>NC_079425.1:28557187-28862435 GCF_026213295.1 Gadus chalcogrammus
TCGATCAATGTGTCTGTTTAGTTAAAGCTCTTTGATCAATATGTCTGCTAGTTAAAGCCCTTATTTGTTATATAAAGGATGACTGTAGTGTTAATCAGTCAACAAAATCCCCAACCCAAAATCCCCCCCCCCCCCACCCCCCCCCCCCCCCCACACGGACACACACACACACACACCACACACACACACACAGTTGCTGCAGAGCCACTGGGCCGCAGACAGGATGGTCCTGCTGCTGGATCTCTACCAGGACGAAGACCAAGCCTACCAGGACCTGGTCACCGCAGCCACCGTCTTCTTCCAGTACCTGCTGCAACCCTTCAGGGACATGAGGAGCTGTCCTGCCTCTACAAGATGGAGATCCTGGTAAACAAAGCCCATACAAACACACACACACACACACGCACATGCACACTGGGACACACATAAAGCTGACATGCATCAGCCCTAGGTGAATTAAAGCATGTGAATTGCTGACAGCGGGTGTTCCTCCTACAGAAGCTGCTGGACTATGAGGAGCTGGGCCCAAAGCGACTGTCTGCTCTGGAGAAGGAGGCGGAGGAGTGGAGGAGGAGAGCGGAGGATGCCGTCTCATCCATCCAGGACGTCACCGTCCGCAACTTCATACAGACGTCCAAAGCTCTGTCAGGTGCCTCCTTCAGTGTGTGTGTGTGTGTGTGTGTGTGTGGTGGTGTGTGTGTGTGTGTGTGTGTGTGTGTGTGTGGTGTGTGGTTGTGGTGTGTGTGTGTGTGTGGTGTGTGTGTGTGTGTGTGTGTGTGTGTGTGTGTGGGTGTGTGTGTGTGTGGAGTTGGTACTGCCATGTATTTAAATTAAAATGTATTAGTAGTCCCTTGATCAGTACTGTTGGCCTTGTGTTAAACCACCCTAACCACTCTAACAATCAAACCAGTCTAACTTCAAATGCCCAGGTATGGTCAAGCAGATGGAGGAGGACAAGGGGCCGCTTCGGGGCGTCGGCCTGGGCCGGCCATGCCCCGACTGGAGAAACTGCGCTTCCTGATGGCCAAGGAGTCCCTGCAGCACATGAGGGCCTCGAGATGTGTCTGAAACGCAGAAGGAGGGCATCAGAGAGCGGGTACGTCCCGCTTGCCAGGGTGGTCTAACCCTAACCCCTCTAAGGTAAACACTAGGGTCAGGGTTTTGGTCTGACCTTTGTAAAGGTCAACCCTCGGCCCTATGGGGTCGCGCCGCTCTCTATATGAATCATGCGTTCGGAGGGGACAATGTTGGACTCAAATGAAACCATGAATACAAGGGGGTATGAAGCCTTCTCATGTGACGGGAGCAGAGTTTGTTTTCTTTCCCTTTTTCTCAAAGAGTCCTTAAGATATGGAGAACCGTTTATTACAGTGGTTTTACATTAAAGTGTAATTCCGGCGAAAATTTAACCCAGGGTCCTTGTTTCGGCATGAAAAAAAATAAGCCACCCGATACCTTTTTCATTGAAAATCGAGTATTCGAGTTTGCCCGGCGCAATGTTTGGCGTCCATGTTATTGGCTTGGGGCATTGAGTTTCGCTTCCAAATCGGCATTTTTGAACCACTAATATTGTTAAAAATAGCACCTAACCTCAGCAGTAGCATGACTATGGTCCCTAAACCGAGTTTATTTAAAAAGTCAGTTTAAAGCAGCATTACCGGTAGGTCCGTGTTTACAGGAAGTCCACAGAAGTCGATTGCCGAATGCGCCGGAGTACAGTTCAAGGAGGAAAGTTTTGGAATTTATAATTAATATAATTAATATTTATAATAATATATAGCAAGTGTTGACACGTAAACTAAAGGACATGCATGTGCAGGTTACAGTTACAAAATATTTGTTCGCTACAATCAAGCGTTGGCACGTGTTGACTGAAGACGCACTGCACATGTGATTAACGCATAGAGTGAAGGACAGCTCAAGCACCGGAGAAGAAGACCTATCTACAGCTTGAAGTCAAAAGAGAGGGATGGTTTGTGTTTGTTTTCCCCGGCTGCGGAAAACAACTGAAACGTTACACCCCAGAAACCTTCCGGTCATATATTTGTGTAATAACGGTAAAATAACATACAACAAACAACCTTAAAAGAGGAGATGTGACCCGGCCCGGAGGAAGCCCGGGGCCCCTGTCTGGAGCCAGGCCCAGACGGAGGGCTCGATGGCGAGCGCCTGGTGGCCGGGTTTGCCACGGAGCCCGGTCGGCACAGCCCGAACAAACTACGTGGCACCCCCCCTCTTTTCATCTCATGGGCCCACCACCTGTGGGAAGACCCGTTGGGGTCGGGTGCGCAGCCACATGGGTGGCAGCGAAGGTCCGGGGTCTCGACGGACCAGACCCGTGCGGCAGAAGCTGGCTCTGGGGACGTGGAACGTCACCTCGCTGTGGGAAAGGAACCGGAGCTTGTGAGGGAGGTGGAGCGCTATCAGTTAGATCTGGTGGGATTACCTCCACGCACAGTCTCAGCTCTGGTACCGTACTCCTGGATAAGGGTTGGACTCTATTCTTCTCCGGAGTTGCCAAGGGCGTGAGGCGCCGGGCGGGGTGTGGGGATACTCACAAATCCCCGGCTGAGCTCCGCGGTGTTGGAGTTTACCCCGGTCGACGAGAGGGTCGCCTCCCCCTGCGCCTAAGGGTTGTAGGGGGGAAAACTCTGAATGTTGTTTGTGCGTATGCACCAAACAGCAGCTCAGAGTACTCAGCCTTCTTGGAGACCCTGAATGGAGTCCTGTATGGGGCTCCAGTAGGGGACTCGTAGTTCTGCTGGGTGACTTCAACGCCCACGTGGGCAACGATGGAGACACCTGGAGAGGCGTGGTGGGGAGGAAACGGCCCTCCCTGATCTAAAACCCGAGCGGTCGTTTGTTATTGGACCTTCTGTGCTAGTCATGGATTATCCATAACAAACACCATGTTCGAACATAAGGGTGTCATAAGTGTACCTTGGTACCAGAGTACCCTAGGCCGAAGATCAATGATCGATTTTGTGATCGTGTCATCTGATCTGAGGCCGCATGTTTTGGACACTCGGGTAAAGAGAGGGGCGGAACTGTCACCGACCACCATCTGGTTGTGAGTTGGATCAGGGAATGGGGGACATTTCGGATAGACCTGGTAAGCCCAAACGAGTAGTGCGGGGTGAACTGGGAACGTCTGGAGGAGGCCCCCGTCCTAGGTATCTTCAACTCACACCTCCGGGCTGATTTTTTCTGGCATTCCTGTGGATGTTTGGGGGCATTGAGCCGGAGTGGGCGGTGTTCAAAGACTCCATTGCTGAAGCTGCGGTGGCTAGCTGTGGCCTCAGGGTCTTAGGCTCCTCAAGGGGCGGTAACCCTCGGACACCGTGGTGGAACACCGGTGGTCAGGGAAGCCGTTCCGATTGAAGAAGGAGGCCTTCCGGGATATGATATCCTGGAGGACTCCTGACTCGGTTTGCAGGGTACCGACAGGCCCGAAGGGCTGCAGCTGCTGCCGTGGCGGGGGCTAAGCAGCGGGTGTGGGGAGAAGTTCGGAGAGGCCATAGAGAAGGACTTCGGTCGGCACAAAAGTGTTTCTGGAAGACATATCCGGCACCTCAGGAGGGGGAAACGGGGAACCATCCAGCTGTGTCAGTAAGGATGGGACTCTGTTGACCTCAACTGAGGAGGTCGTCGGACTGTGGAAGGAACACTTTGAGGACTCCCTGAATCCGAATAACACGCCCTCTATGTTGGAGGCAGAGCGCGAGGTTGATGGTGTTTCGTCGTCAATTTCCCTGGTGGAGGTCACTGAGGTAGTCAAACATCTCCGCAGTGGCAAAGCCCCCAGGGTTTGATGAGATCAAGCCAGAAATGCTAAAGGCTTCTGGGTGTTGAGGGGCTGTCATGGTTGACACGCCTATTCAACATTGCGTGGAGTCGGGTACAGTGCCAAAGGAGGTGGCAAACCGGGGTGGTGGTTCCCCCTGTTCAAAAGGGGGACAGGTTCGTTCTCAGTGGGTGCTGGTCTCCGCCAGGGCTGCGCCTTGTCACCAATCCTGTTTGTGATATACATGGACAGGATATCGAGGCGTAGTCGTGGTGGGGAGGGGTTGCAGTTCGGTGTCTGAGGATCTCGTCACTGCTTTTTGCAGATGATGTGGTCCTCATGGGAATCATCGGCCTGTGACCTTCAGCACTCACTGGATCGGCTGGCGGCCGAGTGTGAAGCGGCTGGGATGAGGATCAGCACCGCTAAATCTGAGGCCCTGACTCTTAGCAGGAAACCGATGGATTGCTTACTCGGGTAGGAAATGAGTCCTTAGCCCAAGTGAAGGAGTTCAAGTACCTCCGGGTCTGTTCGCGAGTGAGGGTACTATGGAGCGTGAGATTGGCCAGAGAAATCGGAGCAGCGGGGGCGGTATTTGCGTTCGCTTTACCGCCACCGTTGGTAACGAAAAGAGAGCTGAGCCGCAAGGCAATCTCTCGATCTACGGTCGATCTTCGTTCCTATCCTCACCTATGGTCATGAGGGCTGGGTGATGACCGAAGGACGAGATCGCGGGTACAAGCGGCCGAGATGAGTTTTCTCAGAAGGGTGGCTGGCGTCAGCTGAGGTGGTTCGGGCATCTGGTAAGGATGCCCACTGGGCGCCTTCCTTGGGAGGTGTTTCAGGCACGTCCAGTGGGGAGGAGACCTCGGGGAAGACCCAGGACTAGGTGGAGAGATTATATCTCAACACTGGCCTGGGAACGCCTCGGGATCCCCCCGTCAGAGTTGGTCAATGTGGCCCGGGAAAGGGAAGTCTGGAGCCCCCTGCTTGAGCTGCTCTCCCCGTGACCTGACCCCGGATAAGCGGACGAAAATGAGATGAGTTGAAACAACCTTGTATCTGATCTTGTATCCCACCCATCTCAGCTAGACGGCCACGACCCCCCCCCTCTTTTGGACACCTTGAGGAGCTTCAATCGATAGATTAAATGCTTTAGTAGTATTGGGGGGCAATGCTGCCCTACAATGGCAATAAAAACTCCTGGCTTTAGCCAATGCATTGGACTTCTCCTTGCGACGTTTGTTTTATTGTTTGTTATTGTACCGTTATTACACAAATATATGACCCAATTGTTAAACGTTCGGATGACTCTTCCTCCTCCACACCAATTGTGAAATATCATATAACACGACAAATAAGCAAACAACTTTAACTCAAGTCTATCCGTAGCGACGTGCTGCACTCGTGGAATAGCATTCTTCTTCAATGACACTTTCTTTGGGTTCTTTGGTCAGCATCTCTTTTAGGAATGATGAAGTCCCCCAAAATGAGCACTGCAGACACGGTGATCCTTCTGCATCAGCATCTCTATTGGCGTCTCAATGTCCATATTCAAAACAATAAGCCACTCGGCTACCAGAGATCGGTCATTGTACCGCGATGGCAGTCTATGGAAAGTTTCTGGGGTGTAACTTTCCGCAGCCGGGGAGAAAACACAAACACGAACGATCTCTCTCTTTTGACTTCAAGTTGTAGATGGGTCGTCTTCTCCGGTGCTTGAGCTGCTTCACTCTATGCGTTAATCACGTGTGCAGTGCGTCTTCTGTTAACAACGTTAACAGAAGTTGTATCTGTAACCTACGTATGCAAGTCCTTTAGTTTACGTGTCAACACTTGCTATATTATTTAGAAATATAAATTATACAAATTATAAATTCCAAAACTTGAACTGAACTCCGGCGCATTCGGCAATCGACTTCTGTGTACTTCCTGTAACACGGACCTACCGGTAATGCTTGTTAAACCGTCTTTTTAAATAAACTCTGGGTTTGCAAACTAAATTGTTGGTGCTCCATTTTATGTGTAGGGACCCTAGTCATGCTACTGCTGAGGTTTGGTGCTATTTTTAGCAATATTAGTGGTTTCAAAAATGCCGATTTGGAAGCGAAACTCAATGCCCCAAGCCAATAACATAAACGCCAAACATTGCGCCGGGCAAACTCTCATACTCGATTTGAAATGAAATGAATACTCGAATGAAAAAGGTATCTGGAGGGCTTATTTGATGGGTTTTCATGCCAAAACAATGACCCTGGGTTCAATTTACGCCAGAATTACACTTTAAAGTAGGGGGTATGGAAATAGGCCTGCACATTTCGGGGGAAAAATGTATATCGCGATTTTTTTAGCTTAGGATTGATATCACGATTCCCTGCAATGATGTTTTTTTCTCACGAAATGTAATCTTTATTGCACACATGAACCAAGACAAAAAATGGCAGTACCAACATAATTTTTTGGCACCTCTAGCACGTTGCATTTCATATCGCCCTTTATAACTGATTAAGGTGCAGTATCCAAAAGGAATGATTTATTTTGTACATATTAGGGATGGGCATTCGATTAAATTGTCTTAGTTGATCGTAAGGAGAATTAACGATCAATTTTCGATTAATCATTAATATTTTTATATTAAAATGAACTATAGGCCTATGCTATATTCAAAATGCAATGAAAATACAAAAACACAGCGTGCTTTCCTCATTGAGATCTTTATTTTAGATGAACAACTCTTGTGGCAGTTAAACGGATCCGTCCAATGGTTACACTTGATATAATAATAATAATAATATTAATAATAATACATTTAATTAGAGGCGCCTTTCAAGACACCCAAGGTCACCTTACAGAGCATATAGCCATCATAAATCGTTTAAAAAAAAAAAAAAAATTGTGGAAAAAATAAATAAACATAATATATATGCGCTACTGTGCTCTAAAACAACGGAGCCTGCAGCAATCTATCATACTTAGTTCGGACAGGTTTTGCCAAATGTAACTCAAAACTATCAAAAAAGGCAGAGAAAGAGTGTAATTGTTGGCCTACCTAACAATGAATCAGGCTTATTAGCAAAGCTTCAGAGAAAATAACCAGTAACTCACATACAACTTCAGCACCAGTCTACTGATTTCTGTTGAGAAAGATGAACATGTTAACATGCTCTGGATCAGACGCGACCGCAGCCTGCTGAGCGTCGTCCAGTCGCCGAAAACACCCGCTCTGAGCAGCTCAATCGGAATAGAAAATGATCATATTAACGCCTCAATCGGAATACAATCCTCTAATCGGAATAGATTTCCATGCCGAATAGAAGAGGTGGTTTTGTCCGCTATAATCGACATGTATACACTTATTCTGATTGGTTTGGGGTGGGTGCGGCTACTTTTTAACTTACAGAGATGGCATCAGCAGTTGCGTTGGTTTGCAATTGGTCCGTCTGTACTTTATGCACACCTAACTCGACCACTTTCAAGGAAAGTGGATGTTTTTTGCCTGATTCAAGTCTTTCTTAGCACTCCGCAAGAAGTCCGGTCACTTATGAATTAGAATTAGAAATATAGCTGCGAGCAGCAATGTGGGTGTCAAGCATAATGGGACTCGGTAAGCTAATTCTGCCGGACGGACGTAATCGGCCATAGGGCTACATGACGACCGTCTCGGAATCGGCAATACCGACAGCCGGTGGGATGAGTAAATGGGAAAAGGACCCCACCTAGAGGTAAGGGCGCAATACAGTCTGCCTGGCAGAACAAATGTCACTAATACATAGGGGTATTCGGAACAATATCTCTAAAAGTGACACAATGTAAACAAGCATCCGTTCTGGAGGTGGTTCGTGAAGCATCGAATCCAGTGGGAATTGCAGTTTATATCGTAAGCGGGCGGAATGGTAAATATAGTCATTGTTGCATTATACATTAAGTTCCGCATGTCGCCACACGAGTGCAGTGTCTACCCATAAATGAGCGACACACGAGTGCAGTGTCTACCCATTAATGAGCGCCGTCAAGTTTGATTGACTGTCACGGCCAAACGGTTTTGAATTTGAGAAAGCTGTTTAATACATTTGTTCAGCTTGGTCGGAAGATCATATATGCCAAGTTTCATGAAGATTGGACATAATATGTGGCCTGTGGAAATTTACAACTGATTTTGACAACTTTCAACATGGCGGCCAAGTTCTGATGTTGCAATGAGAAATAATTTTAAAGCTATATAAGGAGGTCTGGCAGTATCCTCAAACATTAAAAATAGGTTTGAAATGTACTCATGTGAAGAGAGGAGTTAAAACACGTTTTCATTAATTATAGCGCCCCCTAGAGGTCAATGGTCACCAAATTCATTGAGTGTCCCCATGATGATGTTATGGGTCTATGTAAAAAGTTTGGTCATGATATGTCAAAGGGATGCTGAGATATTGGCGTGTTTCCGGTTTGGTGGCTTCGCGGTCGAATATCATTGGCTGTCACGGATATTTCTGCAATAAATAATATGCTAGCCACACGGGGAGGTCTGTTAGTATCACCAGACATTGAAAATAAGTTTGAAATGTACTCATGTGAAGAGAGAGGAGTCAAAACACTTCGACATTAATAACAGCGCCACCTAGAGGTCAAAGGTCACCACATTCAATCAGTGTCACCTTTATGAGGCCATGGGTCTGTATACCAAGTCTGGTTATGATATTTCTAAGGGATGCTGAGAAATCAGCTCACTTCCTGTTTAGCGGCTTCGCCGCCAAATTTGATTGGCTTAAGCGGGCAAAGAGTTTTGAATTTGACAAATCTATTCGATGTTTTTCATCAAGCATGGCCAGAAGATCATGTGTGCCAAGTTTCGAGATGATTGGACAAGATTTGTGATAGAAGTAGCATTTTGATGGTTTTTGACATAAACCAAGATGGCGGAAATATACGTCATGGCGCAATGACGTCATAGGGTTTGTTGAACTGGGCTTGGTTCAAGGAATCAAATGATACCTGGTTTGTGAATATTGGTCGAATGGGTCGAAAGTTATGAACATGAATGCATGTCCAACTTTGACCTGTTGGTGGCGCTAGAGCTGTTGGGCTAGCGACCTGAGATTGGCTTAATGGGCTAATGGGGCTGTCCTGAACAAGTGTGCCAAATTTCACAACTTTTCGCCAAGCGGTTCTATGGGCTGCCATTGACTCCAATGGCAGCATAATAATAATAAATATAGCTGCGAGCAGCAATGTGGGTGTCAAGCATAATCGGACTCGGTAGGCTTATTCTGCCGGATGGACGCAATCGGCCAGGGGGCTACATGACGACCGCCTCGGAAATCGGCAATACCGACAGCCGGTGGGATGAGTAAATGGGAAAAGGACCCCACCTAGAGGTAAGGGGGCAATGCAGTCTGCCTGACAGAACAAATGTCACAAATACATAGGGGTATTCGGAACAATATCAACAAAATAATTTACAAGATATATGGGGAGGTCTGACAGTATCATTAAACATTGAAAATAAGTTTGAAATGTACTCATGTGAAGAGAGAGGAGTTAAAACACGTCTTCATTAATTATAGCGCCCCCTAGAGGTCAATGGTCACCAAATTCATTGAGTGTCCCCATAATGATGTTATGGGTCTATGTATCAAGTTTGGTTATGATTTGTCCAAGGGATGCTGAGATATTGGCGTTTTTCCAGTTTGGCGGCTTCGCGGTTGAATATCATTGGCTGTCGCGGATATTTGTGCAAGTTATAATATACTAGCTATACGGGGAGGTCTGATAGTATCACCAGACATTGAAATAAGTTGTAAATGTACTCATGTGAAGAGAAAGAGGTCAAAACACATGGACATTAATAACAGCGCCCCCTACAGGTCAAAGGTCACCAAATTAAATCAGTGTCACCTTTATGAGGCCATGGGTCTATATACCAAGTCTGGTTATGATATGTCAAAGGGATGCTGAGAAATCGGCTCACTTCCTGTTTGGCGGCTTCGCCGCCAAATTTGATTGGCTTTAGCGGGCAAACGGTTTTGAATTTGACAAATCTATTCGATGTTTTTCATCAAGCATGGCCAGAAGATCATGTGTACCAAGTTTCGAGATGATTGGACAAGATTTGTGATAGAAGTAGCATTTTGAAGGTTTTTGACATAAACCAAGATGGCGGACATATACGTCATGGCGCAATGACGTCATAGGGTTTGTTGAACTGGGCTTGGTTCAAGGAATCCAATGATACCTGGTTTGTGAAAATTGGTCGAATAGGTCAAAAGTTATGAACATGAATGCATGCCCAACTTTGACCTGTTGGTGGCGCTAGAGCTGTTGGGCTAGCGACCTTAGATTGGCTTAATGGGCTAATGGGGCAGTCCTGAACAAGTGTGCCAAATTTCACAACTTTTCGCCAAGCGGTTCTATGGGCTGCCATTGACTCCAATGGCAGCATAATAATAATAAATATAGCTGCGAGCAGCAATGTGGGTGTCAAGCATAATCGGACTCGGTAGGCTTATTCTGCCGGATGGACGCAATCGGCCAGGGGGCTACATGACGACCGCCTCGGAAATCGGCAATACCGACAGCCGGTGGGATGAGTAAATGGGAAAAGGACCCCACCTAGAGGTAAGGGGGCAATGCAGTCTGCCTGACAGAACAAATGTCACAAATACATAGGGGTATTCGGAACAATATCAACAAAATAATTTACAAGATATATGGGGAGGTCTGACAGTATCATTAAACATTGATAATAAGTTTGAAATGTACTCATGTGAAGAGAGAGGAGTTAAAACACGTCTTCATTAATTATAGCGCCCCCTAGAGGTCAATGGTCACCAAATTCATTGAGTGTCCCCATAATGATGTTATGGGTCTAGGTATCAAGTTTGGTTATGATTTGTCCAAGGGATACTGAGATATTGGCGTTTTTCCAATTTGGCGGCTTCGCGGTTGAATATCATTGGCTGTCGCGGATATTTGTGCAAGTTATAATATACTAGCTATACGGGGAGGTCTGATAGTATCACCAGACATTGAAAATAAGTTGTAAATGTACTCATGTGAAGGGAAAGAGGTCAAAACACATGGACATTAATAACAGCGCCCCCTACAGGTCAAAGGTCACCAAATTAAATCAGTGTCACCTTTATGAGGCCATGGGTCTATATACCAAGTCTGGTTATGATATGTCAAAGGGATGCTGAGAAATCGGCTCACTTCCTGTTTGGCGGCTTCGCCGCCAAATTTGATTGGCTTTAGCGGGCAAACGGTTTTGAATTTGACAAATCTATTCGATGTTTTTCATCAAGGATGGCCAGAAGATCATGTTTGCCAAGTTTCGAGATGATTGGACAAGATTTGTGATAGGAGTAGCATTTTGAAGGTTTTTGACATAAACCAAGATGGCGGACATATACGTCATGGCGCAATGACGTCATAGGGTTTGTTGAACTGGGCTTGGTTCAAGGAATCCAATGATACCTGGTTTGTGAAAATTGGTCGAATAGGTCAAAAGTTATGAACATGAATGCATGCCCAACTTTGACCTGTTGGTGGCGCTAGAGCTGTTGGGCTAGCGACCTTAGATTGGCTTAATGGGCTAATGGGGCAGTCCTGAACAAGTGTGCCAAATTTCACAACTTTTCGCCAAGCGGTTCTATGGGCTGCCATTGACTCCAATGGCAGCATAATAATAATAATAAATATAGCTGCGAGCAGCAATGTGGGTGTCAAGCATAATCGGACTCGGTAGGCTTATTCTGCTGGAATGGACGCAATCGGCCAGGGGGCTACATGACGACCGCCTCGGAAATCGGCAATACCGACAGCCGGTGGGATGAGTAAATGGGAAAAGGACCCCACCTAGAGGTAAGGGGGCAATGCAGTCTGCCTGACAGAACAAATGTCACAAATAAATAGGGGTATTCGGAACAATATCAACAAAATAATTTACAAGATATATGGGGAGGTCTGACAGTATCATTAAACATTGATAATAAGTTTGAAATGTACTCATGTGAAGAGAGAGGAGTTAAAACACGTCTTCATTAATTATAGCGCCCCCTAGAGGTCAATGGTCACCAAATTCATTGAGTGTCCCCATAATGATGTTATGGGTCTAGGTATCAAGTTTGGTTATGATTTGTCCAAGGGATACTGAGATATTGGCGTTTTTCCAATTTGGCGGCTTCGCGGTTGAATATCATTGGCTGTCGCGGATATTTGTGCAAGTTATAATATACTAGCTATACGGGGAGGTCTGATAGTATCACCAGACATTGAAAATAAGTTGTAAATGTACTCATGTGAAGGGAAAGAGGTCAAAACACATGGACATTAATAACAGCGCCCCCTACAGGTCAAAGGTCACCAAATTAAATCAGTGTCACCTTTATGAGGCCATGGGTCTATATACCAAGTCTGGTTATGATATGTCAAAGGGATGCTGAGAAATCGGCTCACTTCCTGTTTGGCGGCTTCGCCGCCAAATTTGATTGGCTTTAGCGGGCAAACGGTTTTGAATTTGACAAATCTATTCGATGTTTTTCATCAAGGATGGCCAGAAGATCATGTGTGCCAAGTTTCGAGATGATTCGACAAGATTTGTGATAGGAGTAGCATTTTGAAGGTTTTTGACATAAACCAAGATGGCGGACATATACGTCATGGCGCAATGACGTCATAGGGTTTGTTGAACTGGGCTTGGTTCAAGGAATCCAATGATACCTGGTTTGTGAAAATTGGTCGAATAGGTCAAAAGTTATGAACATGAATGCATGCCCAACTTTGACCTGTTGGTGGCGCTAGAGCTGTTGGGCTAGCGACCTTAGATTGGCTTAATGGGCTAATGGGGCAGTCCTGAACAAGTGTGCCAAATTTCACAACTTTTCGCCAAGCGGTTCTATGGGCTGCCATTGACTCCAATGGCAGCATAATAATAATAAATATAGCTGCGAGCAGCAATGTGGGTGTCAAGCATAATCGGACTCGGTAGGCTTATTCTGCCGGATGGACGCAATCGGCCAGGGGGCTACATGACGACCGCCTCGGAAATCGGCAATACCGACAGCCGGTGGGATGAGTAAATGGGAAAAGGACCCCACCTAGAGGTAAGGGGGCAATGCAGTCTGCCTGACAGAACAAATGTCACAAATAAATAGGGGTATTCGGAACAATATCAACAAAATAATTTACAAGATATATGGGGAGGTCTGACAGTATCATTAAACATTGATAATAAGTTTGAAATGTACTCATGTGAAGAGAGAGGAGTTAAAACACGTCTTCATTAATTATAGCGCCCCCTAGAGGTCAATGGTCACCAAATTCATTGAGTGTCCCCATAATGATGTTATGGGTCTAGGTATCAAGTTTGGTTATGATTTGTCCAAGGGATACTGAGATATTGGCGTTTTTTCCAGTTTGGCGGCTTCGCGGTTGAATATCATTGGCTGTCGCGGATATTTGTGCAAGTTATAATATACTAGCTATACGGGGAGGTCTGATAGTATCACCAGACATTGAAAATAAGTTGTAAATGTACTCATGTGAAGGGAAAGAGGTCAAAACACATGGACATTAATAACAGCGCCCCCTACAGGTCAAAGGTCACCAAATTAAATCAGTGTCACCTTTATGAGGCCATGGGTCTATATACCAAGTCTGGTTATGATATGTCAAAGGGATGCTGAGAAATCGGCTCACTTCCTGTTTGGCGGCTTCGCCGCCAAATTTGATTGGCTTTAGCGGGCAAACGGTTTTGAATTTGACAAATCTATTCGATGTTTTTCATCAAGGATGGCCAGAAGATCATGTGTGCCAAGTTTCGAGATGATTCGACAAGATTTGTGATAGGAGTAGCATTTTGAAGGTTTTTGACATAAACCAAGATGGCGGACATATACGTCATGGCGCAATGACGTCATAGGGTTTTTTGAACTGGGCTTGGTTCAAGGAATCCAATGATACCTGGTTTGTGAAAATTGGTCGAATAGGTCAAAAGTTATGAACATGAATGCATGCCCAACTTTGACCTGTTGGTGGCGCTAGAGCTGTTGGGCTAGCGACCTTAGATTGGCTTAATGGGCTAATGGGGCAGTCCTGAACAAGTGTGCCAAATTTCACAACTTTTCGCCAAGCGGTTCTATGGGCTGCCATTGACTCCAATGGCAGCATAATAATAATAATAATAATAAGAATTCGTACAATAACAATAGGTTGTCTCGCAACATAGTTGCTTGACACCCAATAATAAGAATTCGTACAATAACAATAGGTTGTCTCGCAACATAGTTGCTTGACACCCAAATATAGCTGCGAGCAGCAATGTGGGTGTCAAGCATAATCGGACTCGGTAGGCTTATTCTGCCGGATGGACGCAATCGGCCAGGGGGCTACATGACGACCACCTCGGAAATCGGCAATACCGACAGCCGGTGGGATGAGTAAATGGGAAAAGGACCCCACCTAGAGGTAAGGGGGCAATGCAGTCTGCCTGACAGAACAAATGTCACAAATACATAGGGGTATTCGGAACAATATCAACAAAATAATTTACAAGATATATGGGGAGGTCTGACAGTATCATTAAACATTGATAATAAGTTTGAAATGTACTCATGTGAAGAGAGAGGAGTTAAAACACGTCTTCATTAATTATAGCGCCCCCTAGAGGTCAATGGTCACCAAATTCATTGAGTGTCCCCATAATGATGTTATGGGTCTAGGTATCAAGTTTGGTTATGATATGTCAAAGGGATACTGAGATATTGGCGTTTTTCCAGTTTGGCGGCTTCGCGGTTGAATATCATTGGCTGTCGCGGATATTTGTGCAAGTTATAATATACTAGCTATACGGGGAGGTCTGATAGTATCACCAGACATTGAAAATAAGTTGTAAATGTACTCATGTGAAGGGAAAGAGGTCAAAACACATGGACATTAATAACAGCGCCCCCTACAGGTCAAAGGTCACCAAATTAAATCAGTGTCACCTTTATGAGGCCATGGGTCTATATACCAAGTCTGGTTATGATATGTCAAAGGGATGCTGAGAAATCGGCTCACTTCCTGTTTGGCGGCTTCGCCGCCAAATTTGATTGGCTTTAGCGGGCAAACGGTTTGAATTTGACAAATCTATTCGATGTTTTTCATCAAGGATGGCCAGAAGATCATGTGTGCCAAGTTTCGAGATGATTGGACAAGATTTGTGATAGGAGTAGCATTTTGAAGGTTTTTGACATAAACCAAGATGGCGGACATATACGTCATGGCGCAATGACGTCATAGGGTTTGTTGAACTGGGCTTGGTTCAAGGAATCCAATGATACCTGGTTTGTGAAAATTGGTCGAATAGGTCAAAAGTTATGAACATGAATGCATGCCCAACTTTGACCTGTGGTGGCGCTAGAGCTGTTGGGCTAGCGACCTTAGATTGGCTTAATGGGCTAATGGGGCAGTCCTGAACAAGTGTGCCAAATTTCACAACTTTTCGCCAAGCGGTTCTATGGGCTGCCATTGACTCCAATGGCAGCATAATAATAATAAATATAGCTGCGAGCAGCAATGTGGGTGTCAAGCATAATCGGACTCGGTAGGCTAATTCTGCCGGATGGACGCAATTGGCCTGGGGGCTACATGACGACCGCCTCGGAAATCGGCAATACCGACAGCCGGTGGGATGAGTAAATGGGAAAAAGGACCCCACCTAGAGGTAAGGGCGCAATGCAGTCTGCCTGACAGAACAAATGTCACAAATACATAGGGGTATTCGGAACAATATCAACAAAATAATTTACAAGATATATGGGGAGGTCTGACAGTATCATTAAACATTGATAATAAGTTTGAAATGTACTCATGTGAAGAGAGAGGAGTTAAAACACGTCTTCATTAATTATAGCGCCCCCTAGCGGTCAATGGTCACCAAATTATTTGAGTGTCCCCATGATTATGTTATGGGTCAATGTATCAAGTTTGGTTATGATATGTCAAAGGGCTGCAGAGATATTGGCGTGTTTCCGGTTTTCCGGCTTCGCGCTCGAATATCATTGGCTGTCGCGGATATTTCTGCAAGACGTAATATATGAGCTATATGGGGAGGTCTGATAGTATCACCAGACATTGAAAATAAGTTTTAAATGTACTCATGTGAAGAGAGAGGAGTCAAAACACATCGACATTAATAACAGCGCCACCTAGAGGTCAAGGGTCACCAAATTCATTCAGTGTCACCGTGATGCGGTCATGGGTCTCTCTACCAAGGTTGGTTATGATAGGTCAAAGGGCTTCTGAGATATGGGCTTACTTCCGGTTTGGCAACTTGGCGGTTAAATTTGATTGGCTTTAGCGGACAAACGGTTTTGAATTTGACAAATCTATTCGATGTTTTTTATCAAGCATGGCCAGAAGATCATGTGTGCCAAGATTCGAGATGATTGAACAAGATTTGTGATAGAAGTAGCATTTTGAAGGTTTTTGACATAAACCAAGATGGCGGAAATATACGTCATGGCACAATGACGTCATAGGGTGTGTTGAACTGGGCTTGGTTCAGGAATCCAATGATACCTGGTTTGTGAATATTGGTCGAATAGGTCGAAAGTTATGAACATGAATGCATGCCCAACTTTGACCTGTTGGTGGCGCTAGAGCTGTTGGGCTAGCGACCTGAGATTGGCTTAATGGGCTAATGGGGCAGTCCTGAACAAGTGTGCCAAATTTCACAACTTTTCGCCAAGCGGTTCTATGGGCTGCCATTGACTCCAATGGCAGCATAATAATAATAATAAGAATTCGTACAATAACAATAGGTTGTCTCGCAACATAGTTGCTTGACACCCAATAATAAGAATTCGTACAATAACAATAGGTTGTCTCGCAACATAGTTGCTTGACACCCAAATATAGCTGCGAGCAGCAATGTGGGTGTCAAGCATAATCGGACTCGGTAGGACTAATTCTGCCGGATGGACGCAATTGGCCTGGGGGCTACATGACGACCGCCTCGGAAATCGGCAATACCGACAGCCGGGGGGATGAGTAAATGGGAAAAAGGACCCCACCTAGAGGTAAGGGCGCAATGCAGTCTGCCTGACAGAACAAATGTCACAAATACATAGGGGTATTCGGAACAATATCCCTAAAAGAGACACCATGTAACAAGCATCCCTTCTGGAGGTGGTTCGTGAAGCATCTGATCCAGTGGGAATTGCAGTTTATATTTTAAGTGGGGCGGAATGGTAAATATAGTCATTGTTGCATTATACATTAAGTACGCTTATCGCCACACGAGTGCAGTGTCTACCCATTAATGAGCGCCGTCAAGTTTGATTGCCTGTCACGGCCAAACGGTTTTGAATTTGAGAAAGCTGTTTAACACATTAGTTCAGCTTGGTCTGAAGATCATATATGCAGAGTTTCATGAAGATTGGACATAATTTGTGGCCTGTGGGAATTTACAACTGATTTTGACAACTTTCAACATGGCGGCCAAGTTCTGATGTTGCAATGAGAAATAATTTATAAGCTATATGAGTAGGTCTGACAGTATCATCAGACATTGAAAATAAGTTTGAAATGTACTCATGTGAAGAGAGAGGAGTTAAAACACGTCTTCATTAATTATAGCGCCCCCTAGCGGTCAATGGTCACCAAATTCTTTGAGTGTCCCCATGATTATGTTATGGGTCAATGTATCAAGTTTGGTTATGATATGTCAAAGGGCTGCAGAGATATTGGCGTGTTTCCGGTTTTCCGGCTTCGCGCTCGAATATCATTGGCTGTCGCGGATATTTCTGCAAGACGTAATATATGAGCTATATGGGGAGGTCTGATAGTATCACCAGACATTGAAAATAAGTTTTAAATGTACTCATGTGAAGAGAGAGGAGTCAAAACACATCGACATTAATAACAGCGCCACCTAGAGGTCAAGGGTCACCAAATTCATTCAGTGTCACCGTGATGCGGTCATGGGTCTCTCTACCAAGGTTGGTTATGATAGGTCAAAGGGCTTCTGAGATATGGGCTTACTTCCGGTTTGGCAACTTGGCGGTTAAATTTGATTGGCTTTAGCGGACAAACGGTTTTGAATTTGACAAATCTATTCGATGTTTTTTATCAAGCATGGCCAGAAGATCATGTGTGCCAAGATTCGAGATGATTGAACAAGATTTGTGATAGAAGTAGCATTTTGAAGGTTTTTGACATAAACCAAGATGGCGGAAATATACGTCATGGCACAATGACGTCATAGGGTGTGTTGAACTGGGCTTGGTTCAAGGAATCCAATGATACCTGGTTTGTGAATATTGGTCGAATAGGTCGAAAGTTATGAACATGAATGCATGCCCAACTTTGACCTGTTGGTGGCGCTAGAGCTGTTGGGCTAGCGACCTGAGATTGGCTTAATGGGCTAATGGGGCAGTCCTGAACAAGTGTGCCAAATTTCACAACTTTTCGCCAAGCGGTTCTATGGGCTGCCATTGACTCCAATGGCAGCATAATAATAATAAATATAGCTGCGAGCAGCAATGTGGGTGTCAAGCATAATCGGACTCGGTAGGCTTATTCTGCCGGATGGACGCAATCGGCCAGGGGGCTACATGACGACCGCCTCGGAAATCGGCAATACCGACAGCCGGTGGGATGAGTAAATGGGAAAAGGACCCCACCTAGAGGTAAGGGGGCAATGCAGTCTGCCTGACAGAACAAATGTCACAAATACATAGGGGTATTCGGAACAATATCAACAAAATAATTTACAAGATATATGGGGAGGTCTGACAGTATCATTAAACATTGATAATAAGTTTGAAATGTACTCATGTGAAGAGAGAGGAGTTAAAACACGTCTTCATTAATTATAGCACCCCCTAGAGGTCAATGGTCACCAAATTCATTGAGTGTCCCCATAATGATGTTATGGGTCTAGGTATCAAGTTTGGTTATGATTTGTCCAAGGGATACTGAGATATTGGCGTTTTTCCAGTTTGGCGGCTTCGCAGTTGAATATCATTGGCTGTCGCGGATATTTGTGCAAGTTATAATATACTAGCTATACGGGGAGGTCTGATAGTATCACCAGACATTGAAAATAAGTTGTAAATGTACTCATGTGAAGGGAAAGAGGTCAAAACACATGGACATTAATAACAGCGCAGGTCAAAGGTCACCAAATTAAATCAGTGTCACCTTTATGAGGCCATGGGTCTATATACCAAGTCTGGTTATGATATGTCAAAGGGATGCTGAGAAATCGGCTCACTTCCTGTTTGGCGGCTTCGCCGCCAAATTTGATTGGCTTTAGCGGGCAAACGGTTTTGAATTTAACAAATCTATTCGATGTTTTTCATCAAGGATGGCCAGAAGATCATGTGTGCCAAGTTTCGAGATGATTGGACAAGATTTGTGATAGGAGTAGCATTTTGAAGGTTTTTGACATAAACCAAGATGGCGGACATATACGTCATGGCGCAATGACGTCATAGGGTTTGTTGAACTGGGCTTGGTTCAAGGAATCCAATGATACCTGGTTTGTGAAAATTGGTCGAATAGGTCAAAAGTTATGAACATGAATGCATGCCCAACTTTGACCTGTTGGTGGCGCTAGAGCTGTTGGGCTAGCGACCTTAGATTGGCTTAATGGGCTAATGGGGCAGTCCTGAACAAGTGTGCCAAATTTCACAACTTTTCGCCAAGCGGTTCTATGGGCTGCCATTGACTCCAATGGCAGCATAATAATAATAATAATAAGAAGAATTCGTACAATAACAATAGGTTGTCTCGCAACATAGTTGCTTGACACCCAATAAGAATTCGTACAATAACAATAGGTTGTCTCGCAACATAGTTGCTTGACACCAATAATAAGAATTCGTACAATAACAATAGGTTGTCTCGCAACATAGTTGCTTGACACCCAAATATAGCTGCGAGCAGCAATGTGGGTGTCAAGCATAATCGGACTCGGTAGGCTAATTCTGCCGGATGGACGCAATTGGCCTGGGGGCTACATGACGACCGCCTCGGAAATCGGCAATACCGACAGCCGGTGGGATGAGTAAATGGGAAAAAGGACCCCACCTAGAGGTAAGGGCGCAATGCAGTCTGCCTGACAGAACAAATGTCACAAATACATAGGGGTATTCGGAACAATATCCCTAAAAGAGACACCATGTAAACAAGCATCCCTTCTGGAGGTGGTTCGTGAAGCATCTGATCCAGTGGGAATTGCAGTTTATATTTTAAGTGGGCGGAATGGTAAATATAGTCATTGTTGCATTATACATTAAGTACCGCTTATCGCCACACGAGTGCAGTGTCTACCCATTAATGAGCGCCGTCAAGTTTGATTGCCTGTCACGGCCAAACGGTTTTGAATTTGAGAAAGCTGTTTAACACATTAGTTTCAGCTTGGTCTGAAGATCATATATGCAGAGTTTCATGAAGATTGGACATAATTTGTGGCCTGTGGGAATTTACAACTGATTTTGACAACTTTCAACATGGCGGCCAAGTTCTGATGTTGCAATGAGAAATAATTTATAAGCTATATGAGTAGGTCTGACAGTATCATCAGACATTGAAAATAAGTTTGAAATGTACTCATGTGAAGAGAGAGGAGTTAAAACACGTCTTCATTAATTATAGCGCCCCCTAGCGGTCAATGGTCACCAAATTCTTTGAGTGTCCCCATGATTATGTTATGGGTCAATGTATCAAGTTTGGTTATGATATGTCAAAGGGCTGCAGAGATATTGGCGTGTTTCCGGTTTTCCGGCTTCGCGCTCGAATATCATTGGCTGTCGCGGATATTTCTGCAAGACGTAATATATGAGCTATATGGGGAGGTCTGATAGTATCACCAGACATTGAAAATAAGTTTTAAATGTACTCATGTGAAGAGAGAGGAGTCAAAACACATCGACATTAATAACAGCGCCACCTAGAGGTCAAGGGTCACCAAATTCATTCAGTGTCACCGTGATGCGGTCATGGGTCTCTCTACCAAGGTTGGTTATGATAGGTCAAAGGCTTCTGAGATATGGGCTTACTTCCGGTTTGGCAACTTGGCGGTTAAATTTGATTGGCTTTAGCGGACAAACGGTTTTGAATTTGACAAATCTATTCGATGTTTTTTATCAAGCATGGCCAGAAGATCATGTGTGCCAAGATTCGAGATGATTGAACAAGATTTGTGATAGAAGTAGCATTTTGAAGGTTTTTGACATAAACCAAGATGGCGGAAATATACGTCATGGCACAATGACGTCATAGGGTGTGTTGAACTGGGCTTGGTTCAAGGAATCCAATGATACCTGGTTTGTGAATATTGGTCGAATAGGTCGAAAGTTATGAACATGAATGCATGCCCAACTTTGACCTGTTGGTGGCGCTAGAGCTGTTGGGCTAGCGACCTGAGATTGGCTTAATGGGCTAATGGGGCAGTCCTGAACAAGTGTGCCAAATTTCACAACTTTTCGCCAAGCGGTTCTATGGGCTGCCATTGACTCCAATGGCAGCCCATAGAACCGCTTGGCGAAAAGTTGTGAAATTTGGCACACTTGTTCAGGACTGCCCCATTAGCCCATTAAGCCAATCTCAGGTCGCTAGCCCAACAGCTCTAGCGCCACCAACAGGTCAAAGTTGGGCATGCATTCATGTTCATAACTTTCGACCTATTCGACCAATATTCACAAACCAGGTATCATTGGATTCCTTGAACCAAGCCCAGTTCAACACACCCTATGACGTCATTGTGCCATGACGTATATTTCCGCCATCTTGGTTTATGTCAAAAACCTTCAAAATGCTACTTCTATCACAAATCTTGTTCAATCATCTCGAATCTTGGCACACATGATCTTCTGGCCATGCTTGATAAAAAACATCGAATAGATTTGTCAATTCAAAACCGTTTGTCCGCTAAAGCCAATCAAATTTAACCGCCAAGTTGCCAAACCGGAAGTAAGCCCATATCTCAGAAGCCCTTTGACCTATCATAACCAACCTTGGTAGAGAGACCCATGACCGCATCACGGTGACACTGAATGAATTTGGTGACCCTTGACCTCTAGGTGGCGCTGTTATTAATGTCGATGTGTTTTGACTCCTCTCTCTTCACATGAGTACATTTAAAACTTATTTTCAATGTCTGGTGATACTATCAGACCTCCCCATATAGCTCATATATTACGTCTTGCAGAAATATCCGCGACAGCCAATGATATTCGAGCGCGAAGCCGGAAAACCGGAAACACGCCAATATCTCTGCAGCCCTTTGACATATCATAACCAAACTTGATACATTGACCCATAACATAATCATGGGGACACTCAAAGAATTTGGTGACCATTGACCGCTAGGGGGCGCTATAATTAATGAAGACGTGTTTTAACTCCTCTCTCTTCACATGAGTACATTTCAAACTTATTTTCAATGTCTGATGATACTGTCAGACCTACTCATATAGCTTATAAATTATTTCTCATTGCAACATCAGAACTTGGCCGCCATGTTGAAAGTTGTCAAAATCAGTTGTAAATTCCCACAGGCCACAAATTATGTCCAATCTTCATGAAACTCTGCATATATGATCTTCAGACCAAGCTGAACTAATGTGTTAAACAGCTTTCTCAAATTCAAAACCGTTTGGCCGTGACAGGCAATCAAACTTGACGGCGCTCATTAATGGGTAGACACTGCACTCGTGTGGCGATAAGCGGTACTTAATGTATAATGCAACAATGACTATATTTACCATTCCGCCCACTTAAAATATAAACTGCAATTCCCACTGGATCAGATGCTTCACGAACCACCTCCAGAAGGGATGCTTGTTTACATGGTGTCTCTTTTAGGGATATTGTTCCGAATACCCCTATGTATTTGTGACATTTGTTCTGTCAGGCAGACTGCATTGCGCCCTTACCTCTAGGTGGGGTCCTTTTTCCCATTTACTCATCCCACCGGCTGTCGGTATTGCCGATTTCCGAGGCGGTCGTCATGTAGCCCCCAGGCCAATTGCGTCCATCCGGCAGAATTAGCCTACCGAGTCCGATTATGCTTGACACCCACATTGCTGCTCGCAGCTATATTTGGGTGTCAAGCAACTATGTTGCGAGACAACCTATTGTTATTGTACGAATTCTTATTATTGGGTGTCAAGCAACTATGTTGCGAGACAACCTATTGTTATTGTACGAATTCTTATTGGGTGTCAAGCAACTATGTTGCGAGACAACCTATTGTTATTGTACGAATTCTTCTTATTATTATTATTATTATGCTGCCATTGGAGTCAATGGCAGCCCATAGAACCGCTTGGCGAAAAGTTGTGAAATTTGGCACACTTGTTCAGGACTGCCCCATTAGCCCATTAAGCCAATCTAAGGTCGCTAGCCCAACAGCTCTAGCGCCACCAACAGGTCAAAGTTGGGCATGCATTCATGTTCATAACTTTTGACCTATTCGACCAATTTTCACAAACCAGGTATCATTGGATTCCTTGAACCAAGCCCAGTTCAACAAACCCTATGACGTCATTGCGCCATGACGTATATGTCCGCCATCTTGGTTTATGTCAAAAACCTTCAAAATGCTACTCCTATCACAAATCTTGTCCAATCATCTCGAAACTTGGCACACATGATCTTCTGGCCATCCTTGATGAAAAACATCGAATAGATTTGTTAAATTCAAAACCGTTTGCCCGCTAAAGCCAATCAAATTTGGCGGCGAAGCCGCCAAACAGGAAGTGAGCCGATTTCTCAGCATCCCTTTGACATATCATAACCAGACTTGGTATATAGACCCATGGCCTCATAAAGGTGACACTGATTTAATTTGGTGACCTTTGACCTGTAGGGGGCGCTGTTATTAATGTCCATGTGTTTTGACCTCTTTCCCTTCACATGAGTACATTTACAACTTATTTTCAATGTCTGGTGATACTATCAGACCTCCCCGTATAGCTAGTATATTATAACTTGCACAAATATCCGCGACAGCCAATGATATTCAACTGCGAAGCCGCCAAACTGGAAAAACGCCAATATCTCAGTATCCCTTGGACAAATCATAACCAAACTTGATACCTAGACCCATAACATCATTATGGGGACACTCAATGAATTTGGTGACCATTGACCTCTAGGGGGTGCTATAATTAATGAAGACGTGTTTTAACTCCTCTCTCTTCACATGAGTACATTTCAAACTTATTATCAATGTTTAATGATACTGTCAGACCTCCCCATATATCTTGTAAATTATTTTGTTGATATTGTTCCGAATACCCCTATGTATTTGTGACATTTGTTCTGTCAGGCAGACTGCATTGCCCCCTTACCTCTAGGTGGGGTCCTTTTCCCATTTACTCATCCCACCGGCTGTCGGTATTGCCGATTTCCGAGGCGGTCGTCATGTAGCCCCCTGGCCGATTGCGTCCATCCGGCAGAATAAGCCTACCGAGTCCGATTATGCTTGACACCCACATTGCTGCTCGCAGCTATATTTATTATTATTATGCTGCCATTGGAGTCAATGGCAGCCCATAGAACCGCTTGGCGAAAAGTTGTGAAATTTGGCACACTTGTTCAGGACTGCCCCATTAGCCCATTAAGCCAATCTCAGGTCGCTAGCCCAACAGCTCTAGCGCCACCAACAGGTCAAAGTTGGGCATGCATTCATGTTCATAACTTTCGACCTATTCGACCAATATTCACAAACCAGGTATCATTGGATTCCTTGAACCAAGCCCAGTTCAACACACCCTATGACGTCATTGTGCCATGACGTATATTTCCGCCATCTTGGTTTATGTCAAAAACCTTCAAAATGCTACTTCTATCACAAATCTTGTTCAATCATCTCGAATCTTGGCACACATGATCTTCTGGCCATGCTTGATAAAAAACATCGAATAGATTTGTCAAATTCAAAACCGTTTGTCCGCTAAAGCCAATCAAATTTAACCGCCAAGTTGCCAAACCGGAAGTAAGCCCATATCTCAGAAGCCCTTTGACCTATCATAACCAACCTTGGTAGAGAGACCCATGACCGCATCACGGTGACACTGAATGAATTTGGTGACCCTTGACCTCTAGGTGGCGCTGTTATTAATGTCGATGTGTTTTGACTCCTCTCTCTTCACATGAGTACATTTAAAACTTATTTTCAATGTCTGGTGATACTATCAGACCTCCCCATATAGCTCATATATTACGTCTTGCAGAAATATCCGCGACAGCCAATGATATTCGAGCGCGAAGCCGGAAAACCGGAAACACGCCAATATCTCTGCAGCCCTTTGACATATCATAACCAAACTTGATACATTGACCCATAACATAATCATGGGGACACTCAAAGAATTTGGTGACCATTGACCGCTAGGGGGCGCTATAATTAATGAAGACGTGTTTTAACTCCTCTCTCTTCACATGAGTACATTTCAAACTTATTTTCAATGTCTGATGATACTGTCAGACCTACTCATATAGCTTATAAATTATTTCTCATTGCAACATCAGAACTTGGCCGCCATGTTGAAAGTTGTCAAAATCAGTTGTAAATTCCCACAGGCCACAAATTATGTCCAATCTTCATGAAACTCTGCATATATGATCTTCAGACCAAGCTGAACTAATGTGTTAAACAGCTTTCTCAAATTCAAAACCGTTTGGCCGTGACAGGCAATCAAACTTGACGGCGCTCATTAATGGGTAGACACTGCACTCGTGTGGCGATAAGCGGTACTTAATGTATAATGCAACAATGACTATATTTACCATTCCGCCCACTTAAAATATAAACTGCAATTCCCACTGGATCAGATGCTTCACGAACCACCTCCAGAAGGGATGCTTGTTTACATGGTGTCTCTTTTAGGGATATTGTTCCGAATACCCCTATGTATTTGTGACATTTGTTCTGTCAGGCAGACTGCATTGCGCCCTTACCTCTAGGTGGGGTCCTTTTTCCCATTTACTCATCCCACCGGCTGTCGGTATTGCCGATTTCCGAGGCGGTCGTCATGTAGCCCCCAGGCCAATTGCGTCCATCCGGCAGAATTAGCCTACCGAGTCCGATTATGCTTGACACCCACATTGCTGCTCGCAGCTATATTTGGGTGTCAAGCAACTATGTTGCGAGACAACCTATTGTTATTGTACGAATTCTTATTATTGGGTGTCAAGCAACTATGTTGCGAGACAACCTATTGTTATTGTACGAATTCTTATTATTATTATTATGCTGCCATTGGAGTCAATGGCAGCCCATAGAACCGCTTGGCGAAAAGTTGTGAAATTTGGCACACTTGTTCAGGACTGCCCCATTAGCCCATTAAGCCAATCTCAGGTCGCTAGCCCAACAGCTCTAGCGCCACCAACAGGTCAAAGTTGGGCATGCATTCATGTTCATAACTTTCGACCTATTCGACCAATATTCACAAACCAGGTATCATTGGATTCCTTGAACCAAGCCCAGTTCAACACACCCTATGACGTCATTGTGCCATGACGTATATTTCCGCCATCTTGGTTTATGTCAAAAACCTTCAAAATGCTACTTCTATCACAAATCTTGTTCAATCATCTCGAATCTTGGCACACATGATCTTCTGGCCATGCTTGATAAAAAACATCGAATAGATTTGTCAAATTCAAAACCGTTTGTCCGCTAAAGCCAATCAAATTTAACCGCCAAGTTGCCAAACCGGAAGTAAGCCCATATCTCAGAAGCCCTTTGACCTATCATAACCAACCTTGGTAGAGAGACCCATGACCGCATCACGGTGACACTGAATGAATTTGGTGACCCTTGACCTCTAGGTGGCGCTGTTATTAATGTCGATGTGTTTTGACTCCTCTCTCTTCACATGAGTACATTTAAAACTTATTTTCAATGTCTGGTGATACTATCAGACCTCCCCATATAGCTCATATATTACGTCTTGCAGAAATATCCGCGACAGCCAATGATATTCGAGCGCGAAGCCGGAAAACCGGAAACACGCCAATATCTCTGCAGCCCTTTGACATATCATAACCAAACTTGATACATTGACCCATAACATAATCATGGGGACACTCAAATAATTTGGTGACCATTGACCGCTAGGGGGCGCTATAATTAATGAAGACGTGTTTTAACTCCTCTCTCTTCACATGAGTACATTTCAAACTTATTTTCAATGTCTGATGATACTGTCAGACCTACTCATATAGCTTATAAATTATTTCTCATTGCAACATCAGAACTTGGCCGCCATGTTGAAAGTTGTCAAAATCAGTTGTAAATTCCCACAGGCCACAAATTATGTCCAATCTTCATGAAACTCTGCATATATGATCTTCAGACCAAGCTGAACTAATGTGTTAAACAGCTTTCTCAAATTCAAAACCGTTTGGCCGTGACAGGCAATCAAACTTGACGGCGCTCATTAATGGGTAGACACTGCACTCGTGTGGCGATAAGCGGTACTTAATGTATAATGCAACAATGACTATATTTACCATTCCGCCCACTTAAAATATAAACTGCAATTCCCACTGGATCAGATGCTTCACGAACCACCTCCAGAAGGGATGCTTGTTTACATGGTGTCTCTTTTAGGGATATTGTTCCGAATACCCCTATGTATTTGTGACATTTGTTCTGTCAGGCAGACTGCATTGCGCCCTTACCTCTAGGTGGGGTCCTTTTTCCCATTTACTCATCCCACCGGCTGTCGGTATTGCCGATTTCCGAGGCGGTCGTCATGTAGCCCCCAGGCCAATTGCGTCCATCCGGCAGAATTAGCCTACCGAGTCCGATTATGCTTGACACCCACATTGCTGCTCGCAGCTATATTTATTATTATTATGCTGCCATTGGAGTCAATGGCAGCCCATAGAACCGCTTGGCGAAAAGTTGTGAAATTTGGCACACTTGTTCAGGACTGCCCCATTAGCCCATTAAGCCAATCTAAGGTCGCTAGCCCAACAGCTCTAGCGCCACCAACAGGTCAAAGTTGGGCATGCATTCATGTTCATAACTTTTGACCTATTCGACCAATTTTCACAAACCAGGTATCATTGGATTCCTTGAACCAAGCCCAGTTCAACAAACCCTATGACGTCATTGCGCCATGACGTATATGTCCGCCATCTTGGTTTATGTCAAAAACCTTCAAAATGCTACTCCTATCACAAATCTTGTCCAATCATCTCGAAACTTGGCACACATGATCTTCTGGCCATCCTTGATGAAAAACATCGAATAGATTTGTCAAATTCAAAACCGTTTGCCCGCTAAAGCCAATCAAATTTGGCGGCGAAGCCGCCAAACAGGAAGTGAGCCGATTTCTCAGCATCCCTTTGACATATCATAACCAGACTTGGTATATAGACCCATGGCCTCATAAAGGTGACACTGATTTAATTTGGTGACCTTTGACCTGTAGGGGGCGCTGTTATTAATGTCCATGTGTTTTGACCTCTTTCCCTTCACATGAGTACATTTACAACTTATTTTCAATGTCTGGTGATACTATCAGACCTCCCCGTATAGCTAGTATATTATAACTTGCACAAATATCCGCGACAGCCAATGATATTCAACCGCGAAGCCGCCAAACTGGAAAAACGCCAATATCTCAGTATCCCTTTGACATATCATAACCAAACTTGATACCTAGACCCATAACATCATTATGGGGACACTCAATGAATTTGGTGACCATTGACCTCTAGGGGGCGCTATAATTAATGAAGACGTGTTTTAACTCCTCTCTCTTCACATGAGTACATTTCAAACTTATTATCAATGTTTAATGATACTGTCAGACCTCCCCATATATCTTGTAAATTATTTTGTTGATATTGTTCCGAATACCCCTATGTATTTGTGACATTTGTTCTGTCAGGCAGACTGCATTGCCCCCTTACCTCTAGGTGGGGTCCTTTTCCCATTTACTCATCCCACCGGCTGTCGGTATTGCCGATTTCCGAGGTGGTCGTCATGTAGCCCCCTGGCCGATTGCGTCCATCCGGCAGAATAAGCCTACCGAGTCCGATTATGCTTGACACCCACATTGCTGCTCGCAGCTATATTTGGGTGTCAAGCAACTATGTTGCGAGACAACCTATTGTTATTGTACGAATTCTTATTATTGGGTGTCAAGCAACTATGTTGCGAGACAACCTATTGTTATTGTACGAATTCTTATTATTATTATTATTATTATGCTGCCATTGGAGTCAATGGCAGCCCATAGAACCGCTTGGCGAAAAGTTGTGAAATTTGGCACACTTGTTCAGGACTGCCCCATTAGCCCATTAAGCCAATCTAAGGTCGCTAGCCCAACAGCTCTAGCGCCACCAACAGGTCAAAGTTGGGCATGCATTCATGTTCATAACTTTTGACCTATTCGACCAATTTTCACAAACCAGGTATCATTGGATTCCTTGAACCAAGCCCAGTTCAAAAAACCCTATGACGTCATTGCGCCATGACGTATATGTCCGCCATCTTGGTTTATGTCAAAAACCTTCAAAATGCTACTCCTATCACAAATCTTGTCGAATCATCTCGAAACTTGGCACACATGATCTTCTGGCCATCCTTGATGAAAAACATCGAATAGATTTGTCAAATTCAAAACCGTTTGCCCGCTAAAGCCAATCAAATTTGGCGGCGAAGCCGCCAAACAGGAAGTGAGCCGATTTCTCAGCATCCCTTTGACATATCATAACCAGACTTGGTATATAGACCCATGGCCTCATAAAGGTGACACTGATTTAATTTGGTGACCTTTGACCTGTAGGGGGCGCTGTTATTAATGTCCATGTGTTTTGACCTCTTTCCCTTCACATGAGTACATTTACAACTTATTTTCAATGTCTGGTGATACTATCAGACCTCCCCGTATAGCTAGTATATTATAACTTGCACAAATATCCGCGACAGCCAATGATATTCAACCGCGAAGCCGCCAAACTGGAAAAACGCCAATATCTCAGTATCCCTTGGACAAATCATAACCAAACTTGATACCTAGACCCATAACATCATTATGGGGACACTCAATGAATTTGGTGACCATTGACCTCTAGGGGGCGCTATAATTAATGAAGACGTGTTTTAACTCCTCTCTCTTCACATGAGTACATTTCAAACTTATTATCAATGTTTAATGATACTGTCAGACCTCCCCATATATCTTGTAAATTATTTTGTTGATATTGTTCCGAATACCCCTATTTATTTGTGACATTTGTTCTGTCAGGCAGACTGCATTGCCCCCTTACCTCTAGGTGGGGTCCTTTTCCCATTTACTCATCCCACCGGCTGTCGGTATTGCCGATTTCCGAGGCGGTCGTCATGTAGCCCCCTGGCCGATTGCGTCCATCCGGCAGAATAAGCCTACCGAGTCCGATTATGCTTGACACCCACATTGCTGCTCGCAGCTATATTTATTATTATTATGCTGCCATTGGAGTCAATGGCAGCCCATAGAACCGCTTGGCGAAAAGTTGTGAAATTTGGCACACTTGTTCAGGACTGCCCAATTAGCCCATTAAGCCAATCTAAGGTCGCTAGCCCAACAGCTCTAGCGCCACCAACAGGTCAAAGTTGGGCATGCATTCATGTTCATAACTTTTGACCTATTCGACCAATTTTCACAAACCAGGTATCATTGGATTCCTTGAACCAAGCCCAGTTCAACAAACCCTATGACGTCATTGCGCCATGACGTATATGTCCGCCATCTTGGTTTATGTCAAAAACCTTCAAAATATTACTCCTATCACAAATCTTGTCCAATCATCTCGAAACTTGGCACACATGATCTTCTGGCCATCCTTGATGAAAAACATCGAATAGATTTGTCAAATTCAAAACCGTTTGCCCGCTAAAGCCAATCAAATTTGGCGGCGAAGCCGCCAAACAGGAAGTGAGCCGATTTCTCAGCATCCCTTTGACATATCATAACCAGACTTGGTATATAGACCCATGGCCTCATAAAGGTGACACTGATTTAATTTGGTGACCTTTGACCTGTAGGGGGCGTTGTTATTAATGTCCATGTGTTTTGACCTCTTTCTCTTCACATGAGTACATTTACAACTTATTTTCAATGTCTGGTGATACTATCAGACCTCCCCGTATAGCTAGTATATTATAACTTGCACAAATATCCGCGACAGCCAATGATATTCAACCGCGAAGCCGCCAAATTGGAAAAACGCCAATATCTCAGTATCCCTTGGACAAATCATAACCAAACTTGATACATAGACCCATAACATCATTATGGGGACACTCAATGAATTTGGTGACCATTGACCTCTAGGGGGCGCTATAATTAATGAAGACGTGTTTTAACTCCTCTCTCTTCACATGAGTACATTTCAAACTTATTATCAATGTTTAATGATACTGTCAGACCTCCCCATATATCTTGTAAATTATTTTGTTGATATTGTTCCGAATACCCCTATGTATTTGTGACATTTGTTCTGTCAGGCAGACTGCATTGCCCCCTTACCTCTAGGTGGGGTCCTTTTCCCATTTACTCATCCCACCGGCTGTCGGTATTGCCGATTTCCGAGGCGGTCGTCATGTAGCCCCCTGGCCGATTGCGTCCATCCAGCAGAATAAGCCTACCGAGTCCGATTATGCTTGACACCCACATTGCTGCTCGCAGCTATATTTATTATTATTATTATGCTGCCATTGGAGTCAATGGCAGCCCATAGAACCGCTTGGCGAAAAGTTGTGAAATTTGGCACACTTGTTCAGGACTGCCCCATTAGCCCATTAAGCCAATCTAAGGTCGCTAGCCCAACAGCTCTAGCGCCACCAACAGGTCAAAGTTGGGCATGCATTCATGTTCATAACTTTTGACCTATTCGACCAATTTTCACAAACCAGGTATCATTGGATTCCTTGAACCAAGCCCAGTTCAACAAACCCTATGACGTCATTGCGCCATGACGTATATGTCCGCCATCTTGGTTTATGTCAAAAACCTTCAAAATGCTACTCCTATCACAAATCTTGTCCAATCATCTCGAAACTTGGCAAACATGATCTTCTGGCCATCCTTGATGAAAAACATCGAATAGATTTGTCAAATTCAAAACCGTTTGCCCGCTAAAGCCAATCAAATTTGGCGGCAAAGCCGCCAAACAGGAAGTGAGCCGATTTCTCAGCATCCCTTTGACATATCATAACCAGACTTGGTATATAGACCCATGGCCTCATAAAGGTGACACTGATTTAATTTGGTGACCTTTGACCTGTAGGGGGCGCTGTTATTAATGTCCATGTGTTTTGACCTCTTTCCCTTCACATGAGTACATTTACAACTTATTTTCAATGTCTGGTGATACTATCAGACCTCCCCGTATAGCTAGTATATTATAACTTGCACAAATATCCGCGACAGCCAATGATATTCAACCGCGAAGCCGCCAAACTGGAAAAACGCCAATATCTCAGTATCCCTTGGACAAATCATAACCAAACTTGATACCTAGACCCATAACATCATTATGGGGACACTCAATGAATTTGGTGACCATTGACCTCTAGGGGGCGCTATAATTAATGAAGACGTGTTTTAACTCCTCTCTCTTCACATGAGTACATTTCAAACTTATTATCAATGTTTAATGATACTGTCAGACCTCCCCATATATCTTGTAAATTATTTTGTTGATATTGTTCCGAATACCCCTATGTATTTGTGACATTTGTTCTGTCAGGCAGACTGCATTGCCCCCTTACCTCTAGGTGGGGTCCTTTTCCCATTTACTCATCCCACCGGCTGTCGGTATTGCCGATTTCCGAGGCGGTCGTCATGTAGCCCCCTGGCCGATTGCGTCCATCCGGCAGAATAAGCCTACCGAGTCCGATTATGCTTGACACCCACATTGCTGCTCGCAGCTATATTTATTATTATTATGCTGCCATTGGAGTCAATGGCAGCCCATAGAACCGCTTGGCGAAAAGTTGTGAAATTTGGCACACTTGTTCAGGACTGCCCCATTAGCCCATTAAGCCAATCTAAGGTCGCTAGCCCAACAGCTCTAGCGCCACCAACAGGTCAAAGTTGGGCATGCATTCATGTTCATAACTTTTGACCTATTCGACCAATTTTCACAAACCAGGTATCATTGGATTCCTTGAACCAAGCCCAGTTCAACAAACCCTATGACGTCATTGCGCCATGACGTATATGTCCGCCATCTTGGTTTATGTCAAAAACCTTCAAAATGCTACTTCTATCACAAATCTTGTCCAATCATCTCGAAACTTGGTACACATGATCTTCTGGCCATGCTTGATGAAAAACATCGAATAGATTTGTCAAATTCAAAACCGTTTGCCCGCTAAAGCCAATCAAATTTGGCGGCGAAGCCGCCAAACAGGAAGTGAGCCGATTTCTCAGCATCCCTTTGACATATCATAACCAGACTTGGTATATAGACCCATGGCCTCATAAAGGTGACACTGATTTAATTTGGTGACCTTTGACCTGTAGGGGGCGCTGTTATTAATGTCCATGTGTTTTGACCTCTTTCTCTTCACATGAGTACATTTACAACTTATTTTCAATGTCTGGTGATACTATCAGACCTCCCCGTATAGCTAGTATATTATAACTTGCACAAATATCCGCGACAGCCAATGATATTCAACCGCGAAGCCGCCAAACTGGAAAAACGCCAATATCTCAGCATCCCTTGGACAAATCATAACCAAACTTGATACATAGACCCATAACATCATTATGGGGACACTCAATGAATTTGGTGACCATTGACCTCTAGGGGGCGCTATAATTAATGAAGACGTGTTTTAACTCCTCTCTCTTCACATGAGTACATTTCAAACTTATTTTCAATGTTTAATGATACTGTCAGACCTCCCCATATATCTTGTAAATTATTTTGTTGATATTGTTCCGAATACCCCTATGTATTTGTGACATTTGTTCTGTCAGGCAGACTGCATTGCCCCCTTACCTCTAGGTGGGGTCCTTTTCCCATTTACTCATCCCACCGGCTGTCGGTATTGCCGATTTCCGAGGCGGTCGTCATGTAGCCCCCTGGCCGATTGCGTCCATCCGGCAGAATAAGCCTACCGAGTCCGATTATGCTTGACACCCACATTGCTGCTCGCAGCTATATTTATTATTATTATGCTGCCATTGGAGTCAATGGCAGCCCATAGAACCGCTTGGCGAAAAGTTGTGAAATTTGGCACACTTGTTCAGGACAGCCCCATTAGCCCATTAAGCCAATCTCAGGTCGCTAGCCCAACAGCTCTAGCGCCACCAACAGGTCAAAGTTGGACATGCATTCATGTTCATAACTTTCGACCCATTCGACCAATATTCACAAACCAGGTATCATTTGATTCCTTGAACCAAGCCCAGTTCAACAAACCCTATGACGTCATTGCGCCATGACGTATATTTCCGCCATCTTGGTTTATGTCAAAAACCATCAAAATGCTACTTCTATCACAAATCTTGTCCAATCATCTCGAAACTTGGCACACATGATCTTCTGGCCATGCTTGATGAAAAACATCGAATAGATTTGTCAAATTCAAAACTCTTTGCCCGCTTAAGCCAATCAAATTTGGCGGCGAAGCCGCTAAACAGGAAGTGAGCTGATTTCTCAGCATCCCTTAGAAATATCATAACCAGACTTGGTATACAGACCCATGGCCTCATAAAGGTGACACTGATTGAATGTGGTGACCTTTGACCTCTAGGTGGCGCTGTTATTAATGTCGAAGTGTTTTGACTCCTCTCTCTTCACATGAGTACATTTCAAACTTATTTTCAATGTCTGGTGATACTAACAGACCTCCCCGTGTGGCTAGCATATTATTTATTGCAGAAATATCCGTGACAGCCAATGATATTCGACCGCGAAGCCACCAAACCGGAAACACGCCAATATCTCAGCATCCCTTTGACATATCATGACCAAACTTTTTACATAGACCCATAACATCATCATGGGGACACTCAATGAATTTGGTGACCATTGACCTCTAGGGGGCGCTATAATTAATGAAAACGTGTTTTAACTCCTCTCTTCACATGAGTACATTTCAAACCTATTTTTAATGTTTGAGGATACTGCCAGACCTCCTTATATAGCTTTAAAATTATTTCTCATTGCAACATCAGAACTTGGCCGCCATGTTGAAAGTTGTCAAAATCAGTTGTAAATTTCCACAGGCCACATATTATGTCCAATCTTCATGAAACTTGGCATATATGATCTTCCGACCAAGCTGAACAAATGTATTAAACAGCTTTCTCAAATTCAAAACCGTTTGGCCGTGACAGTCAATCAAACTTGACGGCGCTCATTAATGGGTAGACACTGCACTCGTGTGTCGCTCATTTATGGGTAGACACTGCACTCGTGTGGCGACATGCGGAACTTAATGTATAATGCAACAATGACTATATTTACCATTCCGCCCGCTTACGATATAAACTGCAATTCCCACTGGATTCGATGCTTCACGAACCACCTCCAGAACGGATGCTTGTTTACATTGTGTCACTTTTAGAGATATTGTTCCGAATACCCCTATGTATTAGTGACATTTGTTCTGCCAGGCAGACTGTATTGCGCCCTTACCTCTAGGTGGGGTCCTTTTCCCATTTACTCATCCCACCGGCTGTCGGTATTGCCGATTTCCGAGACGGTCGTCATGTAGCCCTATGGCCGATTACGTCCGTCCGGCAGAATTAGCTTACCGAGTCCCATTATGCTTGACACCCACATTGCTGCTCGCAGCTATATTTCTAATTCTAATTCATAAGTGACCGGACTTCTTGCGGAGTGCTAAGAAAGACTTGAATCAGGCAAAAACATCCACTTTCCTTGAAAGTGGTCGAGTTAGGTGTGCATAAAAGTACAGACGGACCAATTGCAAACCAACGCAACTGCTGATGCCATCTCTGTAAGTTAAAAAGTAGCCGCACCCACCCCAAACCAATCAGAATAAGTGTATACATGTCGATTATAGCGGACAAAACCACCTCTTCTATTCGGCATGGAAATCTATTCCGATTAGAGGATTGTATTCCGATTGAGGCGTTAATATGATCATTTTCTATTCCGATTGAGCTGCTCAGAGCGGGTGTTTTCGGCGACTGGACGACGCTCAGCAGGCTGCGGTCGCGTCTGATCCCAGAGCATGTTAACATGTTCATCTTTCTCAACAGAAATCAGTAGACTGGTGCTGAAGTTGTATGTGAGTTACTGGTTATTTTCTCTGAAGCTTTGCTAATAAGCCTGATTCATTGTTAGGTAGGCCAACAATTACACTCTTTCTCTGCCTTTTTTGATAGTTTTGAGTTACATTTGGCAAAACCTGTCCGAACTAAGTATGATAGATGCTGCAGGCTCCGTTGTTTTAGAGCACAGTAGCGCATATATATTATGTTTATTTATTTTTTCCACAATTTTTTTTTTTTTTTTTAAACGATTTATGATGGCTATATGCTCTGTAAGGTGACCTTGGGTGTCTTGAAAGGCGCCTCTAAATTAAATGTATTATTATTAATATTATTATTATTATTATATCAAGTGTAACCATTGGACGGATCCGGTTTAACTGCCACAAGAGTTGTTCATCTAAAATAAAGATCTCAATGAGGAAAGCACGCTGTGTTTTTGTATTTTCATTGCATTTTGAATATAGCATAGGCCTATAGTTCATTTTAATATAAAAATATTAATGATTAATCGAAAATTGATCGTTAATTCTCCTTACGATCAACTAAGACAATTTAATCGAATGCCCATCCCTAATATGTACAAAATAAATCATTCCTTTTTGGATACTGCACCTTAATCAGTTATAAAGGGCGATATGAAATGCAACGTGCTAGAGGTGCCAAAAAATTATGTTTGGTACTGCCATTTTTTGTCTTGGTTCATGTGTGCAATAAAGATTACATTTCGTGAGAAAAAAACATCATTGCAGGGAATCGTGATATCAATCCTAAGCTAAAAAAATCGCGATATACATTTTTCCCCGAAATGTGCAGGCCTATTTCCATACCCCCTACTTTAAAGTGTAATTCTGGCGTAAATTGAACCCAGGGTCATTGTTTTGGCATGAAAACCCATCAAATAAGCCCTCCAGATACCTTTTTCATTCGAGTATTCATTTCATTTCAAATCGAGTATGAGAGTTTGCCCGGCGCAATGTTTGGCGTTTATGTTATTGGCTTGGGGCATTGAGTTTCGCTTCCAAATCGGCATTTTTGAAACCACTAATATTGCTAAAAATAGCACCAAACCTCAGCAGTAGCATGACTAGGGTCCCTACACATAAAATGGAGCACCAACAATTTAGTTTGCAAACCCAGAGTTTATTTAAAAAGACGGTTTAACAAGCATTACCGGTAGGTCCGTGTTACAGGAAGTACACAGAAGTCGATTGCCGAATGCGCCGGAGTTCAGTTCAAGTTTTGGAATTTATAATTTGTATAATTTATATTTCTAAATAATATAGCAAGTGTTGACACGTAAACTAAAGGACTTGCATACGTAGGTTACAGATACAACTTCTGTTAACGTTGTTAACAGAAGACGCACTGCACACGTGATTAACGCATAGAGTGAAGCAGCTCAAGCACCGGAGAAGACGACCCATCTACAACTTGAAGTCAAAAGAGAGAGATCGTTCGTGTTTGTGTTTTCCCCGGCTGCGGAAAAGTTACACCCCAGAAACTTTCCATAGACTGCCATCGCGGTACAATGACCGATCTCTGGTAGCCGAGTGGCTTATTGTTTTGAATATGGACATTGAGACGCCAATAGAGATGCTGATGCAGAAGGATCACCGTGTCTGCAGTGCTCATTTTGGGGGACTTCATCATTCCTAAAAGAGATGCTGACCAAAAGAACCCAAAGAAAGTGTCATTGAAGAAGAATGCTATTCCACGAGTGCAGCACGTCGCTACGGATAGACTTGAGTTAAAGTTGTTTGCTTATTTGTCGTGTTATATGATATTTCACAATTGGTGTGGAGGAGGAAGAGTCATCCGAACGTTTAACAATTGGGTCATATATTTGTGTAATAACGGTACAATAACAAACAATAAAACAAACGTCGCAAGGAGAAGTCCAATGCATTGGCTAAAGCCAGGAGTTTTTATTGCCATTGTAGGGCAGCATTGCCCCCCAATACTACTAAAGCATTTAATCTATCGATTGAAGCTCCTCAAGGTGTCCAAAAGAGGGGGGGGTCGTGGCCGTCTAGCTGAGATGGGTGGGATACAAGATCAGATACAAGGTTGTTTCAACTCATCTCATTTTCGTCCGCTTATCCGGGGTCAGGTCACGGGGAGAGCAGCTCAAGCAGGGGGCTCCAGACTTCCCTTTCCCGGGCCACATTGACCAACTCTGACGGGGGGATCCCGAGGCGTTCCCAGGCCAGTGTTGAGATATAATCTCTCCACCTAGTCCTGGGTCTTCCCCGAGGTCTCCTCCCCACTGGACGTGCCTGAAACACCTCCCAAGGAAGGCGCCCAGTGGGCATCCTTACCAGATGCCCGAACCACCTCAGCTGACGCCAGCCACCCTTCTGAGAAAACTCATCTCGGCCGCTTGTACCCGCGATCTCGTCCTTTCGGTCATCACCCAGCCCTCATGACCATAGGTGAGGATAGGAACGAAGATCGACCGGTAGATCGAGAGATTTGCCTTGCGGCTCAGCTCTCTTTTCGTTACAACGGTGCGGTAAAGCGAACGCAATACCGCCCCCGCTGCTCCGATTCTCTGGCCAATCTCACGCTCCATAGTACCCTCACTCGCGAACAAGACCCGGAGGTACTTGAACTCCTTCACTTGGGCTAAGGACTCATTTCCTACCCGGAGTAAGCAATCCATCGGTTTCCTGCTAAGAGTCATGGCCTCAGATTTAGCGGTGCTGATCCTCATCCCAGCCGCTTCACACTCGGCCGCCAGCCGATCCAGTGAGTGCTGAAGGTCACAGGCCGATGATCCCATGAGGACCACATCATCTGCAAAAAGCAGTGACGAGATCCTCAGACCACCGAACTGCAACCCCTCCCCACCACGACTACGCCTCGATATCCTGTCCATGTATATCACAAACAGGATTGGTGACAAGGCGCAGCCCTGGCGGAGACCAGCACCCACTGAGAACGAACGGTCCCCCTTTTTGAACAGGGGAACCACCACCCCGGTTTGCCACTCCTTTGGCACTGTACCCGACTCCCACGCAATGTTGAATAGGCGTGTCAACCATGACAGCCCCTCAACACCCAGAGCCTTTAGCATTTCTGGCTGGATCTCATCAAACCCTGGGGCTTTGCCACTGCGGAGATGTTTGACTACCTCAGTGACCTCCACCAGGGAAATTGACGACGAAACACCATCAACCTCGAGCTCTGCCTCCAACATAGAGGGCGTGTTATTCGGATTCAGGAGTTCCTCAAAGTGTTCCTTCCAACGTCCGACGACCTCCTCAGTTGAGGTCAACAGAGTCCCATCCTTACTGTACACAGCTTGGATGGTTCCCCGTTTCCCCCTCCTGAGGTGCCGGATAGTCTTCCAGAAACACTTTGGTGCCGACCGAAAGTCCTTCTCTATGGCCTCTCCGAACTTCTCCCACACCCGCTGCTTAGCCCCCGCCACGGCAGCAGCTGCAGCCCTTCGGGCCTGTCGGTACCCTGCAACCGAGTCAGGAGTCCTCCAGGATATCATATCCCGGAAGGCCTCCTTCTTCAATCGGACGGCTTCCCTGACCACCGGTGTCCACCACGGTGTCCGAGGGTTACCGCCCCTTGAGGAGCCTAAGACCCTGAGGCCACAGCTAGCCACCGCAGCTTCAGCAATGGAGTCTTTGAACACCGCCCACTCCGGCTCAATGCCCCCAACCTCCACAGGAATGCCAGAAAAACTCAGCCGGAGGTGTGAGTTGAAGATACCTAGGACGGGGGCCTCCTCCAGACGTTCCCAGTTCACCCGCACTACTCGTTTGGGCTTACCAGGTCTATCCGGAAATGTCCCCCATTCCCTGATCCAACTCACAACCAGATGGTGGTCGGTTGACAGTTCCGCCCCTCTCTTTACCCGAGTGTCCAAAACATGCGGCCTCAGATCAGATGACACGATCACAAAATCGATCATTGATCTTCGGCCTAGGGTACTCTGGTACCAGGTACACTTATGAGCACCCTTATGTTCGAACATGGTGTTTGTTATGGATAATCCATGACTAGCACAGAAGTCCAATAACAAACGACCGCTCGGGTTTAGATCAGGGAGGCCGTTCCTCCCCACCACGCCTCTCCAGGTGTCTCCATCGTTGCCCACGTGGGCGTTGAAGTCACCCAGCAGAACTACGGAGTCCCCTACTGGAGCCCCATACAGGACTCCATTCAGGGTCTCCAAGAAGGCTGAGTACTCTGAGCTGCTGTTTGGTGCATACGCACAAACAACATTCAGAGTTTTCCCCCCTACAACCCTTAGGCGCAGGGAGGCGACCCTCTCGTCTACCGGGGTAAACTCCAACACCGCGGAGCTCAGCCGGGGATTTGTGAGTATCCCCACACCCGCCCGGCGCCTCACGCCCTTGGCAACTCCGGAGAAGAATAGAGTCCAACCCTTATCCAGGAGTACGGTACCAGAGCTGAGACTGTGCGTGGAGGTAAGCCCCACCAGATCTAACTGATAGCGCTCCACCTCCCTCACAAGCTCCGGTTCCTTTCCCCACAGCGAGGTGACGTTCCACGTCCCCAGAGCCAGCTTCTGCCGCACGGGTCTGGTCCGTCGAGACCCCTGACCTTCGCTGCCACCCATGTGGCTGCGCACCCGACCCCAACGGGTCTTCCCACAGGTGGTGGGCCCATGAGATGAAAAGAGGGGGGGTGCCACGTAGTTTGTTCGGGCTGTGCCCGACCGGGCTCCGTGGCAAACCCGGCCACCAGGCGCTCGCCATCGAGCCCTCCGTCTGGGCCTGGCTCCAGACAGGGGCCCCGGGCTTCCTCCGGGCCGGGTCACATCTCCTCTTTTAAGGTTGTTTGTTGTATGTTATTTTACCGTTATTACACAAATATATGACCGGAAGGTTTCTGGGGTGTAACGTTTCAGTTGTTTTCCGCAGCCGGGGAAAACACAAACACAAACCATCCCTCTCTTTTGACTTCAAGCTGTAGATAGGTCTTCTTCTCCGGTGCTTGAGCTGTCCTTCACTCTATGCGTTAATCACATGTGCAGTGCGTCTTCAGTCAACAACGTGCCAACGCTTGATTGTAGCGAACAAATATTTTGTAACTGTAACCTGCACATGCATGTCCTTTAGTTTACGTGTCAACACTTGCTATATATTATTTATAAATATTAATTATATTAATTATAAATTCCAAAACTTTCCTCCTTGAACTGTACTCCGGCGCATTCGGCAATCGACTTCTGTGGACTTCCTGTAAACACGGACCTACCGGTAATGCTTGTTAAACTGACTTTTTAAATAAACTCCGGGTTTAGGGACCATAGTCATGCTACTGCTGAGGTTAGGTGCTATTTTTAACAATATTAGTGGTTCAAAAATGCCGATTTGGAAGCGAAACTCAATGCCCCAAGCCAATAACATGGACGCCAAACTTTGCGCCAGGCAAACTCGAATACTCGATTTTCAATGAAAAAGGTATCGGGTGGCTTATTTTTTTTCATGCCGAAACAAGGACCCTGGGTTAAATTTTCGCCGGAATTACACTTTAATGTAAAACCACTGTAATAAAACGGTTCTCCATATCTTAAGGACTCTTTGAGAAAAAGGGAAAGAAAACAAAACTCTGCTCCCGTCACATGAGAAGGCTTCATACCCCCTTGTATTCATGGTTTCATTTGAGTCCAACATTGTCCCCTCCGAACGCATGATTCATATAGAGAGCGGCGCGACCCCATAGGGCCGAGGGTTGACCTTTACAAAGGTCAGACCAAAACCCTGACCCTAGTGTTTACCTTAGAGGGGTTAGGGTTAGACCACCCTGGCAAGCGGGACGTACCCGCTCTCTGATGCCCTCCTTCTTGCGTTTCAGACACATCTCAGAGGCCCTCATGTGCTGCAGGGACTCCTTGGCCATCAGGAAGCGCAGTTTCTCCAGTCGGGGCATGGCCGAGGCCCAGGCCGACGCCCCGAAGCGGCCCTTGTCCTCCTCCATCTGCTTGACCATACCTGGGCATTTGAAGTTAGACTGGTTTGATTTGTTAGAGTGGTTAGGGTGGTTTATACACAAGGCCAACAGTACTGATCAAGGGACTACTAATACATTTTAATTTAAATACATGGCAGTACCAACTCCACACACACACACACACACACACACACACACACACACACACACACACACACACACACACACACACACACACACACACACACACACACACACACACACACACACACACACACACACACACACACACACACACACACACACACACACACTGAAGGAGGCACCTGACAGAGCTTTGGACGTCTGTATGAAGTAGCGGACGGTGACGTCCTGGATGGATGAGACGGCATCCTCCGCTCTCCTCCTCCACTCCTCCGCCTCCTTCTCCAGAGCAGACAGTCGCTTTGGGCCCAGCTCCTCATAGTCCAGCAGCTTCTGTAGGAGGAACACCCGCTGTCAGCAATTCACATGCTTTAAATTCACCTAGGGCTGATGCATGTCAGCTTTATTGTGTGTCCCAGTGTGCATGTGCGTGTGTGTGTGTGTGTGTTTGTATGGGCTTTGTTTACCAGGATCTCCATCTTGTAGAGGCAGGACAGCTCCCTCATGTCCCTGAAGGGTTGCAGCAGGTACTGGAAGAAGACGGTGGCTGCGGTGACCAGGTCCTGGTAGGCTTGGTCTTCGTCCTGGTAGAGATCCAGCAGCAGGACCATCCTGTCTGCGGCCCAGTGGCTCTGCAGCAACTGTGTGTGTGTGTGTGTGTGTGTGTGTGTGTGTGTGCGTGTGGGGGGGGGGGGGGGGGGGGGGTGGGGGGGGGGGGGGGATTTTGGGTTGGGGATTTTGTTGACTGATTAACACTACAGTCATCCTTTATATAACAAATAAGGGCTTTAACTAGACAGACATATTGATCAAAGAGCTTTAACTAAACAGACACATTGATCGAAGAGCCTTAACTAGACAGACACATTGACCAAAGAGCTTTAACTAGACAGACACATTGACCAAAGAGCTTTAACTAGACCGACACATTGATCTAAGTGCTCTACGTGCATCAGAATAGAGCCCTACCTTTCTCAGGTGGTCCTTGGCTCTTGAAACCTCTTCTTGCATAGTCTTCTTCTTAAACTCTTGTAGATTTTCAAAGTACTCCTCGACATCATCCTGAGAGAACAACGAGTCGAGGACTATCTTTCGCCCGCAGATATCAATCGCCGTGCTGAAATATCTTTCCAGGTTTCGACAAGGCATATCTATATCTCTCCCATCGTCGTCCTCCTCGCCCAGGTTGGACCTCCTGGTGAGGAACAGCAAATCCCAGATGTTCCCATCTTCGAAGTCTGATAAATCCGGAAAATAGGGCCCCAATATATCGGCCACCCCCGTCAGCTGCTGGTGGATCATCCTCAGGTCGTGGAGAGAGAACAGCCCGGCCCAGCTCGTCTCGTCGGGGTCCAGTTCAGCGGAGAGTCTCCTCTCTTCGGGGTCCTGCTCAGCGGGGAGTCTCCGCGTCCGCCGCTGCAGCGTCCTGTTGTGACAAGTGACCGCGAACTTGGACTCGATCACACTCCACTGGACGATGAAGACCAGTCGAAACAACTCCTCTTCATCAAAAAGGTTCGTCTTTACGGCGACCCAACCGTCTAAGCTGTCCATGCTGTTCGTTTCCATGAAAAGGGCCTGTTGTTTACCCCGGTCACCATTTCTCTGACGTCACGAGGCTTTACCTTTGGCCTTTAAAAAGAAAGTCACGTGACGGGGAATTCCTCTCTTTGCATCAGCTGTTCCGATCATCTAACCCCCCCATGCCTGATCGTTCACTGGATCCTCACTAGAACCTTGCGTTTTCATCCGAGTTTTAACATCACACTAACCCAGGTTTAAATATCCTAACATCACAGTAACGCGGGTTTCCTAGCAGCACACTTACCCAGGTTGAAACATCCTAACTTCACACTAACCAAGGTTTAAACATCCTATCACACTAACCCGAGTTTAAACATCTAAACATTACACTAACCCGATTTTAGACCTCCTGATCCTTACATCACACTAGCCGAGTTTAATCACCCTAAATCACAATAACCCGGGTTTAAACATCTTAACCCTATCACACTAACCCGGGTTTAAATATCCTATCCTAACACCACACTAAACCTGGTTTAAAACCCCTAACATCACACTAACCCGGGTTTAAACCCAGCATGTTGTAATCTGAGCTCCAAGTGGAGACGACCTATTTCCGTCGTGTCTTCGTTTGGACACAAAGTTTGAGCCTGACGAACTGACCCTCCTAAAGGACGCATGCATGCATTATTAAAAGGACATTATTAACCTAATCATCACGGTAAATTTCAATCTCTTATTTAAATATTTTCATGCTTAATACTTACTTAGGCTACTTATTACTTGCCGCATGTGGTCCTATGTCGGACATATCGAGTGGACCTCTGACCGGTTTCGTCCTGCAGGGTCCCCTCCTCTCGGCATGGATCCGCTCGGCAGTAGAGGTGTGTTGGGAGTGATTGAGGAATGTTTCAGTGCAGAGGAGCAGGAGGAGGCTGATGAGGAAATTACCGTCACAAGAAACCAACTTCAAGAGAAGGTTGTGGAGATGGAGAACTTCGCAGGCCATCTGGAAGAAATCTTCTTAACTGTAGAGGTAAGATCTATCCATTTTTTATTGCCCAGGTATGGCCTTTTGACGGGAGGTGCCCAAGTGTTACCCGATCATTGTAAGATGTGAAACTCAAGATAATGAAAATGAAATGTGAACTGATAACCAAGCAAACCCTAACGTAACATCTCAAACATTAACACACACATCATGTGTTCCCAGGAGAACTTCGGCCGTCAGGAGCAGCACCTGGAGCAGCACTACAACGAGGTTCTCCAGACGCTGTCGCAGCGCTACGACCAGCGGGCGGCTCGGCTCGACCTGGACAAGAAGAGCCGGCTTGAGGTCCTGTATGGACAGCTGCTGGGATGCGGCCGCACGATGGACTCCTCCAAGGAGCTCATAGAGGCGGCCCAGGGGGTCTACCGCAGCCAGGACAGGCGACTGTTCCTGAAGGTCCGCCCCAACGTCCGAGCATGCCTTCATGGGCCTCCAGCCAAAGTCCGACATCTTTCCAGTGTGAAGATGAGACGCATAAAATGATAATTGATGATAAAAATGATAAAATGATAATTACTTAAGGCAATTGCTTTAATTATGAATCATCATGTTAAAATGTGTGTTTTGTGAGGAAAAAATGAAATGATAAGAATTGCTTTCCGAATCAAGGTTCTATTGACTGTTCTGTTTGATAACTTGGTTCTGGCCTCCGTTGACAGGCAGTTATGCCGACCATTCAGAGGTAATTTAAGTCTGGCTTTGTTCAATGTCTAACACAGCATGTGGGTGGTGTTGCCAATGATCCCTCTGACTGCAGGAGCTTGGTGTGGATTTATACAAGGCTAATCACTTCTAACGTCTCCCTTACTAGGACACTGACTAATCTATCTAATTATGGAAATGATTGTTGGTCCCACTTATGCCATGGAGTTCTGTAGGTTCAAAGTCTGGCTTCTGACCCACCATTTGGTACCTCACTAGAATCGAGGAGTTTGCCAAAGAGGAGATGGACCTGACGCTGTCCACGGCCCTAGAGATCAACACACCCGAGGACGACCTGTCCGATGTGAAGACTATGATGGACTCCATCAGTGTGGTTCCAGGTGCGCTTGTCCACCGTCCAGCTGTAGAGGCTGCTTACCCTAAACCCCTCCTAACCCTAACCCCTGCTTACCCTAACCCCTGCTAAGCCTAACCCTTAGCCCTGCTAACCCTAACCCTTGCTGAACCTTACCACCCTGAGCCCTGCTAACCCTAACCCCTGCCTACACTAACCCCTGCTATCCCTAATCCAATGACATTCATCTAGGGTTAGCTGTAATTCACTTTGGCTAAACTAAACAGCTAAATGACCCAACAGTATAAGAAGGCTGTGCCATTTGGTCTCAATTTGCAAATGAAATTATTCCGCAAGTAGAATATGCGTCATTGAAATGACCTATGTAGACTCTGTTCTGTTCTTTTGATTTCCTTCCAGCTCCTTCTGCGCCGGTCATCAACCCCCAGATGGCAAACTCTGCGACGCAGACCTCGCTGCGTGTGCGCTGGAACCTGTTCTCAGATGACACTGTGGAGTTCTACAAGCTCTTCTACAGACCTGTGTTGGAGGACTTGCCCGCGGACAACACGCACGGAACCGACGGTGTGGATCCCCTCCCGCCGCTGAGCTATCGAAGCACCGTAGTGGATGGCACTTTCATTTAGATATCGTGAACCTAAGCTTAGAGCAGAGGGTGAAGTAGTGTAGACCTTGACCTCGCTGTCTAAATGGTTTAAACCAGCACTATTTCAGTTACAAGTTAATAGCTGCATTACACAAATGAAAAATACCAGGTTTAATGTGCGTTTTATTTAATCCTCATTGAGGCTTTTATTTTAGGGGTTCTCTATTAAGCCCTGCATACTAGATCCATTTAAGCAACACAGACGAGAGACCTGATTACTCTTATGCTAGGTCCAACACATTCTTAAACACAACGATAAGGGAACGTTTGGCACATCTGGGGCTACCATGCAGCCAGGCATTGCAACAGAATGAGGAAGCAACATATCAAGCCGCCTATAGCTAACGCTGGTTGGTCGTTCAGTTTGCAAGGTGAAGGTGAAGGAGACCCACTGCAGGGTTACAGATCTGCTTCCCAACGCCCAGTACGAGCTGTGGGTCATGGCCACCAACACCACGGGTATCAGCCCTGCCAGCGAGAAGGCTCTTTACATGACAGGTACGACACAGAAACGAACAGACACCAACAACTAACTAATACCAATGTAGGGTGACGGGTCAGCTTAGCTCAGGACGTAGAGAGAGCGGGTCATTTGCATGTTCGATCCCCGGCTCCTCCTAGCTGATTGTTGAGGTGTCCCTGCAAGACACCTCACCCTAACTTCTCCTGACGAGCTGGCTTTCTCCTTGGTGGTAGATTCCGCCGTCGGTGTGTGAATGTTTATAAGTCGTTTTGGATAAAAGTGTCTGCTAAATGTTTTAGTAAGCAAAGCAACACCAGTCACCTAATTTTGGAGTTATCATTATCCATGGTCATTCCTGACCTCACCGACGAGTCTACTATGGGTTTGTGCAGATGTTCTCCGGGTGTTAATCTACTTCCTCCATGTGAGGCTGACTGGTAACACTAAATCTGAGGTTTGTGTCGATGTGTGCAAGGCTCTCTAACTTATGCCCAACTACAGATACTATAGGGCCCAGTATCCCTAATCAGGACTGAATTTTTCGGGTCAAGAAAATGGAAAGGTAGACGAGACATCATCAGAAGTTAATGTCTCTACCTCTCCCAGTGCCATCACCTCCAGCCATCAAGGAAAGGGGGTGCAGCAGCTGCCCAGAAGCTGCCCTGATTCGCTGGGACTCAGGAAACAACAATCCTGTGGACTCGTACACTGTGGAGATCACAGAGATGGACACACACGGAGCACAGTGTGGTGCTGCTGAGTGAGAACGGGCGTTTTCATTCATTCAAGCATGCAGACACACACGCACACACACACTTAGACATGATTGTGGAGGTTGCCTAAAGATTACACTAATTTATATTAACCTACATGCCCTGTATAGGGAATGTATGACAGATCTTGCCTCCATTCATTGTTTATCCTTTAATACTTCTAGTATATCACGTTTTTGGTTGAGAGAAAAAAACATTTAAAGTTTTTCTTATATAATCTCTATCACATTATATGTTTACCTTTACTCTAGAGGATGCTGGATACGGTACCATAATATTTCACGTCATGCTCATATTTATAAGCAAGTCTCACTAAGACTGCTGGCATAGATTTTAAGTCAGATTGTTATAGAGCTGGGGATTCAAGATAAAATGTGGTCCCAGAAATTATCCTTAGCTTTGAGCTCCATGAATTCTGGACCACCTTTTCATTTTTCCTGTACATAATTTTAAGTTTTAATTTGGACACTCGGTTACAAGGTTAGGCATAAACTACACCCGCCCATTGGATGGTCTGGGGTCCATCAATTAAAGCTGATTAATGGAAGAAGAGCTTCCACATAAGTCACTACCTTGATTCCAGTTCTCTTTCAGTCAATTATACAGATAAGCACCACGATTTAAATATACACTAATACACACATTTTGATTGCCTTGTATGTAAAAACAATTTCCTGACTTGAATCCCCTCTGCCCAGAGCGATAGTAGCCGTGCCCTCCTGCCAGTGTCTGATCCAGCTGCAGCAGGATAGACGCTACATGGTCACAGTCAGAGCCGTTAACATCGGTGGCCCCAGCGAGAAGAGCCATCCCCTGGGTGTTTCCACCACAGGTTATGCCAGCCTGTCCCTCAAGCCTGGAATCGCTAGAATGGAATAGCTATTAGAAACGTTTTAACTGATGCATGGTTGGTCATTGCAGAATAGAGCACTGTCAGCGGTGACGTCATGCTTGTCTGATGCATTTCATTTGTGTGTGTGGTGGTATCTACTTTTCATTTGAGGGATTGAGTGTATTAAATCTAAACTAGGGTAGTGCAATGAAGGTGTGTTTGGTCATTGATTAAGTTTAATTTATGAAAAAGTGCAAAGGTAGTGACAACAAGGGTATGAATAATCATTTCAGTATCTTTTATTAGTTGGCTATACTTTTGAAAGAACCTGTAGGTGTTCCTGTGTTCATACAGGTACACTCTTCCATCTCCTGGAGGACACGGCCCACCCCTGTCTGTCCATCTCTGAAGACGGCTTCACCATGTTCTACGGAGACGAGGAGCTGCCATTGAGCGCTCTGGCTTTTGATGACAACAACTTTGCCAGGTGGACTTAAAAATGAATTAGAATTTTTTCAAGTTTTACGCTAGTAATTGTTTTACATTTACATTTAGGCAAGGCAAGGCAACTTTATTGATATAGCACTTTTCATACACAAGGCAAACTCAAAGTGCTTCACATATAAACATTGTCATACAATAAAATAAAATAATAGATAAGTAAAAGAAAACATATGCAAAGAAATGAGTAAAATAGAAAGTGCAATGTATTTAAGATCAGATCAACAGTCTCTCTGGTAACCGCGTCGGGACTCCAGCCCGACCTAAAGGAACTTGGTTCTTTCTCTGGGACTCCAACCCGGATTCTAGTAACCCTTATCCTTTCTCTCTAGTATCAGATCATGTATCTTTCTGGTAAAAATAGAAAATTAAATTGAAAGTTAAAAAGGCTTTTTAGTAAGTAAAATTGAAAGTGCAATGTATTTAAGATCAGATCAACAGTCTCTCTGGATGACATGCAATTCCTATTCAAGGACCCAGATTCTAGGACTCTAACCCAGACCAAAGGCCTTATTCTGGAATTCCACCCACACACAAACTCAGGACTCTAACCCTTATACAAATACAAACTCAGGACTCTAACCCTTATACAAATGCAAACTCAGGACTCTAACCCTTATACAAATACAAACTCAGGACTCTAAACCTTATGCAAATACAAACTCAGGACTCTAACCCTTATACACCTCTTCTAAAAGAGTTAAAAAAAATAGAAAATAAAGGGAAAGTTAAAAAGGCATTTTAGTAAAATAAAGGCAAAGTATTTAAGAATTAGCAGAAAGCTAAAGCAAACATAAAAGTCTTCAATCTTGTTTTAAAGGTGCTCAGAGTTGGGGCAAGTCTTAAATCCTCAGGGAGTTTATTCCAGCTATTTGTTGCATAGTAGCTAAATCCTGCTTTCCCATGTTTCGTGTTTACTCTGGGGATAATTAACAGATTGGTCTCAGAAGATCTTAGTGTTCTAGAAGGCTTATGTAGTGGAAGCATATCAGTTAAATATTTTGGGCCTAAACCATGTAGGGATTTATAGGTTAGCAACATGATTTTAAAATCAATTCTCTGACCTACAGGAAGCCAATGTAACGATTTAAGAATTGGTGTAATATGTTCAAATTTTTTGGTCTTTGTCAAAACTCTAGCAGCAGCATTCTGAACAAGCTGAAGCTTCCTTAGAGTTTGTCTTTTGGAGACCTGTAAGGAGACCATTGCAGTAATCAAGCTTACTAGTGATAAAGGCATGTACAAGTTTTTGTAAGCCTTCGGTGGACATGAGCCCTCTAAGTCTTGCTACATTTTTAAGGTGATAATATGCAAATTTTGTAACTAAATTGATGTGACTTTCAAAATGTAAATCAGAATCCATGATAACCCCTAGATTTCTGGCTTTGATTGAGGTTTTCAGGGACAGCGAGTGAAGGTGTTGGGTTACTTTAAGCCTTTCCGTTTTAGCACCAAATACAATTATCTCTGTTTTATCCTCATTTAGCTGAAGGAAATTCCGGCACATCCAGTCTTTCACTTGCTCAATGCACTGGCACAGCAGATCTATGGGCCGATAGTCATTCGGTGATAGCGATACATAGATTTGCGTGTCATCAGCATAGCAATGATGGTCAATATTGTTGTTTTGCATGATTTGCCCTAGTGGGAGCATGTAGATGTTGAATAAAGAGGGTCCTAAGATCGAACCTTGTGGGACTCCACACATCACGCTGGTTGATTCTGATACAAAGTCGCCAATGGAAACAAAGTAGTTCCTATTTTGTAGGTAGGATCTGAACCAATTTAAGACTGTGCCTGAAAGCCCCACCCAGTTTTCTAACCTGTCCAAAAGTATTGTATGGTCTACAGTGTCGAATGCAGCACTGAGGTCTAGTAGCATTAGTATTGAGGTTTTGCCAGAGTCTGTGTTGAGACGGATGTCGTTTACAACTTTAATGAGGGCGGTCTCAGTGCTGTGCAGGGGTCGAAATCCTGATTGGAAGGTGTCATAACAACCAGTTGATGGCAGGAAGTGATTAAGTTGCTGGAGGACAACTTTCTCAATGATTTTACTTATGAAGAGATTTGATATTGGTCTGTAGTTGTTAATAATAGAGGTATCTAGGCTCCGCTTTTTTAAAAGGGGTTTAATAACTGCAGTTTTCAGGGCTTTTGGGAAGTTGCCTGACAGGAGAGAGTTGTTAACTATCTGCAATATGTCTATTGCTAGGCAGTCAAAAACATTCTTAAAGAGGTTGGTAGGTAAAGAATCAAGGCAACAGGTGGATGGCTTTAGTTGTGTAACAGTTTCCACAAGAGTTTTCGAGTCTATAACATTAAAGCATGCCATCCCTGCCACGTTACTTTTGCCTGAACAGGGTGGTAGTCCAACATTTTTGTTTGAAGTGGAGATATTGATGGCGCGTCTGATGCCTTCAATTTTATCAGTATAAAAAGCTGCAAACTCATTGCATTTCTACGTGGAATGGAGATCAGGTGGAATTTGTGTTAGGGGGTTGGTCAGTCTGTCAACAGTTGCAAATAGGGTTTTGGCATTATTAGTATTGGTTTTAATGATATTGGAGAAAAATGTTTCTCTAGCACTTTTTAAGTCTAAATTGTAGGCACGTAGGCTCTCTTTGTAGATATCATGGTGAATATGAGTTTTACGCCAGATGTGTTCAACCTTCCTGCATTCTTTTTTCTGTGCTGTTATAGAAGCAGCTTTTCTCCAGGGTGCCTTTGGCTTTCCAGAAATCCTTTTAACCTTATAAGGTGCGATGACATCCATGACTTTCAAAATTTTCAAATTAAAGTTTTCTACGAGATCATCAGCAGAACATGGGTTGAGAGGTGGTAGTAAGGAGATGGCCTTTTTAAAAAGTACATAAGATTCTTCATTGATATACCGTTTTTTGACAGTATTTGATTTTGTCTGTATGTCGGGAATAAAAGATATATTAAAGAAAACACAAAAATGGTCAGACAAGGAAGGATCAGTCACAGAGAGATCAGAAACATTGAGGCCCTTTGTGACAACCAGGTCTAGAGTTTGCCCCTTACAATGAGTAGTCTTTTTCACATGTTGAGACAAATGTGTCCAAAATGGTAAAAAGTTTTTTTGCACACTTGTCATTCAAATCATCAGTATGAAAATTGAAGTCACCAGTTATAACTAGACAGTCAAAGTCTGTGGAGATGCTAGACAATAATTCTGTGAAGTCATCGAAAAAATGTGCAGAGTATGTGGGTGGCCTGTAAATAATTAATAGGAGAACTCTGGGGGAGCATTTCAATACAGCACAAAGGTATTCGATTGATGGAAAATCACCAAATAACATCTGTTTCCCCTGAAAAAACATTTTTAAATATAACAGCAACCCCTCCACCTCTTTTTCCAGATCTACATGCATCAAAAAATAGTTATAGTTGGGAGGAGCTGTCTCTATCAGAACGGTTGCACTGTTATTTGTTCCAGCCATGTTTCAGTTAAAAACATAAAATCCAGTTTAGAGGTGGTAATAAAATCATTTACTAAAAATTATTTGTTATTAAGAGACCTAACATTAAGTAGACCCATCCTGATGGTGTTGTTGATAGGCTTTAAGGTTGTTTTTGGTTTGGAGGCAATATGTATGAGATTTGTGAGGTTAGCAGTGTGTCTAAGTTTCCCTTTGTTTACTCTCTTAGTGGTTACAGCAGGAATGGAAAATTTGCCATGTTTTGACGTAGGCAACCTTGGGTTCAGCAGATTATGCGAAACGTCCTTTATACTTTGTCTACGGCTGAACCCTTTTTTGTCTCAGTAATACTCAGGACTACTATCAGTACAGAGGGGGGGGGGGGGGGGGCCGGGGCTCCCTCCGCTTGGGTGTTATCAGCCTGTGGCCATGACGTGGCGATGCTATCATTGACACAGATGCAAGTTTGATGCCAACATATTCCAGTTTCTTAAATTCAGCTGGAAAACCGAAAAGGGAGGAGACAGTGGAGCTGGGAGTTTTTGTTGTGGCTATGGGAGAGATGAGGCTGGAGGTCATCGTCGATGGGGGAGTGCAGAGGAGGGGGGTGGCCGTTCCTCGCCAAGCCAGCATCAGCGATGGGGGAAGGCACGGTGTCCATGGTGTCGGGCAGGCTGTTGTCTCTCTTCAAGGTCTTTGGTCTGACCTCTATCTGTGTGGCAGATAGTGGCATAGTAGATGTGTCGGGGAGGCTATAGTCTCGCTTCTTCTCAACCTGTGCTCTGACTGTGGCCTGTGCGTCAGACCATGGAGATTTGTGGGAAAGCGAGAAGAGAAGATTGTCCCTTAACAGTTTTGAGCCTAACCTGTTTGGGTGTAGGCCATCTGCTCTGAAAAGATATTTGCGCCCCCAGAACAAATTGAAATTGTCAATAAAGCCCCTTCCTCTTTCATTGCAGACTGGAAAGCCATGTATTCAGTGCAAGTGACGAAAGTGACGACTGAATCTGTTTATTCCCCTGTCAACTGCTGGTATGGGTCCACTGATGAATGACTTAATGTGTATTTTGTCCAGTGTATCCAACAGATCAGCGTAATCCCTCTTCAGAAGTTCTGACTGTTCTCTTTGAATATCATTAGTCCTGCATGCACAATAATATGTGAGATTTTGGGGTTTTCCAATATGATTGTGGCTAGTTTCTGGTTGATATCACTAACCATCACATCCGGGAAGTAGCATGTTTTGATCTTCTTACCGGTTATATCCTTGATAGTTCCTATAATCTAAGAGTCTCCTATAATCAGAGTGTCTGGTTCATCTGCTTTCTGTGAGATGGGCCCTTGTTGGCTTGAGGTGGCGGTGGTAGACGCATGCGCAGCTCGCCTCCGTGACGACTGGTTCTTGTTCCATCTCTGTCCGCACCGTCGCTTTTGCTGCGGTCTGATCCGGGAGTCATAAAAAGCCAAAATGTATTGTTGAATCGAGCAATGGAGGACGACGGAATCAAACTATATATTGTTAAGTATTATGATCATGAAATAGAATAAAATAAAGTAGATCTGAACGATGAATTAAGTAGTTTTTTCCAATGCCTAGCGGAGCTTAGGCTCGCCTCCGTGGCGACTGGTTCTTGTTCCATCTCTGTCCGCACCGTCCGTCCGGACACATTTCGGGGCTCAGGGGTGCATGGGTGGCAGGCGCGTTCGTGGACTTTTGAAGTGGCAGGAACCGGTTCTTCAGCCGCAGGGTTAACTTCAGTGACGGGCTAATCCGGCTGATACATGCAACTTTAGTTTTGGGTAGCTTAGCATTTGGCGTTGAGTGAACTTGTTGATTCACTTTGGTATGTTGTTTTGGCTTAGCGCCGACTCTGTGCCAGTGAGATGCAGCTGGAACTGACTCTCTCTTGTCCAGCTTCGGGAAGGATACAGTGTAGCTTTGATCATCTTGTTGTGTATTTGTCTGAGTTAGCTCAGCAAACTCACCCATCGGCACTGTATCCTGGAGAAGTCCTTTGCATTTTTCTAATGCTGCTAGTCTCGTTTCAAATAAAGCCACTGTCTGTCGCAGTTTGGTGCAGTCTGTGCAATTCCCAGTCTCCGTGCCTGAGATATCCGAGTACAGAGGCATGTTGGCGATAGGAAAGTCCAAGGCTTTTGCTGCGGTCTGATCCGGGAGTCATAAAAAGCCAAAATGTATTGTTGAATCGAGCAATGGAGGACGACGGAATCAAACTATATATTGTTAAGTATTATGATCATGAAATAGAATAAAATAAAGTAGATCTGAACGATGAATTAAGTAGTTTTTTCCAATGCCTAGCGGAGCTTCGGGAAACATGACCTCTCTCTCTGCTCTATAAGCCGGCAGAGATTCGCAGAGCCAAGGAGTTTCGGGGAGAGGATCGCGCTGGTCTGGACTGGAAGGGACAGAGGGAGTCCAAGGAGGAGGAGAGGGAGGCTATCAGAATGTCAGAGGTTTCCTCAGTGGACGTGGACGAGAGAATTGTTCCGAGAAATGTTCCTGAAAACAGGACAGTTGAGGAAAAGGTAGAGGGAGAGAGATTTCAGGTTAGGGCGGGTAGTGCCAGTGTTAGGAGTACGGAAGAGGGAGAGGGAGGACTTCAAGGGGAGAGAAAGAGCAACAAAGTTATGGTCAGACCAAGGGAGCGGGGTAACGGAGCGAGCCATGGTACCGCAGAACCTCGTGAATATAAAGTCAAGTTGGTTCCCGGCCCTGTAGGTGGGAGGAGAAGGGGGGAGTGTTACTTCAGGTGAGTGCGACTTCTCTAGCAGGATGTTGAAGTTGCCCAGGACAACGTGTGCCATTTCCTGTAAAGCAGCTGAGAAGGGCATCCATGTCATCGTCTAAGTCGAAGGGACCTGGTGGACTGTAGGTCACCACCAGGGGCGGCCTTCCCTACAGGCGGGTCAGGCGGCCGCCTAGAGCGCCATCTAGAGGGGGAGCGCAAAATATAAAATGCGCCCGAAAAAAAAAATTACTTATTGGCCACGTCTCCCCGTCAACAATCCCCCCCGTCAACAATCGCTTCATACCCCCCCCCCCCCTCGCCTAGAGCGCTAAATGTGCTGGGGCCGCCCCTGGTCACCACAATGTAGAGCTTGATAGGAAGGGTGACAGTGACGGCGTGGAATTCAAGTGCAGATCTGGTCTAGTGTTCCAGTGGAAGGACTTGGTAGGACCAATTTGGCGGAGCTGGAGTGGCAGAGTTCTCTGGAGTGATCCAAGTCTCTGTAAGGGCCAGGAAGTGGAGTCATGAGGGATGAGGGGGCTGAGATGGAGTCGGCCTTCTTGACTGGGTCTGGAAGGTGTGGTGGGTGGCGCAGATTTGAAGGGTAACAGCGTCGAGCATAGCATCCTAGGTGTCGTCTTCTCCAGGTAGATATCCTGACGATGATTTTATATGTAATTGATTGAGACAACTCAATGTACGTTTTTCCATGAGCAGCCTCTAGTGGTTTTGAGTTGTAGCTACCGTTAGAGCTTTTATAATTTTCCCAGAGTGTGGGGGATAGAGGTTGGACCAGAATAAAAAAAGAGGGTTAGGGTAATAGATATGGCTGAGGTTTGTGATTCCAGTGCAGGGCCAGAACTGACCAGCATGTGTTATAGATGTGTTGCAGTGCTGGGTGATCTGCTTCCAGTGCGAGGCCAGCATTACTGGGAGGTAGCGGTGGACGATTACACAGAGTTCCGGGTTGGCGTAGCGTACGAGGACACAAACCGCAACGCTTACCTGGGGGCGACCAACACTTCATGGTGTATGAGACACATCCTCACCCCTACCAGGTAATGCACAGGGGCATTTTCTTGTATCCCTTTTTAACTCTGTTACATTGTTTACTATCATGCATCACTTTACATTTACCCCCTGAAAAAATTGTTACCCAATAGTATTTTTAATAGTGCTTTCATCCCCCTATTTGTATACTGGATGATGTAACAAATCAAAAACTAATTTTTGAATAATGTACAGATTGAGCTTCCAAATGTGACATAACAATCAACCGAGTCAGGGTAGACTGAGACCAGATCATTGTATTTTATTTTTTGGGGTTAGGGTTAGGTCAGTGGCGCTGACAATCCAGCACCGGCGGTGCGCCGCTGCTGGATGCATATAGGGGAAACACTTGAGATGTTACAACGCCTCAGTGATTTAATGGTTGAGATTTCTTTCAAACTACCCAGTATCGTCGGTTTATTTTATCCTCAGGGGGCTAACACTTAATCTAGAAATTTGTCCATGGAAGTATTTTCAGCCATATTGTCGCCTCCAAACGTACAGTGCGCCAATTCATGTTCAGGTACTAAAGTAGACATAACTATATGGCTGGTCCCATAACCATGGTATTCCTGGAAGTACTCCAGGATGTGAGGATTTCAAATCCTTCTATGGCGAAGGCATGACCTGCCCTATTCGTCCGGCCATTGGCTTTATACCTGTTTGGCCCTAAACACACAGCCAATCAGAAGCAGAGCATTGGGGTCATGCCATAGTACGGATCATCAGCTCCCCTCAAGGAGGGACTTTTGGACTCCGCACAGCGATCCTCTAGTGATGTCATCACAAGCTGCAGTACCTTGTGTGTTGTGAACTTGCAATAGCTGTGATGTCACTGCATGCATGCAATGTCACAATGCTGACATTTCAACGCACTGCCGGTGCTAGTTACCGGTACTTCAGCAGTTATCTACATTTTGTGCAGTAATCCTTACTGCCTCCTTCCACTGCAGGCATAAGTACGAGTTCCTTCATGACGGCTGGAGTCCTGACCTGAGGATTACCGTGAACCCGATGCGTATCGGAGTGGCTCTCGACTACGATGGCGGGACGCTGTCCTTCTACAACGTGGAGCTTGAACAACACCTCTACACCTTCCACTGCTGCTTCCAGAGCTATGTGCACCCTTGCTTTGCCCTGGACAACCCAGGAGGTCTGACGGTTCACAACGGCGTTGAGGCGCCGGGATACACCAGGAACTGATCAGCAGGCTCAGTCATAAGAAAGTTCATTCAATGTTAAGCATAGCTAATTTGATTATTACAGACCTTTTTTCTTCCTTTATTATTACAGTATTCCATGGGAACAGGCATTTCATTTTCCAAGATATGAAAAAAGTTCTACTGAATCGTACAATATGTATAGCTCATCATCAGCAACTATTGACTTCTTGGACGACAATGTTTGTGAAAATTAAAAAAAAAATGGGATCTTCAAAATGTGGAAGTCGTAATGAAGGCGTTTCCCTCAGGGGTCTCTTGATTTCCTGTCACCTCTTAGGAGGGCTGAGCTGCAGTAGATCAGAGGCTCTGGTCTCAACTCGTAGTCTTCCTGTTCTATGGGGACAGTGGCTTATGAACTGCTGTGCGTCCTCTCCTCTTCCTCATCGGAGGAGTCTCCTCCGTAGGGCACTAGCCCGGATGAATCCTCAACCACCCGACACTTCTTCACACACTGCTCAGCAACACCTACTAAACATGCACACAAACACAATAGGGGACAGATGCAAGGAGACAGAAGATTGAAAAGGACAAGGGACCAGCTTGACCACACCGGTTTAGTGGTGGTTTACATTTGGTTTGATCCGGGGCGGAGTTAGTGGCGGTTTGCAGTTGGTTTGATCCGGGACAGGGGGATGTAGAAGGAACAAACAGCAGCAGCAGAAGACGTGTCCAGGAGACATGTGGATACAGAGAGAGCAACAAGGAAAGACAAAAACACATGTACAGGGAAAGTGGGTTAGCAGGCTGCACAAAATGTATAATCTCCTCTGGACCAGAAGTGTCTCGTTGTAAACGACCGAACGATAAAGACGCTCGGCTCCCAGGAAGGAGACTGATGGAGGGCGTACCGGGCGGTGCGCTGGGCGGAGCGGGGCGGACGGGCACCTCCCTCGGCCTCTTGCGGGTGATGGGCAAGGGAGTGGCAAACAGGGGTGGCGGGGGCGGCATCAGAACCCTGTGGGCCAGAGAGGGGGGGTCAGGGGGCGGTTATGGGAGAGATTGACAGAAGTGCAGATGAATGAAACCAACCTCTCCGCTCCCATCTCCTCCCCATCGTTGGAGGCAGGGGGGGGAGGCTCCAAATGGGCAGGGGCATCTGCGGGGCCGCCGGTAGGCTGATTGGAAAAGATATTTAGGACCATTTGGAAAATAAGCTTGTTAGAGGATGTTCAGGACACTGATCTCTAAACGGGCTCACCTCTCCAACCTGGCTCTCCTCTTGGAAGTGGCGCTTGGGGCTCCCAGGGGTGGGGGGGCTGCCTGTGAAGCCCTCTGGCTCCCTGATGTCACTGCTCACGCGGTCCTTCAAAGAATTGGTATTACACACAGGTTATGGCAGTCTTAGCAAAGTGATCGTAACACTGTGGTTATTGAAACAGTAAACATCATCTAGGTGTATATCTTATTGGCCTTTGGTTGGAGTTGGACCAGACTTTAAACCCACAATATAGAACGTGTCACCACAGGGAGGCGAGATATTGCCACACGCAGCGAGACGCAGACATACAGAAGAGTTTGATGGATCAATTGAAGTGATAATTCTTAGGCAATGAAGGAGACTTGAATAGCAACTAAAGAGAATCAGATGGAATTTGCCGTTTATACTATTAGTCATAAGAGTCCTCATCAAAAGAGGTTGACCTACTTTACGCAAAAGGCGTAAAGTAGGATAAAAACTGTTGGGGGGGGGGGCGCACCATTAATAAGCTGCTCAGCCTAACTCCTAAACAGTTGTTGGCAAAGATAAGCTTATGCTATGTTTAGCAGTGTGCTAAAGCATGTAGACCTAGTGCAGATACCATACCTGGACCAGATAGGGGTGTGGTTTCCTAGGACACACTGGATACTGAACCATAGCCTGAGAAGATTGAGGGTTTGTCGACAGGTTAGAATGACTTGGACCATTTGAATTACTCCAATAACCAGCGGCTCCTGGGTACGCTGTGTAGCCGCCAGCATACCCATTCGCTGGGTAGCTATACCAGGACCCCTGGCTAGAGTAATTGCTATTAGGTGGAAATCCTTGTGCTGCGTATGCTGAAATGAAAGTATGAAACATTGTTGTTAATTTGCACAATTCACCACAAATCAATGATGCACGGTTTTGCGTTTCTCTTTTTGAAATAGTTAAGTCTTTTGGGTGTCTCTATGTCTGACCTCCTATTCAAACTATAAGGAGAGGATTGATTACAAGACAAATGGATTAAAGCTAGCATGGGGAGTGTGTGTAGAAGGCCCGTCTAGGGAGGGAGTGCCATGGTGTACTTACGTTGGGTGGAGCCAGTGGCTGTGTAGTTGGACACCATGCAGGAGTGCTCCGCTCTCACCTGAGAGAGGGGTTAAAACCATGAGGAACAGGGTTGAACTAACCCATAGGAAATAGGGATGGGAATTTGAAGGCATATCAATATTCTATAAAAAAAATTGAATAACCGGTTAAACAAACTACGAAAAAATACAAAACAAATGTATTTGTTCTCCATCTATTCATCAAATAAATAAGGTAATCAAATTTGTTCAATATATTGAGCATTTTAGAAGGAAAAAGAGTTTAAACTAAACCATCATTTTTGACAAGAATATGAATGAACAGTATTGCATACTTAAGGCAACAAACTGAAATTTAAATACATTTAAGGCAAACATAGATTCAAGTATCTGAAGTACAACAGCCAAAAGGGTAGGCACTGGTGGGCATGGATATCAACAGAACTCCCACTTGTAGCGCATGGGCCTGCCTCGCATTACGCATGATAAGCATATAACAAAACATCAACAAAAATATTTCATGTGTAAGACGGTAATACAGTACACCTACAGTTTCTGAGCTGTTCAAGAACGTCCCATGTCAACCCATGACGATATTACAATTTCAGCTCAGTGTGCACTTACAAAACTACTTTTGTCTCTACTTGATGCAATCTTTTGTGCTGCACCAACTTTACATCCTGGCCTCTTGCGAGGGATGCACATTGTCCTTCAATCTCAAATCACTTAAACTATCCTAATTAAAAGGTCCCATGTAAACCGGCCTTTATCCATCAGCCATTGTGTTTTATTGGCAGTAACAGAATGATCCAGTTTACGGATAACAAGTAGAGAAGAGGAGTTCCGTCTTCAGTTACATGAAGTGAAAGGGGGATCTGGTGAATGTAGTAGAAGCAGAGCACTCAATACCTCTCCGTAGATCCAGTTCAATCTCAGAGGTGGGCATCGCTGACAACCACAAAGTGTAAGGTTTCACCTTCTGGTACCTCCTGACAGATCAACATATCGCTTCTCTAGTTAACACAAACTAACTTACAGTTTCCAGCAGACTCTCAGTCAGTTTTTTTGCCGCTTCCAATCCAGTCGAATTCGGGTGGCTGTAACAGACAAGTTACATTCAGTTCCTTAACAAAGTGCTCCATTAGACTGTCCCAAGCAGCTTCAGATGCAGAGACCTGTGACATTTAATAGTGGTGTTACACTAAAGCTAAAAGACTACTGTAGCATTGCAATGTTATACAATCTGCAAAAGTTTATAGAAAGAGTATTAAAGTTAATCTAAAAGAGTGGAAGATGACCTGATGTAAACATAAAGTGGTTCGAAGGACTCTCGCTTGGACGCTTGTTCGATGTAGCCGGAAGTCTTCCCCCGGAGAAAGACCCGAGCTCCGGTCTCCATCTGAATGTGACCCAGGTACGTGCCCCCTGGCCCCTCCACCTTGTCGTTCACATTGAAAGAAGGTAACGCTTGGTCCAGACCCACAAAGATCTTTGTGTGTACGAAACTCTGCAGCACATATAGGAAAAGGAAGGGAATGGTGAATTTAGGGTCACCACCTGATCAGCGTTTGTCAAAACAACAGTGCATGACTGAGATGTCAGCAGATGCAGCAGCCGTCAGCCCTCTTCTGGAAGTCAGGGCTGTTCCCTCTGCTGGTTGATGTGGGAGGTTGGTATCGGTGATTGCCGCATGGTCTTGACCGGCACCACCTTCTCTACCTCCGGCTATTTAAAGTATTTACAATTATACGTCCCTCTAGTAAAACATAACCACATTAACATTTACAAGCAACGGCAGAAATGTGTTGCCAATTTCTGGTTGGTCGATACCATGAACTGACCATTAGTCTATTCAGTGAGCTGGAGAACACAGTGCAAACTGCAGGTGTAGTAGGTAATCCTGGCGTATACCAACCCCTGAATGCGGCGCTGCGGGGCGGTGCCCCTGAGCCGAGGCCGGGTTGGAGAGGCGCGGCATGGCTGGGGGGCCGGCAGCCCGGGGGGGCTGGGGGTACAGGGTCAGAGGGGGGAACACGGGGACCTGCCTCCCACCGGACAAGGCCGACCGCAGCACGTCTTCAGAGATGATCTCCTTTATTCTCAACACCGCCTCTGAGGGCACAGATCAAGTACATGGTTTAGTGAGGCTGAAACACCATCGTAAGACATAAGACATAGCAGGAGCCTCGGACAAACAGCAGTACTCATGGTTTAGTGAGGCTGAAACACCATCGTAAGACATAATACATAGCAGGAGCTATAAGACATAAGATATAGCAGAAGCCGCAGACAAACAGTAGTACTCACTATTGACCTGCTCCTGGTTCTTCCCCTGGACGTGCAAATACAAAGGCCTTTCTCTAAATAAAAGAAAATACATTAGAACAGGAAGTGCTGTCCTTCCACAATTTGGTTGTTTCCTGTTTCCATTATCAAATTGAGTAGGAATTGTATCATTCATGTTCAATTGAGCTACATGAATCAAAATCAATGATACCAAATAATATACAATTCATGAAATGTTCTGTTGAGAGTTGAATTGCATTTAACAAATGGGAGGTATGATTTTTAGAAAGTAGCCAGGGTTTGTTCCTAAGACCAACTACTGTAAAGTTAATGAGCCAGTACGTACGCTCCTTTCCCTCTGAAGGCATCGCTCATGTAGCGGCCTTTTGTGGACACTACCGCTCCACTGATGAGGCGGATCTGGGGAGGAGAACCAGACGAGGAGAAAAAGGTTTCCTGATGAGTCTTCCAAGCGGAGCATTGTGACTAGAGATAGACCGAGATGTTTTTTTCAGGGCAGATACCGATTATTAGTAGTCAAGGAGGCCGATAACCGATATGTGGAGCCGATATTAATTTACAGAAAAAGGGAAACTATTGGCGTCAAAATCTTGAATAATACAAACTCCAACACTTAATTTCATTTAAATGCCTTTAGCCACTTAATCGTCAAATCCCAAAGTTTAAGTTACACCATCCCTTCCCCCGCAACATGCTGGGTCAATTTTCGGCATCATTCAGTTGAGTGATATAGTCATGTCATACACCGTTTGAAAGCTTAGAATCACAGGAATTTCATCCAATGTCAACCATTCGGTGGAATAAATATGTTTAGTGAATATAGATCAAAAATATCCTAGTTTCTTAGGTCAAAATAGCCCGCCTTCACCCTCCTCCCATGGTCCATTCTAACGTTATCGTCGTTGTGGATATCCTTAGCAATGAGTTGATTGATACTTCATGTTGGGTCATGAAATGTTCATAAGAGTCCACAGAAATCGAATATCAATATTATTTTAGTCTAATTACATCTTGCCATCTTATATAAAGCAGCCGAAAAATAGAAAACCGAAACGCTGCAATGTTTTTTTGTAGAAAACTGCGATTTGGGGTTTGAATTCCCGCTATTGTTGTCTGATTCATGGAATCCACTGTGTTTGAAAGGGTCTCACGGTGACATTGAGCCCTCACACAATACTTCCTTGTTTACAAGCCATACAAGCCAATGAGGCGATCACTATGAAAATGGGGCATGTATACTTTGATTGACAGCTACAGACAGCAAGGTTCGGGGACCGGCCTTAGATATCCTAATAGCCAATGAAAATACCTTTCTGACGATATCCAGCATGTCAAACATCGTCTCACGTGTGGTTGAGAAAAAAAATGCGCAACGGGTGTGCGTAAACTAGCAGGCTCTTCGCCAGAGTGCGAGTGTGAAGCAAGTGGTTGATTTGCCCGCTCGTGTGTGGTTTTATTTTTATTTACTTTTGTGAGTTTGGTTTTATGAACATTTTGAAAGATGCCTAAGTGCCCGGAGAAGAAAGGAGGGGGAGCGAGGGAATCATGTAAATAGTTATTTTTGTTTATTTTCACATTGTTATTTTAATTTTACTTTGTTGGACAATGGTGGAGACAGCGTAGTGACAGCAGACAGAGAGGCTGCATCAGAGCCAAAATAACTGATAAAAAAAAAAGGCTGATGCCGATATATCAAAATGTTGAATATCGGTCAACATTTTGATAATCGGTCGATCCCTAAATGTGACCTGGTCATGGTGCAGGTGTCCACTTAAGTAGTAAAATGTTAATGTTCATTATTTACAGCTTAATGGGTCAGAGAACAGATGTATAATGCATTGTTTAGTCGTATAGTGTCCAATGAAACACAGGAGAAACAGTTCATAATTGTACACCACACTAAACGTCTCTGTACCTCTTCCTGGGTTTTTCCTTTCGTGAGGAGGTCCCTGCAGTTTATAGGTACATCATTTATGTCCACCTCTGTAACCACCGTCTCTTCTATGCTTGTAGGCACCGATACACTCATTGGGGTCTGAAAGAAAAGGGATCGCATTATCCTTACACAATCAATATGGAAGTTACTACACCAATTCTGCTACACAAGAAAACTGGACTAATTTCAGAGGAATGGCTAAAGGAATAAAACAATGATTGTTTTTTACAGTATGCAATAGGTGAATGACACAAATAAAATAAGTATCTGTATGTGAATTACCTTTGCAAGCAATGGTGGGGGAGTCAACAGCTTTCCCTTTGCCATCAACATGGCATTGATTTTGGCTGCCATGGCTGCAGCCATCTCCACTCCTCCAGGGGTTACCGTCGTGTCCCCTTCATGTGCCGACTTGGACGGTCGTCTGGTAGGGTCAGTGTAGGCGGCTGATGGAGGTGCGCTGTTTCCAACAGGTGTCTGGGGCCGTACATCAACATTCTGTTTGGGTGGAGCGGGCTGATCCCATCGGCTTGTTAAACACCTAAGAACAGAATCAAATAAGTAGTTAGTAACTTTAACTTAACCTATAAACTTGTCTGGTTTGATCCGACAGTCCTGTTCGTCATAGTTAACGGTTAGCAGTAACCCTGGTGGAATAGGATGTGGTATGTGAGCAGTAGTATGTGAGCAGAAGTCCTAGCACCACTGTACGGCTCATGTTGTTCCACCAAACCAAAGCCTTAATCTAACGCGATGCGTATCGAGGGGTCGGTGTTTGGTAACAACCCTGACAGAGTAGCTAGCGTCTAATGCTGCTAATGTTTCGGTTAGCCTCATCACAAACCCAACTAGTAATATAAACCAATATCGACGACGGTGTATTTGTCGTGATCTAGCCATAAATATGCGCAGCCGATATGTAGGTAGTTGGTCTATATATCTATACATCTATATATTGTCAGGCTATGTAGCTAGCCTAGCTCAAGGCTGCGTGTTAGCCGAACAGCTAATAGTTGATAACGTCTGGAATTAGCTGAAAATTATCAGAACCTGCGTTAGACCCAAACTTACGGTGTTTGTCCAGTCATCCAGGACATGATGGAAGCTATCCGAAAAGCAGAATTTAAAACGAACTAACGAAACCAATTACGTTATTCAACATCAACCGCCAACTCGCCAACACCGGCGGACATCAACGACAGTTTATTGCTTGACGGCTTGTCGCAAAGCCGAGGAGTTTGGTTGACGAATGACAGATCACTGGAATCCCATACAACCCATACCATAAATCTCATACACTAACACTAACCCTAACTCACACTAACCCATAAACTAACCCTGACACCAACACTAACCCATACACAAACCCATACTCTAACAGTAACCAATTAACTGAAGAGATATGTAATGTAAGACACATTTCTGCGTAAAAATACAATAAAGTTTATCTAATCTAACCATAACCCAAAGTAGAACTAAGTTGTGAGTGCACACTACAGAAAATGAAAGTATAAATAATTGTAGTAGTAGACACTCAATGAAGTGCGCATAGCAGCCGGTAGGGGGAACGCTACATAAAGGAGGCAGGTCTCCCCGGTGCTCTCTCTCTCTGCGCCAGAGAATGTCTAACGGGCTCTGTCTGCGCTCAATTGCATGCATGACTTCCGGTCCGAAGTGTTGTCCCGCGGCGGGTAAGGTGTTACGCTGCTGCTTTGTTTCTGAGATCCTATTGAGGTTGTTGTTGACTCTTGGGTGCATTTGCTTTGCTGCAGAGCGCTTGAGCTGCCGTGCCCCGCTATTAGCGTGCGCTACTCCCGTTGGCCTGCGTTGGTAAGTGTCCTCTTGGTCTGCACAATCTGATTATTAAATATTAGCGCTAACAATGGTTCGGTTGTAGGTACCGCATGTAGCTGTAGGCTCCTCCCCCTGTTATCGTCAATGTGCCGCCAATCGAGTCAACAGATATAGTGTGTTTTAATCCAGCATTGGGCCCATATGGTCATTTCAATAATAAACATTTTTACCAATTTTACACATTCTGTTTTTAGATGAGGGACGGCTACTGAGCAACCTGAACGGCTGAACCCTGCTGCTTTGTCTTTATATTTCGTCTGTAGTTTCAATTACAGCGCCGTCCGCTGTTGTGTTTACAGCTTTGTCTGTTGTCCTTGTTTATAGCGCTGTTTGTTGTCTGTTGCCTACAGCGTTGCAACAGATTTTGCGTTGTGTTACCACGGCCGGAACCGTTACAGCCATTTTCATAAGTGTGCCTCCTTGGCCATTGGGTTTCTTTTGCTTTGAATATAGTTTGTTTATTTACTTTCTTTTCTGTTTTTGAGCAAAGGATATTTTGTTTGGATTGATTGTTTGCCCCGTTTTGGTTTCGTATTAGTTTTGTTTAATTGTGTTTGATTCTTGTCTGTTTTACTTTACAGAGGTCTGTGGTGGTGGCGGTGTCCCTTTTCTTCCTGTGTGCTGTGCTTCCCTGGGATTTGTGTTTGTGTGTGTGATTATCATTTACCCGGGTTATTTATATTATTTGGACCCTTCCCTTCGCTAGTCCCCCCCAATCACATCAGCCTCCGTCATAACAGTTTATTGTGTGATTAGTCCATTGGATTCATTAAATAAAATATATATTGTTAAAACTGTGAACCACGTCTCCTGCCATTAGAGTCAACTTACTTGCGTGTCCTAAATTAAATCTTTGGGTGAAAGTCCCAAGGTGGCGTTGTCTGCAACCTCCTGAACACGGGCTGTGCTTGGTGTGGTCCCTAACGTGACCTCGCCCCACGCCCGCGTCTCCCCTCGCCCTGCCACATAATGAATACCAATTTGCATTGAATAATTAATGGGGCCAGACTAAATAAACAGTATTTAATGTGTCGTTGCCCACATTAGAAAATAATTAGTAATAATTAGTATGACTTGTTTGTTACGTACGATTTTTGAATTGGGTCGGCTTAGCTTCGATCCCCAGCTCCTCCTCCTAGCTGAGTGTTGATGCGTATGGCGAGTGGATATGGCGAGTGGATAGTGCCAGGATTCCCTGGAGAAGGATAACGTGTGAAATGAACGTGCGGAGAAGCTACGCCGCCGCCGTGTGGAGAGGATATGCACGCCGCCGTCGTTGGGACTGGGGTTCGATTCCCAGTCTATATATATAATTTGTTCTTCATTTTTTTCTGGTATTAATCTATCCAATGACTTGATGAATAAGTTGATGACATTTTATAAAAAACATTAGTTTTTATGTGTCAAAAAGACAAACTGTTTTAAAACAGATCTCAAAAATGTTTTGATTGTTTGGGCGTGATGTCACTTCATAGGGCAGAGGGGGTATTCCACAAAGCCGGTTTTATCACATAACCGGGCAAATTAACCCAGGGTTTGCGGTAACCCTAGGGTTTCCGTTCCAAAATGAACACGGTAGGCCTATGTTAGTTACTACAGCAACATATACTCTGAATCAAACCTGGTCGGACCAGGTTTTGTGCAGGTTAAGTTTGGAACATAACCCGGTTTTGGGGATTTAAAGCTGCGTTCACCGCAGATTCCATGTGTTCACAATGGCATGCCCTTTTGATGAGAGCCCTGTTGATACCGGAGCGCCAATTATTCGTGCAATCCACCGGGAGAGATTTATAAGACCACGGCTATATTCGGATGACTTTTTGCTGGAGAGATACAGATTGTCACGCAAATCTTTAATATATTTAAATAGCCTTCACTCTAGTTCAGGCGTTCTCACGGCGACGTAGGGTCAGGGCCGGTTTTTGCTATGGGCAATGTGGGCGACCGCCCAGGGCGCAATCTATGTTAGGGCGCACACGAGCGAGCGCCCTCCAAAAAATAAATAAAAATAATAATAAAAAAAAATATATATAAAAAAAAACTTAAAAATTCAACAAAAAAAAAAACTGTCGCCATATCTCTATACTACCGCCGCTCATTTCCATGTCAAAGTTGGTGGAGTGGGCGCTTGGGCGCCCTCACGTCAACTTGCTGCTGAGAGTCAGAGTCATACAGGTTATGTGTGTGTGTCAGAAGAGGCAAGAGGGAGGGGGGCGGCGGGGGATCAATTTGCGACTGTCTGCAGAGGTCGGCAAGAGGGAGGGGGGCGGGGGATAGACTGATCCTAGGCCACTGTCACGTTAAAATTGTACCGGGGGCGAAAATTGTACCGGCCTACGTCATCAGTTGTTTACATCTTGACAACCTGCCTGGCAACAGATGAAGCGATCGTCAGACGAAGCGATCGTCAGACGAAGCGATCGTCTGTTGCCGGGCAGGTTGCAAAAAACATTCGGCTCATGTTTCCAAAAGACGAAATAACATAATACAGATAACTGACTTTCATCCACGAGAAAGAGCTCGCAGAAATCTACCCCAATCTGTGGACTGCACTTAGAATTGGTTTGACCCTCCCAGTGACAGTAGCTGAAGCAGAGAGGAGTTTTTCCAAGCTGAAGCTTATTAAAACATACTTGAGGTCCACTATGTCCCAGGAGCGTCTCTCTGGACTTGCCATCATCAGCATCAATCATACAGTTGCACAACAGATTTCGTATGATGATGTAATTGATGATTTTGCAGCAAAGAAGGCTAGAAAAGTAAAGTTTTAGATTGCACTTCACACCTGTTGGTAATGTTAATGCCAGTTGTAAACAGGGTGAAAAACCCAGGGTGAAAAATAGTTTACTGCACAAATCTTTTTTTAATGCTCCGCAGAGTAGTTTTATTTGTTGTTTTTTTTTAGCTTTCTTCAGGGATTTTTCAAGCATGGTTATTAGATCCTGTGGAATCCTTGTGCAATTTACATTGGTGTTTATATACTGTATTTATTTATCTTGTTTTTTCTCTGTTCTTGTTACCTTTTTGTATTTAAGATGATATATATTAAAATAATACAAATAATATAATATATTGTTGTGTTGGTGTCAGGGTTAGGGGGTACGTTTTTTTTTTTTGGCGACGAGGTGGGGAGGGGGGGGGGCGTTGCGAGGGATGGTTCGCCCAGGGCGTAAATCCAGCCAGGACCGCCTCTGCGTAGGGTAGCAGGCGTCTTAGTTGCGACGAACTTATCCACACGTCGAGAGTAGACGTACATTTTATCTGAATTTCCTTATGTACGTCGCCGTGACACCGCCGCCGGTGGAAGAGGCGAAGGAGCAGTCTACCCTACGTCGCCGTGGGAACGTGTGAAATTTTGAATGGGATTGATTGGGACTGCAGACGAGAGACCAGCATCGACGCCACGGCGACGGCATGGAAGATCCGCCCACCGGCGGCGGTGTCACGGCGACGTACATAAGGAATCGCTGGCTTGTTTATATTTATAATTATCATAATTCGTTCTTGTGTTTTCTTCTTCTCCTTCTTCAAAATTCTTCATTCGCTTCTGTCACGGCCTTTTAAAAATGGCGCTAATGGCGTTATGCTGTAAAACCGGAAACGGAGACTCCTGAAAGGATGTGGTTAGCTGGCCAATCACAGTCTTTGCGAGCTGCGTAGGGCCGTAGTGTTTTAGGGTTAAGGCGGCTGCATGCTTCAGCGTTGGTGTTACGTTGTTGCGCAAAATTTACTCAAAGCAAATCATGCTCCCTTTTAGGTTGCGCGTGTTGCCAAGCAATTTACCGCCAGAACAGTAGGTGGAGTAATATGTGGAGTAAAGTTTTTCGTTGAAGACGACCTCGAGAATGACGTCTTTGTCTGTGGGAGTCGTTGGTTTGTTTATGTGCCAAAGTTTGATGATCTCCTTTCGCGAGTCATCCGATATCTTCCCGACTCTCACCAAAACCGGCCTTTGTCAGGGAGCAGCTGGCAGATTATTTTTTGTCAGATGCTGGCGTGTTTCCCCACCAGTACAATGTGCTACGATTGGGTATGCGCACTGACCAATAAATATATATACATTGGTCACTTGGAAGCATGACTTTTGATTCATTAGTTATCATGTTACACAAGTTACCTAATTTGGTTTACGTCAAACTCATTAATTCATATCCATATAAAATGTTTATACAACAGCTACTGCCTTGACAGATGAATGAATTATTTAAGTGTAGGCCTATAGCCAAAGGCTTTAAGCTATAGCGCATAATGTCCACATAAATTATATGGTAGGCAGCATTATTAGAGAAAAGGGGTTTATTTATCAAATACAGAAAATAGTCCCACCATACACACACATACACATTTTTCATTCACTACACACTCACGCTTTCAAATTTCATTCACTCAAAGAGGCTACTGAACTTATGTTTCACAAAGAACATGAACACCTATGTTTCACATAGAACGTGAACACAAAACATTACGTAATTAATTCAAATAGGCTAACACTAAAACAAATAAGGCCAGTAGGCCTAATAGAACGAATATCGGGTGACAAGATCATTAAAATGGCTCACAATCCCGCATCAGCTGTTTGATGTCGCGCATCAAAATAGCACTTTGCCCCTGTTGAAGGGTTCGCATAAAGGGATCGCATAATTATGTGCCAGATCGTGTGGTAGGTGGCGGTATGAAAACAGGAAATGTGATACTCCAGACAGGAAGTAGTAACCAGACGAGCAGACCAATCACAGCCTTGCAGGCTGCGCGGCTCGCGTAAAAGCTTGCGTAAAAAATGACGCAAGTCTAGAAAAGTCGCCCGACGCACGCAAGACGTGAGAAGTCGCGCAAGGGGTGCGCAAGGGCGCGCAAGGGCCTCTTGCGCTTGCGCTTACGCTTACTTAACTGAGCATAAATCGGCCTTTAAGGCCGATATATGCTCTGTTTTAGACGTAACGCGTAAGATACATAACCCCCCCTTGCGCGGTAAAATATCCCCCCTTACGTGCTTAAGTGCGTCGGCCAAAATTCCTGACTATGCGACTAAAACACTACGGCCCTACGCAGCTCGCAAAGACTGTGATTGGCCAGCTAACCACATCCTTTCAGGAGTCTCACATTTCCGGTTTTACAGCATAATAGCGCCATTTTTAAAAGGCCGTGACAGAAGCAAATGAAGAATTTTGAAGAAGGAGAAGAAGAAAACACAAGAACGAATTATGATAATTATAAATATAAACAAGCCAGCGATTTCCACTTCCACGCCCACAGATTCGTTCGTTGCTCCCCCTACTGTTCTGGCGGAGAATCCCCTTGCAACATGCGCAATCCTTAAGGAACCTTAAAGGAACCGTAAATCAAAACTTGTCTAAAACAAGTCCCTTGTGTAAATTACGTGCTTACGTCTCTGCGTCTAAAACGACCCTAAATCGGCCTTGAGTCGCATAGTCAGGGATTTTGGCCGGCGCATTTAAGCACGTAAGGGGGGATATTTTACCGCGCAAGGGGGGGTTATGTATCTTACGTGCTTACGCGTTACGTCTAAAACAGAGCATATATCGGCCTTTAGACGCCTGCTGCCCTACGTCGTCGGAGTAGGGTCCGACTGCGTCCTGCAAGACGGGGGCGTGTATTTTGAGGAGGCGTGTCTTGTAAGGAGGGCGTGTATTTAGTCGGCCCTGATTGGTCTGATTCACGACGGCGTCTGGCGTCACACATAGCCTCGTGCAGAGCCATAATCTATTCTATTTGACATTTGCGGATCTCTTCTCTTGTCGAACCTACTCCGGAGATTTAACAAACTGGTCAACAGCAGTTAGATAGCAGAAAGATGTTTTTTTTGTGTTAACTTATACCTGCCAATGCCTCTTGTGTTTCCCATTTTTAATAATAATTGTATCCCTTAATGTTATTGCACATATTTTGTATTTACTTTTTTATTTACTTTAAATGCTTTGTGTAATGACCTTCCCTTTCTCTATAATAAAAAAATGTAGCCTACCCTTATGGCCTGAGTCATGTTTCCCTTACTAAGAATTCCCTATCGTATGCATAAGTATTGTCTGTAAACAATACAAGTGGAATAGGGGCGAAAATGTACAATTCTAAGGCTTGTATCCTTTAAGTAACTTTACTTTGTACCTCTGTAAAGCCAAGTATATGCATTTGACATCACAGTTATCAGTAAATGCAAATTCGGTTTCTCTTCATTACTCTTTGGTCAGCCTGACATTTTCAGAGTAAATTCCAATCAATATTTTTGTGAATATTAAGAGCCAGAATTTAAATGACACCGCCCATGAGCAAAATATTACACTAACTTTTTAACTCCACTGTTACAGTAAATTGACTCCCTCCCGTAGCCTACAAACACCAGGCAATATCTGGACTTACAGAAGTTAACTGAAATATTGAAACCCCATTTTGTGTACCTATGGTGTGGCAGGCTGTGTAGCTGTATGGCATAGATAACTACGTTTTGTAGGTTTTGACAAAAACGGAACAGCTTCGTAACAGAAGAGTTAACGATGTTGTTGCTCAACAAGACAACTGCTGGAGCTCCAATAAAGTTGCTTACAAATAAACTCCAACATCAGAGTAAGGAAGGACGGGGGAAACTTCAGTGGAAATCCCATTGTCATTGTGACACCGTACTCGACAGTACAAGGAAAAATATTTCGCTATTTTTTACCCGTCTCTGTGCTACGTTGGAAAATTACTCCCCGATTTCAGTAGGAAATCACAATCCTACGTATTATGTCATCACGCTGAGATTGGTCAGTCGTTGTATAGGCGTGTATTACACACGAGGGGCGTGTCTTTGTACACGGGGCGTGTCTTGGCAGGAGGACGTATGGCGAGTGGATTGTGCCAAACCTAAGGATACCCTGGAAGAGGCGAAGGAGCAGCCTACCCTACGTCGCCGTGGGAACGTGTGCAATTTTGAATGGGATTGATTGTGACTGCAGACGAGAGACCAGCAGCGACGTCACGGCGACGGCATGGAAGATCCGTCCACCGGCGGCGGTGTCACGGCGACGTGCATAAGGAAATTCAGACAAAATGTACGTCTACTCTCGACGTGTGGATAAGTTCGTCGCCACTAAGACGCCTGCTGCCCTACGTCGCCGTGAGAACGCCTGAACTATGTATGTGGCCACAAAGCGCTTCATTGTGATTTTATGACTTAGTTTAGGATTTACTAGTTGTGAACACATGGAATCTGCGGTGAACGCAGCTTTAAATACCCAAAACCGGGTTATGTTCCAAACTTGCCCCGTCCACACGAAGCCGAAACGGGCGAAACCGTTACGGTTTCGATCTATCCGGTTTCGAAGTATCTCCGTAAAGACGAAGCCAAGCGAAACCGGATAGATCTGTAGAAACGCTGTAGTAAACATTCCAGGCCCATAAGGGGCGCTGCTTCTGGTACACAAATCCAGAAGAAGAAGAGGCGAGCATGCGCATAAAGGCTGCCCCCCGAACCACTAACAACACAAACAAACAGCTCTTCTACGATGGCGAACTAGATTCTCAATAAATAATGGCTTAGCAACCCAACAAGGGACATGATATGCTGCAGAACGATTACAAGCTTGTAGTCCGCCATCATCTTTTTTGTTGTGATTTCTGAGACTCCGCGGGCTTAAGAGCCATTGGCTAGGAGGTCGAGGGGTGGGGCGATGACGTCGGTTTGCGGTTTCAGTCGGTTTCAGGCGTCCACACGAAACCAAAACGAAACCGGATAGATTTGAAACCACCTCCGAGGGTGGTTTCAGAAGTTTGCGGTTTCGGTCAGCGGATTCGCCGGCTTCGTGTGGACGGAAGGCCGAACCGTACAAGATCTATATATATTTTTTGCGGTTTTTGCGGTTTCGCCATGAAATCAGCTTCGTGTGGACGGGGCCTTAACCTGCGGAAAACCTGGTCCGACCAGGTTTGATTCAGAGCATATTGTGGCGAGCAGCGCGGGAAGGACGAGAGCGCGGGGAGCCCAGGTTTAAATGGCGGCGCAACTCTCGTGCCTCAATACACCGCACGACCCCGAGAGCTGCCTTTATTCAAACACACAACAGAAAACACGGCACACCTGACCAACACACACAACACTCTCACTAATGGTCCCGATCACACTACACATCACAATTAACACACAAACAATAAAGAACCCCAAACCCGTTAACCCCACTTAACCTAATAACATAAACAAGTTATCTAAAGACAATAAAACCCCTTTTCCCCAAACAACATTATGAATACCCCATTACCCAGACTCCCCGGGGGGTAGGAGTCGCCACACAGCCCCCACCAGGGGCGCCGAAAAGGGGGGGTAAAGGAGACGGATTCTAGGGGCCCATGATGGAGGGGGGCCCAGAGAGGCCCCTAATGATGATGAAATTATAATACAGAAGGCCCTGTAAAGATTATTTTCATGGGGCCCAAAATCCCTAGCGGCGCCCCTGGCTCCCACCTTAGGGGTCAGACGTCCCGACGACCCCAACACCCAATGCACAGTCCCGAGTGTTCAGGGGGCCGGCGCCGCCGCCTTGGTCCCTGCCAGTAGCGGCCCCGTTGTGGTGCAGCCTTCCCCTCAGGTTGGGACGCCCGTCTCCAATTGTCTGCAGAGGTCCTGGGGGTGTGGTCGGGGACCACCTCCATCGGGGCCCCCACCAGGTTCTGCTGTAGGGGGCCTCTGGGGCGCCGTTCGGGCACCCCATCCTCCGCCGCCCTCCGACATCTGGCCTTCCGACGGCCATGCCGGCGGCTGCGACGAGGATGAGTGGCACGCTGCCCCGTCCACCCGCAGTCCTCGACCAGCCCCAGCTGCCGACACTGCGCAAGGGAAGCCTCAGCCGTCTCGGTGGCGGGAAGGGTGGCCGTCCGGATCCGAGCTGCCTTTATTCAAACACACAACAGAAAACACGGCACACCTGACCAACACACACAACACTCTCACTAATGGTCCCGATCACACCACACATCACAATTAACACACAAACAATAAAGAACCCCAAACACGTTAACCCCACTTAACTTAATAACATAAACAAGTTATCTAAAGACAATAAAACCCCTTTTCCCCAAACAACATTATGAATACCCCATTACCCAGACTCCCCGGGGGGTAGGAGTCACCACAATATGTTGCTATAGTAACTAACATACCGTGTTCATTTTGGAACGGAAAACCTAGGGTTACCGCAAACCCTGGGTTAATTTGCCCGGTTATGTGATAAAACCGGCTCTGTGGAATACCCCTCTGCCCTATGAAGTGACATCATGCCCATGCAATCATCAAAACATTTTTGAGATCTGTTTTAAAACAGTTTTGGTCTTTTTGACACATAGAAACTAACCTTTTTTATAAAATGTCATCAACTTATTCATCAACAAGTCATTGGATATATTAATACCAGAAAATAATGAAGAAAAAAATGATATACTGGGAATCGAACCCCAGTCCCAACGGCGGCGGCGTGCATATCCTCTCCACACGGCGGCGGCGTAGCTTCTCCACACGTGCATTTCACACGTTGTTATCCTTCTCCAGGGAATCCTGGCACTATCCACTCGCCATATCCACTTGCCATAAGGACGCAGGACGCAGTCGGACCCTATTGCGTCGCCGTGAGAACGCCTGAACTAGGTATGTGGCCACAAAGCGCTTCAGTGTGATTTTATGACTTAGTTTACGATTTACTAGTGTTTTATACAACCAGCACATTTATCTCACTTGGAACAGCAATGTATAATGGTGTAGGACAGATAAACTGTTGTTTAAATGTAGGCTATTTTGATGGTGCCTGTTTTGATACGGTTATTCACTGTCAAAGTAGACCTATTATTGTTTTAGTTGAGATAATGAATTGCTAATTTGTGTGGGTAATTTACTGTAATTAAAATGGGTAGGTCTACAGACTTAGCATTAAACACCACTGAAAGTGTTATCTTTTACTACAGTATATCTGTAAAGAGTCACATTTATACTTAAAATGTATATTAATGTAATTAGATAAATGAATTTGATTTGAAGGTTTATTTTGGTTATTGGTTATTGGGTTTATTTAATCAGAGTCATTCAGAAGAAATTGTGTAGATTATTTATTGATTGAGTAGGCCTAGTTTATTTTGATAACAATGCTGAGAATATCTGATGTGGCGTAAAATAAAAGAGATGACAATGGCAGCCAACATAACCAGCGTTAAATCTCCTCTCTTGCCTGTATTCATATTTCCTTGTACACACAGGAGACTATAGATCTACCAACACAACAATTCATTATCCGTACAATACCAAGAATCAACAGATTTTCACGAGTATATGATTACAATAATGAATACAATTTGAATTAAGCTCACATTCACAAACAAATATATTCTAAATGAATACTCTGAGCAAGCATGACAATACTGCAAGGCAAGCCATTACATCATGTGTTGTACTACACTAATGCTACTCAATACCTTTGCAAATACTTTGCAGGAGGGAGAATCCCAGCACAGTGACCTGACTGCAATCGTGTGTTTGAGGCACTTTTCATCCAACTCTACGAGCAGTACTGTGGATCAAGGCGCGAATGTGGAGTCAGGCACCAGTGTTTGAGCCATACCCCCACATCCGGCAAGTCATTATTATTAATATCATGGTGATAGAGAAAAGCACCACCCGGCTCCAAGTGATAAATACTGCAACAATCACAAGATGTTGAGTTTATAAACACTTTACCCAGCCAATAATAACCTAGTATCTGTGCCATTTCCTGTGTAGCCATGTTGTCATCTGATATTATGCTTTGTTATACAAAAAAGGTAATACTTTTAGGCACTGCACAGGGGAACAAGCACGGGAGAACTGTCGTGAGCCCAGAGAGGCTCCATCTTCTGTTCTGAGGCCTGCTCCTGAGCTTCCTCTCCAGTCAACCAAACCAGCTCTTCAACCACTTGTCCACACCTCCACTTCTCCTGCCTGCCTCCCAGATTCTGGTTCCTGTGGTTCCGGTTCTAAACCTGCAGAAGCGTCTCTGATGTCCCTTAAACCACCCAGCACTACCACAAAAATGAAAGACAGGAGGACAGGAGAAGACTGGCAAAATAGAGAGGATTTACACTAGGGGCCAGAATTTGGGAATACCAAGTGAACACTAGCAATTTCAACAGTAGCAACATTTCAGCCATAAATAAACCCCTACAGAAACTTACATAATTGTATTGTCTAGTCATTATTTTTGCCATTAATTGTTTAAGTCATTTTCTCTTATTTGATTTCATTGTGCAGTATACATTGTGCTCCACTTATTTTTACACAGGCATAGTATTGATTTGTGTAGTACCACAGGGTGGATTTTACCTTTCTGTCCTCTGAAACCTAAACATTTTGTATTGCAGTACTGACATGAATGTTGAACAAAAAAGTGTCGTAATTAATGTGTCGTTGTGTCTGTGTATATTTGCAGAATATAAGTAAAGAGAAACTCTTCAAAGCACTCTGACTTTCATTATTCAAGTGTGATACATTCACAGTGTGTCGGTCGCATATATGAACGACACGAGGCCTGAGAATATTAATGTAATTATTTTCTAGTTTCTATTATTTTAAAATTAAGAACTTGAACAGTCATTTGATGTCATTTATTTTGCACAAATACCAAACAAAAATAAGACAATGCATTTATATAACTGGAAATATTAAAAATGCAATTTCTTTTTGCAAATGCATAAATGAGCCAACCCCAAATTGGATGCATCAACCCAAACCGTCACATAAATAGTTTGCTCACTTATAGCACAAAATAGCAGAACTAGTCCGGTAAGTGAAGCTGTGCAACAAGTGACAAAGCTTGCCAGTAAAGGTCCATGCCGAAGACGTCACTGGTCCTCAATTGTCTGCTGCAGGTCTGAATGGACTGGTAAAACCTGAACCACAGCCAGTGGGTCAGGCTCTGCAACAGGTCCTTCCCAGTCAATGCCCCAGTTTGTAGCATCAGCCTTTTGGAACGGGTTACCGCAAACCCTGGGTTAATTTGCCCGGTTATGTGATAAAACCGGCTTTGTGGAATAGCCTACCCTCTGCCCTATGAAGTGACATCATGCCCATACAATCATCAAAACATTTTTGAGATCTGTTTTAAAACAGTTTTGGTATTTTTGACACATAAAAACTAACGTTTTTTATAAAATGTCCTCAACAAGTCATTGGATATATTAATACCAGAAAATAATGAACAAAAAAAAAAAATATATATAGACTGGGAATCGAACCCCAGTCCCATAAGCGGCGGCGTGCATATCCTCTCCACACGGCGGCGGCGTAGCTTCTCCACACGTACATTTCACACGTTGTAGCGGCCTTTTTTCTATTTTCCAATGTTCCAAACTAAAGGCCGTGGGTGACGTGGATTCGGCTTCAAGTTTACGCACAAACACAAGTTTCCAAAAAAGAGTTCGGTTTATTCCAACGGTTTTCTTTGCATGAAGTTCTAACAAAGGTTTTCCATTTCCATTATCCAAAATGCTTGCATTAGGTGTGGTAAAATCTTTTTATCTCGCCCAAACCATGCCACGCTGCCCGACATTACTTTCCAACTATGCTAGAGCAGCGGGCGTGACCTAAAATCAGCTGCACCTGTGCCTAGGTAGGCGTATACAAATCACAGGTCGAAGTGAGCTTAACAAAAAACAGAAACGGCCATGACATTCCGGCCCCTAATACTTGAACAACAAGTAATTACAAATCTATATACAATATATACAAGTGAATGGCCATTACGAGTATGGTGATAAATGTAAGCTTACATACAATTCAATGCTATTTACTTTCTTTTTTTTCTTTTTTGTGTTTTTTTTTTGCATTGTTATTAAAGTTCATACTCAAGTGCATTTACAAATGGTTTTCGGTCCGTAAACAACAAAAATTCTTCTTCTTGAAAGGAAAAAAGGCTTCAAGTGTATGCAATGGTCTGTGTGCATGTGTTCTGTGTGCTTATGGACTGTGTGCATGTTTTCAGCAGAAAGGTTGTGACGCCTATTGCATCACGGACTAAATCAGTAGGTGAGCATCTGTAGATGTGTAGAGTCAGAGGTTCAAGAACATGACTCCGTTGGAGGCGAACATTCACTGTTGCCCCTTAAACTACCCCCACCAGGAGGCAGATCTTGTTGATGGGCTTTTCCAACTCGTTGGTCTGTGTCTTGACACGGACCCGTCGAAAGCACCCTTTGGAGTCTGCCATGGTGTCGGTGATGCGCCCAATGGGCCACGCACCTCTGGGTGCGGACTCTTCCACCACGAGCACGATGTCACCAACTGTGAAGTTTCTGTGAAATTTGTTCCACTTCTGCCGCTCTTGCAGTTGAGGGAGGTATTCGGTCGTCCACCTCTTCCAGAAGAGGTCGGCGACGTATTGCACTTGCCTCCAGCGTCTCCGAGCGTACAGGTCATCCTTCTTGAATAAACGGTTTGTGCTGACAAAGTTGGTTCCATTATCCGTCCGGATTTCTTTGACTTGGCCTCTGCGGCAGATAAACCTCCTGATGGCGTTATACAGGAATCTGGTCTTTGGCGCTGCTTTAGGCATATCACACACTCACTGATGATCTTTCTGGCTGCTGCATTTGCATGAGGAATCCAGTACTGTCGTCGTAGGGTTGAGAGCATATGATTTCTTCCCCTGTGACCAACTTTATTGTGTACATGTTGAAGAATGAGCTTTGAGACATGACTTTCTTTTGGTAGTATTGCAGGGTGTTTTCTTTCCACAGGTAAAGCGGACCTGCTCGGCCTACCACCAACTCTCAATACATCATCAATGGCAATGGGGTCAAGTTTGTACAGTTGACTGGATTTCTTTACACCACCGGATTTCAGTGCAGCCAATTCACTGGAGTAATGTTTCTTTTGCACAAAGCGCACTATTGCCTCCTCTGCTAAGAGCAGGTCATCGACTGTGAGTGGTAAGTAGTTTGTTTTCTTTACCTGTTTGACAGAAGTTTGATCTCCACATTGTGCATTTTCTTTTATCTTTAGCCTTAGCTTTTCTTTCAGTTTCGTAATCCATGCCACGGCTCTCTTGAGCCTTGTCCAACTAGAGAAGTGCAGCAGCAGTTTAGTGGTGGGACATACTTCTTCCGCCTGTGCTGCGAAGGAAAGGACCTCCTCTCTCACTTCTTGGTCAGCATCTAGATGCAGCGATGCTTTGTCCACGCTTGCTGGCCACTCACACTCGGTTTTTCCGAGAAAGTCAGGACCAGTGATCCAGGTTGAGGACTTCAGGAAGGCTCCAACTTTCATGCCTCGCGAAGCTGCATCTGCAGGATTCATCTTAGAGCCAACATGTCTCCACTGACGGACATTAGACAGTGATCTTATGATGGAAACTCTATTGGCTACATAGGTCTTAAAGCGAGTGGTGGTGTTTGCAATGTATTTTAGGACAGTCATGCTGTCGGACCAAAAGACTGACTCACTGAGGTTGAGCTCCAACTGTTTTGACAGCATCTTGTCCAGGCGCACAGCAACGACTGCTGCAGCCAGTTCCAGGCGAGGTATGGTGACGTGCTTGAGTTGAGCCACCCTTGCTTTGCCTATAACAAAAGCAACACACACTTCCTTCTCGCTGTTAGTTAGCCGTAAGTATGATACAGCACCGAATCCAACTTCGCTGGCATCACAAAAGTGATGCAGCTGTGCCATTTCTACATTTCCAAATTCACTAGGTGTGAAGCATCTTCTGACACTGAATCATCCACCCACCTTTGCCATGTTTGTGCCATCTCTGGTGGTATTGCCTCATCCCACGCCAGCTTCAACTTGCACAGCTGCTGCAGAATCTGCTTTGCGGGGAGTATCACCGGGCTTAAGAACCCTAGTGGATCGTAAATGGAGCTCACACTTGACAGTATTCCACGTCTTGTCAGTGGCTTGTGCTTGTTCAGAGTGCTGAAGGTGAAGGAGTCTTGTTCAACATCCCACTGGACGCCTAGGGCTCTTTCCATAGGCAGCTGGTCTCATTCCTTTGATGTCAGTCATTAGTGCCATTGGACCCTGACGAAAGCGGATGAGCACACCTAACAAGGTGTTTGTCAGGTCGGGGCCTTGGAGGAGCTGTTTGTTCAGGGATGTTCCAGCAAAACATGAGGCACAGTCGAACACCACGCGTAATGTTTTCTTGCGGGGGTGGTAGACTCCATGATGCGGCAAGAACCAGACTTTACCTTCTTCATGGCTCAGCTGATCTTGAGGTATGATCTCAGCGTATCCCTCTGTGCTAACATCTTGCATGAATCCTTTGTATTCCTCAAAAAATGACTGGTCCCTTTTGAACTTTTTCAGCATGTGTTGCGCCCTCTGCTGGGCGACTTGTTTGTTGTTGCGCATCACTACATTGGAGTCGCGGAATGGCAGCTTCAGGTAGTAATGACCATTGGTAAGTGTTGCTGAGCTTGACATTATTTCCATAAACGGTTTGTCCTCCACAGACAATTCAGCGTGTTCATCACAGTGCTGTTCGACAAAATCTTGATTATACTGCTTAATCGACATTTCTTCCAATTTTCCTAATGAGATGCGATTCACCTGTACAGAAGCTGCATCACTGGCGTCGCTATCTTCTTGTCCGAGTGGGCCGTTGATGACCCATCCAAGACGAGTCTGGACAGCGTAGGGTCCATTACCTTCACTGTTGACTATTTTCCATGGTTCCAGTGCTTTAGGTGCATTTGCACCAATCAGCAGTCCAATACTTGCATTGATGGGCGTCAGTTCCACTTCTTGTAAGTAAGGCCATTTTTTGAGGTCTTCTTCTTTGGGTATGTTGTCTTTCGTGACAGGGATTGACTATTGAGTGTACACATCTGGCAGTCTCAAGAATTTGTTGTCATTTAAGGCAGCTACTTCCAAGCCAGAGATCTTATGACTACTCACATACTTCTCCTGCCCCATCGTTTTCAGCAGTATGTCCATTTTTTGTCCAGGTGCGTTCAGCTGAGTCATTAATGACTCAGTACAGAATGTAGCTGAGCTGCCTGGGTCCAAGAAAGCGTATGTTTCAATTACTTTTGTGCTTTTGTTTAGTTTGACTTTGACAGGTAGAACAGACAGCGAGCATTCTTTAGAACCGACCCCAGTATCACCTTCAGAGTCCAAGGACACAAGTGCGTTGGAGACAGTTTGTGTTTCATGGTCGGCTGGGGTGTTCTGAGGTTTTGGTTCGATGTGCAGAACTGTTGGATGATTCTTACTGCAGGTGCGGCATGTCAGCCTTTCTTGACAGTTCCTGCTTAAGTGAACTTGTATTAAGCATCCAAAGCACACACCTTGGCTCTGTAAAAACTTAATTTTGTCTTTGTTTGGTTTCTTTTTGAATGTTGTGCACTTGTCAAGTATGTGGCCGTCTGTGCAAAACAAGCACTGAATTTCACCTGCATTTCCAGCGTTGGGCGTGTCACTCTGGTGTGGCACCTGAGCAACAGAGGTGGCGAAGCTGCTGCCTTTGGCTTTTCCAATTGACTTGGGGGTTGGTGGTGTTGTGGCTTTTGCTCTTGTATTTTGACTTTCACAGAAGACAGGATCCATTGCAGCTCTCACTTGCCTTTCCAGGAAGTCCAGTAAGTCTTTGAATTTCACTCTCCGTTTTTGCTCCTCTCTGATGCTGCACACTTTCATCCTCCAGGCCTCACGCATTCTGAACGGCAGCTTGGAGACGAACACCTTCATGTGTGAGGAGTTTTCCATTTCATCCAAATATCCGGCGTCCTCCATTGTGTTATAACTGGTTCTTAGGAAAAATGTGTATGATCTTAATGCTACGCCTACGCCGTCATCTGCTTTCAGGACTGGCCAATCCAATGCCTTGTTCAGAAATGCAGCTGTAACTTTCACTTTGCTTCCGAAGTTCCACTCCAACTGCTTTTTAGCCTCTCCGAATGCAGTTTTTGGGCTCATATGCATGCAGCTCTGCACCAGCTTTCTGGGCTGCCCAGATGTGAATTGCTCTAAATAATAAAGCTTATCCTGCATATCATCTCTCTTGCTCTCAATGCCTTGTTCAAATGCTTTGATAAAGGATCTGAATTGCAGGGGATCACCATCAAAAACTGGTACTTGTATGGGTGGTAAAAGTGACTGTCTCTGCTGCTTAATGGTCCGTGGATCTTCTGGCCAATCGATTTTCGTTTTAAAACCAGGAAATGGAAAACGGATAACGAGCCGTCTCCCGTCTCCCGTCTCGGAGTCGGAAAATGGGAAACGAGGAACGAACCTATTTCCCATTTCCGATTTCCGATTTCAAAACGGGAAACGGGGAACGGGTCGTTTTCTGTGGTTTGTGTGCGTGGTTATGAATGGAAATTCGGGTAAATAAAAACGGGGGCAATTTTCCATCACTGATTTTGCATTAATTTTGCATTAGTATGACCCGGAACTTGATGTCTTTTGTCAGTGTCTGTTAATCATGGCTACCGTTGATGAAGTTGGACATTTAATACACGAAATGAGGCAAAGCGGCATGTCTTATGCTGACATTTCAGAAAGACTAGTCGCTGAATTTGGTTTGCAGAGAGGCTTATCAGAGAGAAGTATTCGGCGATACTGCTCCGAGCATGATTTGTTGAGGCGTCCTCTGTCAAGCGACCGATTGGAGGTAGAGGTGGCTCGCGCGATTCATGAGGTAGGTTAGTAGCCTGGGCGAAAGCCGACTGCGCGGAGCCAAAATGTAATGATGGGCAAATGAAGTTCTGTTGAAGCTCAGATCCATATAGGCATATTGTTTCAAAAATTGGGTTAGTAGGCTACTTGAAGTGTCAGGGCCCTCTCATGTTTGCAATTAAATGCGCCCAATTCGACAAGACGTGACATCCTACCCCCGAAAATATTGGACTGAGCTCAAACTTTTGCACACTATACTTGCATACATTTGACATTTTACGCAACTTGTATTTTTTGGTGATCAGAATAAAGTGTTCCTGAACATCCTCTTCTCCTTGTTTTTCATAAATTATGATGATGATGTGTGTGTACCTAGCTTACTACTGCTCTATTAATGAAGATGGACGTAATGCAGTCAATCTAGCCTTTTCCCGTCCATGAGAAATGTACTGCGTATTCGGCAGTGGGTTAGGCCTATTTATCCTTTGAAATAAGTTATATCTCATGTCATGTGTATGTGAACACTTAGGCCTATGACCTGTGGGTCTTATGTCTGCTAGCGTTTTGGAGTGCGCGCACCCAGTTAAAACAGGTGCCGGACTAAACGCGATCGAACAAAAGAAGAAAAAGGTCCGCACACGGTTCTGCTCCCAGTTTATTATACACAACGTTTCGACCAGTCTGGTCTTCGTCAGGTGTAGGTGTGAGTTTGTGTTTCTGACAGTTCTTTTAATTTTTAAGTTTTAAAGACTCTCAATCAGGGGCGGGCGCAGTGCGCCGATGAATGACAGCTCCACACTTCATATTTAAAACATAATAAAAAAAGAATTGGGCCTACACAAAAACCCAAATGAATATGAAATAAATTACATAGCCTATGCTAAAGAAAAAGGAACACCATTCAATAGAAACAAAGATGACAAGTGCACAAATATAAGAAATAGGCCTATGTAGGCCTATCACCAAAAAACGTCTCTCATGTCAAACTGTCCAATACCCAATAAATATAAAGGGATATTCTATCACATATTTAGCGAGTCATAGGCCTACCAAGCAACTCCCCACCCAAGACAAAAACAAACAAACGAGAGCGACAGTGTGTCTCTCTGACCTTTGGTTTGCACATGACGGCTACGGTAGAACTAATCACACACACACACACACACACACACACACACACACACACACACACACACACACACACACACACACACACACACACACACACAGTTTCACTGAAGTCGCATAGGATTGCATGGTTCACATAACAGTACATAATTGATGTAACTAAACATGAAACATGAGACACTAAATACACACACACACACACACACACACACACACACACACACACACACACACACACAAATCTTGCAAACAATTCATTAATACTTTGCTTTTAATTCAAATATCTGCTATAGGTTGGACCAACCTTTGGAAGAAAGATGCTAACTGGGTATTTGGCCAATAAAGGAGTGAGGGCAGGGGAGAAGCGTGTTGCTGGTGTCCTCCGAGACTTGCACCAGCCATACCACGAAGAACGTTGCAATGTGAGTATTTCAGTAACAGTTGAGACACAGCTTGTTTTTCAGCCTAAGGGAGCAGCCAGGCTATATACTGTGTGTGTGTGACAAAAATGATTGAAACGTCATATGCTCAGAGGCATACTGTATGTACATACCATCCATACACATTTGTCCTGCCATTTACAGAAGGGGTCAAAGTCTGTTATATCGCATAGCAAGTGCAATGTATTGTTATTTCCTTCTGTCACAGCCATTACACAGATGAATTAAATAGCATTTCAGTGAAGTTGAACTGGAAGGTTGCCAATACAAGACAATAACAGAAATGTTGTAGATGTAATGACATTTTCTCATCTTCATCTTTTCTAGGGGGCAAGAAATCTAAATCCAACACCATACATGGCCGAGTACGTGGGTCACAAAATCCATCTGGACCAAAATGAGAAATTAGTCATGTTTGGTGCTACCCATGTACTGGCGATAGATGGCTACAGCAGCAAAATAGTTGGCTATGCAACTATGCCAGTAAAAAATAATCTTATAATTTATGGAGACGTGTACAGGTACTCTCTATTCATCTATCTATCTATCTATCTATCTATGTAGGCCTACTGTATCTATAAAACATTGGGATAAACATAAATTACTTTTAATGTTTTTTGTACCATAATTTCATCAAGGTCTGCAGTCCTGAATTATGGCCTTTGGGACCAGGTCCGTGTGGATCATGGCAGAGAATTTTACTGTTCATGCAGGAAAACCTCCAGGCATACCGAAACAATCAGGACAGGCGCCCATATCTGCAGACGAAATCCACTGAAGTATGCTTCCCAACTACATTTCGCACTTGATGTGCACAGCTTAGAATGTCTAAAGTGCTGTTGTCTAAATGTCTTGGTGTGTCCAAGCAGAGATGACTAGAATGATTTCACAGCTATGAGTTGTAATCAATGAAGTTTCACAACTTGGAATTCTTTTTCTGCTTTAGAACCACAGAATTGAAAGGATATGGGTGGAAGTTAACAACAGGGTGAACTACCCTTTGAAAGCGGCTCTTGTGGACCTACAGGACAAGGAGCTTGTCAATATGGAGGACAATGCTGTGAAGTTCTGTACATCTAAACTTCTGTGCCAAGTGAGCAGCATCGGCATCGAAAGGGTAGTGGGAGCATGGAATGCTCATGCGATACCAGGTGAACTTCAGTGCTATGCATATATAAACAAGTTGGTGTTAAGACATTTAAGACGTGACAGTTTTACGTGGAACTACAAACAATGTCCCATCTCTGAACACATCACCTCATTTTTTTTTTTTGTACAGGAAGGGGTGTGCCAAATCACTTGGCCGAAAATGGCTGTAAGGTCAAACTGTCAGAGGAGCTCTTGCCATCGCCCCCAGAGGCAGCTGCGTGGTATGACCGGGAGCTGAACTCCTCTCTGGCCAGGGACTCATGCTTCGGACAAGACCCTTTCACAACACCTGAAGCCAAGATGAGGGCAGAGGCAGAGTTCGTGGCAGTATTTACCAACATGGCTGTGATGTACGAAGGTGCAGTGCACAACCACTTTAAGCCTTTTCAGGATGCCCTGCTGTACCTAATTGACTCAGCAAGAAGGCATGCCTAAGCTGTAATCTGTAACCACAACATAATAAAAAATTGCTCATATAACAAATGAAACATTCCGTAAGCATTGGTCATTGTTTTTTCCGTCTCGATAAAGCTGATTGAAAACTGCAAATTAAGCTCAGGTGAAACATTTGCATTAGACTCACCGCCCATTTTCTGTGAAGGAAAACAGTTTCATTTAGAACAACTTAAAATTTGGTGTTAAAAAAGGTACTGTAATAAGTGAATAGAACTCAAAGAGCAAGTGCACAAACACAAAATAGTGTGTTGACAAAACAAAGACTTGGTGAGATACAAGCTGTCACGACTTGGCTCGAAAGCCATGACAAAAGGAAGGACGCAGTGTTTAAATACAAAATAACAAGTAATTTATTATAACAATGAACACAAACAAAGACGAACAGGAGCAAAACGGTAGAGCGTGGAAGTCAGTAAAGTCAGTAATGTAGAGTGAGTGCATGGATGCGTGAACAATGCAGTGAGGTGCAGTGAGGTGTGTTGCATGCCAAAACGTAACGGGAGTGAAAAGAAGCTCCAACGGGTAACGGGGTGGAAACTGTCTTAAAGGAAACACACACACACACACTAAAAAGAAATTAGGCATCAACATCAAAGTCCCTGAAGAAATCAGCAGCCGGAGACAAGCCACGCACTGCTAGGACGTTGGCAGCAAAGTTTGCTGCACGGCATTTCAGGCAGAAGTCGGAGGAGGCACACCACCGCTGCACACAGACCCTGCAGCCCACCAAGGATTCACAGCATGTCGCGAATTGTGGATCCACAAAAACCGCTGCAGAACACACAATGACAAGATAAATAAATGAGGTAAATTAAACAGGTCACATCACAGCTGACATAATAACCTACCCAAGACGTAGGCTACACTAAAGAACTTTAAACGTCTGCCCAGTGAAACCAACCCACCCTGCTCCGTCTCCACCCGTTCAGTACTTACAGCTTTTCTAAGTTGGTTTGGCACATTTCTCACAACAGAATTAAAATTCTCAAAAGTTGTTGTTCATGTTTAACATTCTGGTGTCACCTATGCAGTTCCAAAAGTCAGTTTCTCAATGCTTTCAGCAGTTTCCTTTTGTCCACCCATGCAAATGGCTATGTACAAATCTCAGTTTTTTCATCAGACATCAATCGCATCAATTGTAATGTTAATCAAAAACTTTGTCATTGAATCTATGAATGCATAAAGAATGAATGAACCTCTACTCCACTCCACTCCTCCACTCCAGTGCTTTATACATCTCTGAAAAAAGACTACATGTCTCAGTTATGTGCATGTGTGGCATCAACGTTTTTCCATACCTTTGCAAACCAGGCAGGACATAGCATCCTTGGCGGGCTGCAAGCTTGGTCTTTGCAGGTGGGCAGCCACCTTCACCTCCTCTGCCCGGTCCAGCAGGGTGTTGTCTTCCCTGCGACTGCAAAGACATGGATGGACGAATAATGAGTGACAACATGTACGTACATACCTTTGTTATCAGCTTTTTAATAGTACACAGTACATAGTACACAAAAAATGACACACAGGAAGAGATTGTCATCGGTGATTGGACAGTATAACTATCTCTAAAATACACCAACATTCTACACTCTCTACCTCTCACACCCGTATCTCTACCTTTCTCCTTTTACTGAGGCTGCTGATCTACCAAATCCCGCCACCCACCATCTGCGCCTTTTATCTGACTTGCCTGCTTATTATATTATGAAATATATGTAAATGAATTTGTATGCATGTATGCTACTAGACACCTGCATTTCCTTCGGGATTGATACATTTCACTGTACTCTACTCTATCAATTGTATGGATGAACTGACATGTGACAAGATGTTACATACCTCACTTTGGCCCGTCTTTGCTGCTGGAGGTCCTCAAATTCACCCTCCAGCAGCACGAAAACCTTTCGGCTGTTCTGCCTCCAGAACTGCGATGCTGAAGTACAAGACAATGTTTTAGATGACTGACTACTACTTTTGTAATCTTAGCAGAAACAGAACTTCTTTCTTTTGTCCTTTTCATGGACATAGACTGACCATTGTGTATGATGTGCTTTACAAATAATATTTCTAGTGCTATTGTTATGTGTACTGCGCAATTATCAGTCTCATAACTTACTTCTTGTGCCATCGGAGTCCTGTATTTCATTGCCCTGACTGTCGGTCAGGACAAAGGTCTCCTCCACCTGGCCCAGGGCCTCCCTCGCCTTTAGAAGGATGGCCTCCACATTCGCCTCTGCCTCTGAGAAGCGGACCACCAACGTTTTTTTGGTCAAAATGCGGTTGCCCGCTACCTCCCCCACATTGATGGACCTACATAGACCATAAAAGAAATGTTATGTATGCAGTCAAATCATGTCATTTCAAAACATACACTTAAAAATCCTTCTGTCACCCTACCTTTGAAAGGTTTTCCCAAAGTGCCCTGAAGCCCTTGGGGGGAAGGTCCTTGGCCCACCGGAGAAGGAAAAGGGGACAGGTGTAGGTGAGGCGGAGGGAGAGGAGAAAGAGAAGGGGGCTGGACCTGGCGTTGGAGGTGCAGCTGGGGTTGGCTGCCCCTGCACCTCAAAGTGGCCCATGGTCATCATGGACCCAATGGGGAATTCCCCAGAGGGCAGGGGGAAAATGGCCCCATTGCCATCATCTGTCAGGTACATGGCATCTGGAGCGACCTGGGGAGAGACAGAATCAGAGAACATGTATTTAGAAGTGACGTTGCAGGAATCACCCGGAAGTAATTTGTACATTGATGCTGAACATATGCACATTAAGACGTTGACATTGCATGGGAAAGATGTGAAAAGTCCCCTCATGTTGTGACATTCATACCGGAATTTCATCTGTCTGCTGTGTATGAATGGAGAGTGCACTTGGCAGGTTGCTAGTGCTAAAGCACGTTTGAGTTAAAATCACAAGCTGTTGCTTACAAATACTGTTTTGCACTAGGTTAAAACTATTGCTCACACAGTGCTCCTCATCGTCACTGTAATTGTTCCTGTATCATTGGGATTGTGTTCTGGAAAATAAATAATGTAGTGGCGTAGCCTTCATACAGTGCTAATTCTACTCAAAACAACCGTTCGTCGTCTTTTTCAAAACTCAGAGCGCGATTCTATTTTTTCAGAGCGTCAGATTGAATTTACAAACGCACCCCTAATCCGCTTTTGCATTTGTTGTAAATTTACGATTTAATTTAATTTAATTGATATGGGACACCACCAAGGGAAAGGAGTTGTCCTTGCCCTTGTTGCTAGAAGCTAGTCTAGCTGAAAAGTCATCATAGCCTGAGTTCGATAGCGGTCTTTCTCCTGTGTCACAGTCAGTGTTAATGCATTATCTACAACATAACGCAAAGCAGCCAAGCAAAGGCAAAATGTTAATTTCAGCTCGAACTGAAGCGGACTCATTTCCCAAACCAGAACATGATGTTGCGCACTGTGAAACTGTGCACTAATTCTTTTTGACAGTAAGGCGAACTTTCACTGACATTTGCTTAGGCTAAGCTAGCTAGCGCAGTTCACCTTGAGTAGTCTACGCATGGCCCAACTTGCATAGTGCAATTTTACGACAAAATCAATGACCAACATACACAATATTGCACGATGGCTAATCATCTTCGTGGTTTAATGTATTCACCTGAAAAATCCTCCCAACCTTCTCCACAGTTAGATCATCCTCCCGGATCCTCACTCTCTTTGGCCCTCTAAATAGTGTAAACGACTCCATGATTGATTGATGATGATTGATGATTGGACAGTATGTCATCACCAATCATTGGACAGATGATTGATGATGGATTGATGATGAATTAATTAATCTGGAGTCAGTTTGGTAGGATTTGGGTATAAATATTTTTTTATATTTAAAGATATTCATGTAATTGCCATGCAAAATTGGTTAACCAGAACCAGCGGACAAAGAATTCAACCCGCGGCAACGCTTCAAAAGTGCCGCGTACCTGACAACACTGGTCATCAGCACATACAACAGAACCAGTTCCGGGTCATATTAATGCAAAATCAGTGATGGAAAATTGCCCCCGTTTTTATTTACCCGAATTTCCATTCATAACCACGCACACGAACCACAGAAAACGACCCGTTCCCCGTTTCCCGTTTTGAAATCGGAAATGGGAAATGGGAAATAGGTTCGTTCCTCGTTTCCCATTTTCCGACTCCGAGACGGGAGACGGGAGACGGCTCGTTATCCGTTTTCCATTTCCTGGTTTTAAAACGAAAATCGATTGGCCAGAAGATCCACGGACCCTTAATCAGCATTGCAGTGATCTCATTTTGCCTGCGCATTGCTTCAACCAAATCGGGTTGGTCATTATTACTGTCTGCACTTTGCTGTAGATGACGTGTTTTTGCTTTGCTTTTTGCATATATGGGGGGGGCAACTGACGTAGTAGGTCCAACGGTAGACAACGGAACAGGAGCGGGTGACATTTTTGTCTGTTTCATAGCTCTTTCAGGCGGTATGAATTGTGTGGATGTAGAGGCTCCAGAGGACGCTAGACTTTTCGATTTTTGTGTTTCTTGTTCTTTAAACACCTGTGACTTCGCCTTTGCGATGGCCAAATTAGTTTTAACGGACAGCGTTTCTCTTTTGGCTTTCATTACTGCGTTTAATTGGGCTTCTTCAAGTTCAAGCGCGTGTTTTTCTTGTAACGCGTCGGCCTGCTTTAGCAGAGTTACGCGCTCCAGCTCGGCCTGAATTGCCATCTCTGAAAGGGTTTTACTTTTTCTACTGGCAGAGGATGAACTAGAGGACTTGCTCGCAGCTGCTTTGCTACTCGGGCGTGCGGGTTTTGCGGTCTGTGAGACTCTATCGTGGGGCTCTACGTCATCGCTTTTGCGAGATGCAGCATGAGACACATTTTCCACGGCACTTACATTATTAGCGGCATCCTGCGAGGCGTCTTGTTTTAGCCACGTTTCTATGTCATCAATAAATTCTCTGCAGCTTATCAATTTGGGTTCATACCAGTCGGTGTGGTCAGATTCTCTCTCATCCTCGTTCAATAAACTTTGCACGGCCACTTGTACGTCCATAAACTCCTCCAGGAAAAAATTGTAAACTTTCATGTGTTCTTCAATGACGGTGGTATTCTCTCCATTATCGATCAAAGTGTGAATTTCATTCCGCTTTCGTGTGAGAGCGCCGAGTTTTCCACTTCGCTTCTTAATTAAACTTAAAACTTCCCTTTCCTTTCCCAAATCTTCCTGCTCCTGCTGCATAATGTTCCAACTACTTTGTTTCCGCAAAAATCCAAAGAATGTTTTCAAACTAAAAAGTCTTTGCTTTGTCTTCTTTTAAGTCTTTAAATTACAGCTCAAGAGGGTCCACCCCGACGTTGCGGGTTGCTTCAGAGTCAGCTGTTACTCAGTCAGCTGTTACTCACGTCTTTCGGCGTCTTCTCGTTTCGGCTTCCAAATTCCAGTAATCCAACAGAAACGTTCCAACAGATAATCCAATTCAATTCGATATCTTCCAAGTTCAATGTCCAAACGAAAGAAAGATTTTACTTAATGTAGCGGCCTTTTGGGGTAGATAAAAAGATCTTACTTAATGTAGCGGCCTTTTTTCTATTTTCCAATGTTCCAAACTAAAGGCCGTGTGTGACGCGGATTCGGCTTCAAGTTTACGCACAAACACAAGTTTCCAAAAAAGAGTTTGGTTTATTCCAACGGTTTTCTTTGCATGAAGTTCTAACAAAGGTTTTCCATTTCCATTATCCAAAAAGCTTGCATTAGGTGTGGTAAAATCTTTTTATCTCGCCCAAACCATGCCACGCCGCCCGACATTACTTTCCAACTATGCTAGAGCGGCGGGCGTGACCTAAAATCAGCTGCACCTGTGCCTAGGTAGGCGTATACAAATCACAGGTCGAAGTGAGCTTAACAAAAAACAGAAACGGCCATGACACACGTTGTTATCCTTCTCCAGGGAATCCTGGCACTATCCACTCGCCATAGGATAGTGCCAAACCTAAGGATTCCCTGGAGGAGGCGAAGGAGCAGTCTACCCTACGTCGCCGTGGGAACGTGTGAAATTTTGAATGGGATTGATTGGGACTTGAGACGAGACCAGCAGCGACGCCACAGCGACGGCATGGAAGTTCCGCCCACCGGCGGCGGTGTCACGGCGACGTACATACGGAAATTCAGACAAAATGTATGGCAAGCCATCCCCGCCAGAAAACGGCATAATTTAGACGCGTATCACCTTCATTACGCCGTAAAAAACGCCGTAAAATGTAGAAAAATAGCGTATTTTACGTCGTCATGCGCAAAAAAGCGCCGCTTTTTACGCCGCAATTCAGCCTTTCAAGAGCGCGCGTAAAAAGCGCCGTTTTGAACATCATACCACGCGTAAAATACGGCGCGTTTGTGCACATCACAACGGCGTAAAATACGGCATTTCTCTAGTATGCTAATAATCTCCGCCCTTCTTTTCTCTCAGCCAATGCATTTGAAGTGTTTGCGCCCAATCGCTGACCAAGACAAGCAGACCAAATCAGTTCAGCACAGATCTGCTTTGAGGATTTCTCCTCTCATTTGGCATTAGTTGTAGCGTCATATAGAAGATAGGCCTATATATATTAGTAAATGCAGCTGTAACAATGTGGTCACCGTGGACCCATCGATAGAGACGCTTGATCTGTAGACAGGAGGTTGTCGGATCAAATCCATTTATTTTCAGATTTCTGCTTTTGTCAGATGGTTACGCATGATCGCAATGCTTTTTAGTCAGCCAGCTAGATCATCTCGGTGTCTTGTAACACGCTTTAGAAGTTAATTATATTTAAATTATTATAGCCATCGAGTCTTTATTTTCGTGGAGTTATCGTTACATCCTCTCTTGGAAAGGAGTGAGAGGGAGCCATAGAGAGAGAGACTGATGAACTGGGGAGCCAAGTAGCCTGATATGCTTAAGAGGCCCATCAGCCTGTTACGTATTTTAAGAATCTAAGCTACCCACACATAGACCAAAATGAAGCAGGACCAAACATATAAGCCGTAAATACTATACATAGCCACAAGGGGAGCAAGAGCTTATTGGAGGCTGCTCCAGCCACAGATAGCAGCGCTTTTATATATACGAAGAAGCCGAAGCCAGTACGGCACCCCGGCCACGCCCACAAGGCCACGCCCACTTGACGGTCTCTACCTGAGGACAAGGGGTGAATAGTGGCCAGAGAGATTTTCAGCGACACCCGCGAAGGGTCACGGGCCTCTGCCCGTGGCCCATAGTAGCCAGAGTTATTATCTCAAGATTCAAGATTCAAGATTCAAAAAGCTTTATTGTCTAGTATGTTGCCATACTAGAAAATTGTCTTTTGACTGAAGGCTTGGAGGTGTGTGTGTGTGTGTGTGTGTGTGTGTGTGTGTGTGTGTGTGTGTGTGTGTGTGTGTGTGTGTGTGTGTGTGTGTGTGTGTGTGTGTGTGTGTGTGTGTGTGTGTGTGTTTTGTGTGAGTTCTTTGAGGAATGAGTGTTCTGTGTGTGTATAGCTATGGGGATGAATGATTTTTTGTAGATATCTTTCCTGGCCAAAGGCATCTCTCACACGTGTTCTACACGATTCCTACACAGCAAATCGCAAAGTGTTAAAATCCCAGAGTATTCATGACCAGAGTAGATTTTATACACTTTGGTGTTGAATAGGCACTAAGTACATTTTTTGGGGTGTACCAGAAACACTCTTGGGTGTTGTCTCTAAGTATAATGCTGGTGTAGAGTAATTTAAGTGTTTATTTTAGGATGATGGACTCCCTGAGTGTACAACGGTTGAGTGTCCAACTATCCCGGCGGCACGTCGGTTTAGGTTTCGATTCGTCATTGGCTCGCTGCGCCTTCTCATTGGTTGAATCTAGAGACATGTGACCGTTTGTCCTCTTCCACACTACGCAGCAAAATGTTTCGGCAGAGACGGTCGAATCAATATCGCCAAGGAATTGCTCCGAGTGAGCGAAGACATTTTTGAACTTCATGGGAATGTAAACAGGTAAGAAAAGTACCAAGTGAATAATGCACAGGGTTTCTATGTTTCATAGTTAGTTGTGCGTATGTCCTTCATATAGGTCAGAAATTGTATTCATAATGGGTCTTAAGAAGGTATTAGAGGCTTAAATTTAACTTGTTCAAACCTGCAGAAACCCTGAATGCAGAATATTCAGCATTTCTTCGTCTTTTAGCTCTGATAACCAACTTATAAATGCTAACGATTTTAGCTAACGTCAAACTTAATGGCCAATGCTAATGAGGCACATGTCTTCAATTTAGCTAACGCCTCGTTAACATTTTTAGCTAATGCTAACGAGGCACGTGGCTTTAATTTAGTGGGAGCGTGTCTATGTTCCCCGGGTCCTATGTTCCCCGGGTCCTATGTTCCCCGGGTCCTATGTTCCCCTCTTTGTATGAGACTGGGGAACATGGGACCCTTTTTTTTTTTTTTTTAAAAGGGTCCTATGATAATAACCTGTTTGTATTTGGCCACCTTTTTAGATGCTGACTATTTATTGACAAGAACTTTTTGAACCTTTTATGTTGTGTCATGTGCTTTCATCAGGTGTATTTCATGCTCAAAGTATGTGCTCTCCCTTTTCAGGTTGGGATAGTGACATGGCCTCACTTCTCCTGCTGGTCTACCTCCTGCCACCACCTCCAAGTGGAAAGAAGGGAGCTGTCAAAATCAGTATCCGGGAAGCTGTGGATCGTGTAGTGAAGTTTCACAGGGTAATTGTATCCTGATAATTTTTATTTTATTTTTAAAGGTCCCATGGCATGCCGCCAGAGCTTGTGTGTTGCTGATGGATGTCACAATCTCTGTGTTGGCCAATCTACTTATCGAGTCTTGAAAACAAAATGGTGTCGACGGGTGATCTACTGATGGTATTGTGTGTATAAAATGTACTTTTTAATAAACAATCTGTACACTTACAAAGTTCTCAATGCCTCGTTTTATATGTTAATACCCTTATTGAACTATCAAAGAAGTGTCGGGCTACTTCTAGCCTTTTAAATGGTTTAAAATAGCGATTTAGTTTTTACCATAACCACTGCCCCATTGTTCCAAGTTTATAGCGTTTTGATAGAATCGGCTAAAAACAGCCAACTGAAGAAAGCGTCTATATGTGTTTTTTTGTGCTCCAAAACGAACGTTTCAACTCATTATCATACAAAACATATCCCAAATCCGTTTTACACCGGAATTCCCCTTTAATTGGTTGACGGGGACACATTTATTTATTTATTTTCAAGTTGTTTGTTACATCATATAAATGTAAAACTAAATATGGTTCTTGATAAAAAATAATTAAAGTTTAACTATAATGTTAACTATATTATATATGTATGCACTGTAACAACAGCAGCAAGAATCTAATGTGCAGACTATTCATTCATGAAGTGTGGATAATTCACCTCAAAGGTGTTGGTTGTACACCAGTCAGAGTACATTCTCACTCTAGAAGTATTAAATAATCAGCTCTGCGAAGTGCTATAAAGCACTGACTTGGAGTACATATTTTCTCTCTCTGGGGTTCTAGGTTTACACTGCAGGTGTAAGGAAGCACTGAATGAGTGCCCAAAAGTACCACTAATAGAGTACATTTGCACTCTCAAAGTGTTCAAATGTAACTCTAAATTTGGAGTACATGTTTTGCTCTTCTAACAGTGTTCAGCGAACACTGAACTCTTGGACCTATATATACCCCGAAGTGAGTGTTAAATGTACACCCATAGAGTACAATGTACACTGTGGTTTTTGCTGTGTAGAATTCCCTCCGTATAGCTTCACTTACCATGCCGAAACATGCCGACGACTTTATAATAAATGAAGTGAGTTCAAAGCAACCCGGGATTGGACAACTTTCTTCGAGAATATGCAATAAGCCCATCATTCTTTCGAATCTTCGTAAAAAAATGCAGTTTTTCCAAAAACTCCTCTCAACATGAACGCGCGTACACTGCTCTAACAACGTTAAGCACCGTGACACGGTTCTTAAATTGGCTCTGTAGGAGGGGGAGACGCAGGAATGTTGTTGGATTCAAGTATTTGTGCATGGCAGCAAAAAAATATCTCCCCATCAAGGCCAACAGCAGAGTAGCCTACGAAAAGAATAGGCTAATATGAATTCTTCAAATATTAAAACACGATTGATTAGGCCTAGGCCGACATATGCTATATCAGTCCTAATCCTGAACGCACCGTGCGTACAGTTTTCACAGCATTTTCCCCGACAGACAGACACACACTTTATTTACCCCAAACTAACTTTCATAATCCAGCAGGTTACACAATATAAATAACTCTTACACATATACAGACAGCCTATACAGTAGGCTAATACAGTGACCACCTCAGCAAAAGGTAAAAATAAGATATAAGCTACATTTAAAATACAGATGCTGTAGCCTACATAAAAATACAGATGCCACATGAAATAAATATGCAAAACTAGGATATAACTAGGCTATGATGAGAATACTTGGTTACAGCTGTGCAATGACTATCCAAATTTAATTAGTTATATGGAAAGATTTTTGTCTATGGAATGATCCTGTCACTAGGAGAATCCGTGTATGGTTCGTTCTTTGAATATTCCGATTTAAAACTAAATCAGAAAAAAACATGAATTGTTTTTTGGTTTTTCTGATTTGGTTTTAAAACTGAAAAAGGGCAAAAGGAATAAACAAATAAACGGCATTTGTGTTTGTGTGTTGCTAACCCGAAACAGAAAAGCAAAAATAGATACATGTATAGTTATAGGCTAGGCCAGGCCTACACCAGAAGGCAGAACGCAGCGAAAAAAAAGAGCCAACCACCTCAACACTAGAACAGCCTTCGAAGGGGTCAAATGACCCCTGTGAGTTAAAATAAAATATATCTTTGCACTCGATCACGTTCCAAATCCCTACTTTCTTGACTTTTCCTAAATATGTCTGTTGTACCACCCTGTGTTCATACTTTTTTTTTTTCAGACCGGGGAAGCTATTATAGAGCATTTTTTATGCATTCCTGTGTAATTGTTTTTTTTCCAAGGATGCAATGCTCTTTTTCTGTCAGCAGAGGTCGCAAGGGGACATTCTGAAGTGAATAAGATTGATATCTATAGGTTGATATACACAGACAGGCAGGCAGGCAGGCAGGCAGGCAGACAGACAGACGGACGGATGGACGGACAGACAGACAGACAGACAGACAGACAGACAGACAGACAGTGGCCAATACGTCGACTGCGATCGACTGTACGACCGCGAGAGTAGTGCAGGTCAATTGCGTGACATTAAAAAAAGAATAAATAAAAGTTTATATATTTTTTATTTTATCAATATAATTTAAAATTAAATAAATAAAATATAATTATAAGAAGGATATAAAAATGAGTGGACACACTGTTCAAACTATTGCAACATATAATTTGCTACTATCAAATGCAAATTGTTACATTCTTTTTGAATGAATAGATAAGTAAGTACCCTAGCATAGACAATAGACACTGTGGGTGTGGCTAAGAGAAAAAGAGCCATGCATTCCGTCAAGTTTGTGAACCAGCCGTTGGCCGAGTGGTCTAGTATCTGCCATGCAATACGGGCAACCCGACTTCGCGTCCTGGGTACATCATGTAATTCTTGCCGTTGGCATATTTTTGTAATTTCCTTTATATCAGAGAAATTAGGCCTAACAATTTACTTTTTATGCAATAAATATGTCTTACAATATAACCCAAATATACCTTGCAAAAACTCGTAAAGTTCGTAAAAGTCGTAAAGTTAATGTTAATATTAATGTTACTGATAAGCCTTTGTTACAATGACAAAGACACTGCATGGGAAATTGCAGCCACATGAATTCCATTCAGGTGAGTTTCGCGGCAGGCAGCCAAGAAACTCACCACTGACCACCATGGGCGTAGCGGACGCGGGGTACGCGGGGACATGTCCCCTGCACTTCACGTATCTGTGCCCTCTGTCCTCTGCACTTCTTACAGCCATTACAACCATTCAATTCATTTTTAACACGTTTTTCCGAGCCGCCTATGAACGCACCATGAGCAGGCGGAGCCAGGTGGCAAACACCGCTGTCTAGTTGTAATTTCAATCACAGAGACGTTAGCTGTGTTCGAAATCGTTCCCTATCATGGATGTAGTGCACTAAATAGGGCGCCATTTTGTAGGGTGTTCGAATTCTCAGTGGTCCACTATATAGGGCACTTTATAGAGGACTTAAAATAGGTACATACGATGTTCCCCACATGTTACTCCCGTATACCACAATGCAATGCGGTTGTATTTTTCCAGGGGAGAAGAAGAAGCTGAATAACCGCGAAAACGAATACATTTAATGATGGAGTCTCCGGCTTGTGTTTAGAAATGTCAACAATTTATTTGGGATTTAACATAGAATATTTAACATTCAAAATTAATTTAAAAAAACTTGAACAAGGAAATGTAACATTCAACATCAATACAACCTCCAGCCCGGTTTGTAAACTTTAGATGATGTCGGCGCATCACGTCACACAAATACCAGGCGCATTTACTGACGCAAATGACGTTTAGAAATGTTCAGCGTAGTGTCCGAATTCTCGTTCCCTATTCCCTATATAGTGCACTATATAATGTACACTATATAGGGAATAGGGAACGAGTGTATAGGGAACGATTTCGAACACAGCTGTTGATTCAGATCGGTTTCAAGCATGTTCAGCAAACCAGCAGCCAAGAGGCAAAAAACTTGACCTTGTTTTTTCCTAACAAACTGTTACCTATGTTAAATCGCTTGCTAGGTGCAGAGGTGATAGTGACAATTACTCTGTTACATTTCCTTGAGTAACTTTTTGGATAAATTGTACTCTTAAGAGTTGTTGAACTGCAAAATATTTTTTTACTTATATTATTCTGAAGTAAGCACAACAACCATGAGAACTTGTGCTCACGGTTGTTTTGCACATATTTGTGACTAGACCATGATTGACATGTGATAACACCATGTCTGGGGGCACCCAGTATTGCTTTCATGGAAAATGGAATGCAAGTTCGAAAAATACACATAGTCTAATAAATGAATAACAAATGTGGCCAGATGTCACCCATGGTCTAAAGAAGGGCCACAAATATTAACATCACAATTATTTAACTGTAGAGGATAATCAACATCGAACTTTATTACTTTTTAGTTCATCTAACCATTATTTCATTTTTATTATATTATTGTTTCTACTTGGGTCTAAAAGAAATCTAGAACTGAAAATATTATTTTGTAATATAGTCAGGAGAGCCTGTAGCCTTTGATTCCCTTAGTTCAAAAGGTAAATACTGACATGGATGTTTAAATATGTAGTTTATATTTAATTTCAAAGAGATTTTTTGTTTATTATTTATTTGCATATATTATTTGACTACTGCATTATTTGTGTTTTAAAGAAAGCAGGTATAGTTCATACCATTTGTCTTAGTCAGTGGAGCAAGTAAGTTACATATTAATTTAGTATTTCGGCCTGTAAGCATATAAACAAAATGAAGCAGCTGTCCCATATTTCTAACTTCATTTGAAGTAGACATTGAGACTCACCAAAAATGGACACTATAGGATAGTGATCATGATTTGTCTCAATATCAGAATAACAACAATGGGTAAAATAGCAATGGCTGCTGGAATGGCCATAAGTAGGTCTGTATATGCAGTGTAAGCTTGTCCAGGCCCTGCAAGTCAGGATGTAGGCTATGAATCTGAATGAATAGTAGGTAAATAGGTAGTGGCCATACCGAAAATGCATCAGAATACAGGAAATCAAATCTATTTAATTAAAAAAAAAATTAGGGGGGGGGGGGGGGGAACCCCAGTCCCCCTGTCTATTACTGTGCCCCACAAACATTTTTGATCACCAGCCACCACTGGTCTTAGTCTTGATTAATTTCGCACATCTGTGCTGTCATAGTTGACGACGGCAAATGTAAAATAGCTACATCTTCATGTCGATATGTTTATTGTTGTCACTTTCACTTGTCACTTCTTGCCATTGAATTAAATTATGTTGCTTATTACACTGTTACCTTGTCACTTCCATTCCATTTTGGTGCTGATAATTTGAAAGGAATGGTGTTACACAGAACTTTTCGTGTTCAGTATTTTCATTTGGCACTTAATTATCTGGCTACTTACCCTGTAGATGCTCGAGGGTCATTCTGTGTCAACTCAACCAGAGTTTGGCAGCTTTAGATTTTGACTTTAGAGTTTGATAGTATATCATTTTAAAGAACTAAAGTCGGTCCCCTGGTGCTGTGCTGTTTGTGGTTATGTAGCCACTAAGGAGAGTTGCAACTGAATGCGAGAGGATGATAAATCACTCAATAGACCTCTGAACAATTTGTCCCCCTCACTTCTGAAATGATCCCTGCTGACCACTGACCACTTCTGTTGAGAAAAAATATTATGGTCAGTCAATTTAGCATATTCAAAGAAATGGAAAATAAATGACATGAAAAGTTTTTTTTTATTTCTCCAGTATTCCTTCCTTAAACACTGATTCGGTGGGGATTGAACCCCGGACGAACGTTCTCTGGCTCAGTCTCAGACCGATCACTAGGAATTAGCTGGAAGAGCCTATACTTTTCCCTGGATTTAGAATGATACAAACGTGCAAAAACATAATTATATATTGACGTGTGTCCCGATAGGACTCACTATATTGATGCACCTAGCCGTTCCAGAATCACTCCAGAATCATGCTGTGACACCATACTGTCAACAAGGTCACCATATAATTTCTTGTGTGCTTACATATATCTTACGATAAAATGAATTGCTTGCTTTATAATTTCTTGTGTGCTTACATATATCCTAAGATAAAGTAAATTGGTTACTTTATAACTTCTTGTGTGCTAACATGTATCCTAAGATAAGGTAAATTTGTTACCTTATAACTTCTTGTGTACTTACTAGAGCTGTCAAGCGATTAAAATATTTAATCGTGATTAATCGCATTAATGTCATAGTTAACTCTAATTAATCGCGATTAATCGCAAATTATTTTTCTATGCTAAATATCCCTTGATTTTTTTGTCCCATAATTCTTCTCATTTTAATTCTCTTATCAACATGGTGAAGTGCATCGGCTTGCCTTGTGCAAATGATTTTTTATTGATAACAACATTGGCATATACACTGATCAAAACAGGACGATACAAAAAAAGAGCCTATAGTGCAATTAAACGACTGCTTTGAACAAATGTCATTTGAACATAGCAGTCAGGCTACTGCTTCTTTGTTTTGAGCCAAAAAAAAAAAAAAAGTTTTTTTTATAAAATAATTGCGTTAATCGCGCGATAAAAAATTTAACGCCGTTAAATTTGGTTTGCGTTAACGCCGTTAATAACGCGTTTAACTGACAGCTCTAGTAATTACATATATCTTATGATAAAGAAAATTGGTTTCTTTATAACTTCTTGTGTACCTCTTATGAGAAAGTAAATTGCTTACTTTAGATATTCTTATGTGTTAAAATTGTGTGCCTTAAAATGTCTTACCATAGAGCCAACTGGTTACATTATATACCTTTTTTATGTAGTAAATTGGATGCTTAAACATGTCTCCTTGTGGAGAAACATTGGAAGAATACAAAGAACCTGTGTCCCTTTAGACCCCATGATGTATGAACACTAGGCACATGATAGCATGTGCACAACTTCAAGCTTCTTGTGTTGCCCCTCGGGCAAAATAGGGGAAACTCGGGGATGTTTGTCAAAGTATCTTTTGTTATCAGGAGAGTAAAACAGGGAAATCTGCAGAGAAAGCTCAGTTAGTTCGTTGGTCGTTGTTCTTTTTGGTTCTCTGCTGTCGGTGTGGTGGTGTCGTGTGTTCTCCTCTGCTCTGCCCTGCTCTTCTGCTTCCAAAAAACAGCGGCCTTCATAGCAATAGATTTTTCATCTTAAGGACTCTGGCACCGTAGCGCTCGGTTCAGACTCTATTTTCTTTTTAGTTTAGATTTACAAACCCAACCTCGGGCTCCAACCGAGAGAAACGTTGGTACCTAAATTTACAAACCCAACCTCGGGCTCCACCCGAGAGAAACGTTGGTACTTTTAATAGGAATCTTCTTTAGCACTAGCTTAGTCTCAAGCGTGATTAAACAAAGGCAACTCTCGGGGTCGTGCGGTGTATTGGGGCACGAGAGTTGCGTCAACGTTAAAACCTGGGCTCCACTTGGGAAACGTTGTTAAACTTAGACTTAGAAACCCAACCTTGGCTCCACCCGAGAGAAACGTTGGTACCTAGACTTAGAAACCCAACCTTGGCTCCACCCGAGAGAAACGTTGGTACCTAGACTTAGAAACCCAACCTTGGAATCCACCCGAGAGAAACGTTGGTACCTAGACTTAGAAACCGAACCTTGGAATCCACCCGAGAGAAACGTTGGTACTTTTAATAAGCCATTATTCATCTATTTTCTTCTTATTTTACTATCTTTTCTTTTCAAATCTATATTCAGTTGTAAAAGTGATTGTGTTTATGGACCTAAGAATAAATCTACCTGACTACATTTGTAGTAGGTAAACTCAATCGTTCGAGTCCTTTTCCCTGTCGACTCCTCGACACAGGCAAAGCAGAACGACGCGCTCTCCCAGCTGATCCCCTCACGGTAAGTGGCGCATTGTACAGGCAATGGTTGATTGTGACTGACGTGTATAGAGGGTGACAAGGCAGAGGCGTAAAAGAGGTTTTGTTAAAATTCACAAGGCAAAAAGATACATCATTATTTCGTATTAACCAAGAAAGAGAGAGACCGTGATCCCGCCAAACGGGGGGGGGGACCAGGTCTGAATTCGTATTAAAGTAACTGTTGTGAAGGGACTTAACAGACTGACCTGGGTCGGACCGGGTTAAGACTGAGCCGAGCCGGGCCGAGCGCCTCCGTGAAACCGACGATTCACGGAGACAAGTGGGTCTCGACCTAGGTTGGTCCCGGGGAGCGTACGTGCGACACCCAGACTCACACACACACAAAACACCCCCCCGCGGAGCGGTGTGTGTGTGTGTCGTACGCTATTGTTCCTATAAATCACCGCGCGTGCGGTGCCCAACACTCGACAATATTTATGTGGCATTCAGTGCAATGCTGTTTGTCCCTATAAAACAATGATAGTAAACAAATAAATACAAAACATAAGGGTAACTCTACAATCAAACCATGCAATCCGAAGGCTCTTCTTCACCACTCCCCCTTCTCACTTCCAATGCAAAGCGAATAGAAGTGAGTAGGGGATCGAGGGCGTAGCCTAACTAGTTTGCGAACGACCCAGAGGAACGCAACGCAAATTCCATGTGAACATGTTTCAGGCTTTAATAAAATCCCGGACAATTTTGAAATTCCGCCCGGACACGTTTTTAGGTCTCAAAAAGAGGACATGTCCGGCAAAAGAGGACGTCTGGTCACCCTACTGTACGGGGAACCCACTTGAATCCTACCTGTTCTACTGTTATAAAAAATTTGCGCCGCAACTTGTGGGCGTTATACTATCAAATGCAAATTGTTACGTTCTTTTTGAATGAATAGATAAGTAAGTACCCTAGCATAGACAATAGACAATGTGGGTGTGGCTGTTATGATAATTGCATTCCCTGAGACCCAAAGAGCTATAAATTAGTAGAGCAGTCTGTGTCTCTGCAATGCATCCATTTTTTACAATGCATCCTGGAGGCAGAGGCAGACAGAGGCACTGGACGCCAGAGCAAATATTGGTCGAGTTACAGAGTATTTCAGAGGGGGAATCTGATGGAGAAGCAGAGGAACTGGCATGCGAGCTAGAGAGTGATGATGAGAGAGCTGATGATGGCGCTGTTATAGAATCTGATTCAGGTTCAGAATCAGAACCTGAGGCGACCACATCCATGGAAGAGACATCACCATCCATGCAAGAGAAAGCAAGAGATGGTACCATATGGATTGAACAACCCCCTGGCCGTTCGAGAGGCAGAGCAACAGAGGCCAATGTCATGAGAGAACCTCCAGGGCCCACACCTCGCGCCAAGGAAAATATCACAGATCCACTGAGCAGTTTACTGTGTTTGCTTGACACGGAAATGTGGGAACAGATTCTAAAGTATACTCAGGCCGAAGCTGACCGAAACAATGCTGATATGTTCAATGCGACAATGGACCAACTAAAAGCATTTGTTGGTCTCGTTTATTTGAGAGGTATTGCCGGCGGGAAAAGCCAGAAACTGGAGGACTTCTGGTCTGCTGAAATGGGGAATCCTGTTTTCAAGGAAACAATGTCTCGCCAGAATTTCAGAGATATCATGCGCTATCTGCGCTTTGATGACAAGAGCACAAGGGCTGCCCGCCTTATGGAGGACCAATTTGCCATGATATCAGAGACATTTGATCGATTTGTGAAAAACAGCACTGCTTCTTACACGCCTGGGGAGAACATAACAGTTGGTGAACAATTGTTCCTCACCAAGGCGCGCTGTCGTTTCACACAGTACATGGCAAATAAACCGGATAAATGTGGCATCAAATTCTGGGTAGCCGCTGATGTTGAAACCAAATACATGTTGAATGCCCATCCCTATCTAGGGAAAGACAACAGTAGGCCATCTGGACAGCACTTATCAGACAATGTTGTGCTTCGTCTGATGGAGCCATTCCTGGAGAAAGGAAGAAATGTAACGACAGACAATTACTTTACCTCGTTACCACTGGCAAACACTCTTTTGGCGCACAAAACCACCATTGTTGGCACATTGAATAGAATCAGACGAGAGATGCCCCCGTGTACAAAGGCACAGATGGAAAGATTCTCCTCCAAGGTGCTGAGGGCTGGGGAAGCCACACTCACCATTTACCAGGGAAAACCACGCAAAAACGTCAGCCTCCTCAGCACAATACACCAGACAGTTTCAACTGACAATGGCCCCAAGAAAATGCCCGAAACTGTTTCCCACTACAACAGCACTAAATATGGCGTTGATGTTATGGACCAGATGGCACGCTTGTATTCAGTAAAGGGAGGGACCAGGCGTTGGCCTGTAGCTGTGTTCTACAACATCCTAGACCTGGCTACAATCAATGCACACATTCTGTACTAACAGTGCATGGACGTCAACATGACCAGAAAGAGATTTATTCTGGAGCTTGTGAAACAGCTGTGTGCGCCTCAGAGAATGGCCAGGACTGTGGCATCAGTGGCAGCACCAGTGGCACGTAGGCGACTTCTGATTGAAACTCCTTCCCCACCTACCAAAAGGAAAAAGTGTCAAATCGCCAGATGTAGTTGGAACAAAACTAGTGACGTCTGTGAGTCATGTAGGCGACTTGTCTGTGGGAAATGCAGTGAGCCTGCTAAGAGAATCTGCTGTGAATGTTAGCATTAGACTTTGATTAGACGTTGATTAGTATTTTTTTGTTTTATTTTTTTACTGACTTACTGAATGTCAATGTACTCTATACTCTAATAAACTCTAATACACTCATTTAAAACCCAAGTAATTTGGTTGTTTGCAGTGTTGGGCAGTAACGCATTACAAAAGTAATGAGTAATAAATAATGCATTTCACACACACGCACACACACACACACACACACACACACACACACACACACACACACACACACACACACACACACACACACACACACACACACACACACACACACACACACACACACACACACACACACACACGTTGTCTCACTCATTGTTTAATAAAAAAAAATACTATTTCATTCATCCAAGCGTAATGATTTGCTATTCTTTAATATATTTGATACTTTGTGTATGGCTTAGTCTTAAAAGTATCATGTTTATGTGGTCAGCTCCTGCCTCATGAGAAGAAGTTGCCTGGGAATGGGAACTGAATACTAAATGGTCTGTTTCTCAATCGCTCTCTCTCTGCCACACCTCCCCTCCCCCAGCCAGTACATTTGCATTTGAATAGATAAGTAAGGCCACAAAGCCAATTTCAGGGCCATCTGGCCGTGGCCGTTGGCCGTTTTCACACCTAACCGTGCTCAACTGGCCCCTATTGTTCTCTGGCCTGTACTCACACTAGGCAATCGCAACTGTGGCCTGGCCACGGTAGGCTCTTGTACATACGTCATCACGTCGTAATACGTCACCACCAAGCGTCCGCTGCTTAGTAGAACCAGAGCCCGTCTACGAAGAGCCTGGGCACTCCCTATACGCCCCATTGTACCGATCTTGGTTGTAGTTCCAGTAGACATCCACTGGGGGTGATCGCGGGCGAGTCCAGAATGAATGGGAGTCAATGGGGCTAGACGGCTAAATATATCTTTCACCTGCTTGTCGTTGAAATATCGCAAATTTTATTGTAGATTCCGCAAGTTCGATATAGATTATAGTTCAAAAGTCAAATGAATGAGCACTTATGTCCTTTCGATTTCTTACAGTTTGGGCCGTTGTTGGCCGTATACGCTAGCATTCTGCTAATGAATGCTGATTGGTCAGGGACGGACTTGCGACTGATTACGACCAGAGACCCCTCTTGACGGCATCTGAAGCTGAAGCGCATCGGAAACATTATCTTAAGGAGGACTTTCCGTCTAAGTTAATTTTCCTGCAGGCCCTTTTATTTTTTATATAGTTATGTATGGTGAAAGTACATGGGTATAGATCGAATTTCTTCCATTTCTCGTGTTCAATGTTCAATGTGTTATATACATGGTACGGTATGACCACCTTAAATTATAGTCAATGTCCCGCTCAATATCATTTCATCTGTCATTGTCCATTTTTCGAAAATAAAGATAGTTAAAAAAAATAAATGCCTAGAAAATGTGCAATGATAAACTGCTCCAACAGTGGAAAGGGATTGTCCTTCTTTTCGTTTCCCAAGGAAAGAAAAAGGTAACGTTCTTGCTTGCTCCTGTATGAATGGTCCTAGGCTACCTGAGGCTGCACCTGGTAGGGAAAGTTGGAGCCCGGTTAAAATCGCACATGGCTTATTCAAGTTGCGCGCTAGACATTCTCTAAAGTGTCGAGACTCAAGCACTTAAATTACCTTAACCGATTGTCCCATACAAATCGTTTGTTAACGATTGAACAACTTCAAAATCTGCTATTACTGTAGTTATTTTTTTTGTAGGCCTTGGGCTAATGACCTTGCACAGAGGGAAAACCATCTACACCACTTGTCATTGATTTCTATGCATTCAGTGATCTTTACAGATGGGTTTGTTTTAAGCCATTGAATATAATTGCTCTGCCCTGCAACACATTATAAGCTACACATGTTTGTTAAATGAGAAGTATGGTCTAGGTCACGTTGAAACAGTAACCGTTGTATAACAGTAATTATACAAACATACCAACATTGCAACAGGCACGTTTATTCAAACATCACACTAACAAGAACACAATAAGAACAGTAACATAGTAAATAATTAAAAAAAAAGAGAAATGATTTAACAACACTGAACATACTGAACAGAGGCAGGGAAAAAAGGACAGAGGAACAACAATATAATAAAAGAGGAAGAAGACTTGTCCGTTGTCACAGCATCAAGGTCCAACTGTAGAGATCAAGAAAGGAAGAGGCATGAGGAGGAGTATCAACCCAGTCGCCAAGAAAAAACGTTGACGGTGTACGTTTCCATGAACACTGGATACGTAGCATTTCAACGTAAAAAATAGCGTGTTATACCTACAGTATCCACGCGTGCCGCTGTGGAGGCGGGTTTCGGGGTTTGGGTTTCACGGGTTTCGCGGCAAATTGTGGACACGATTGTTGAGGGGGGGGGGAGGTAGACTGTTGTTGACCGGGGAGGGGGGGGGGGAAGACACGTTTATTGAGGGGGGGGGGGGACACGTTTGTAGGGGGGGGGGGAAACACGTTAGTTGAGGGGGGGGGGGGACATGTTTGTAGTGGGGGGGGGACGCTCGACAACGAGAGTTGGTTTTTATTGAACGCTCGACAACGAGAGTTGTTTTTTATTGAACGAGACTTCAACACGGAACAGCTGCCCGAAACGATGGTCACGTCACTCTCGGTGACGGTGTCGACAACAATGAACACACGAACAATGTTAATAGAACAACACACAACCACATAACATCCCGAACCCATTAACCCCACTTAATCCTAACGGTACGGCCACACCAACCGCGTTACTCGTTAGGGGCGTCCAAACTCGGCATTTTTGCATAGGGAACCATTGGTATAGGCGCGTAGACGCGTTACATGCGTTGAAGCGTCGCGTTAGGGGCGTTAGGCGCGTCAGACGCACGTAATTACGCACGTAAACGCAGTAACGCGCCCAACGCACCAACGCCCGGAGTTCAGAAATGTGAACTTTCAACGCTCCAACGCGTGGCGCTTAGCCGCGATAGCCAATCAGCGTGGAGCTTGACCCGACGTCACTGGCAGAGAGTAGTGAGCTTGGACAGAAGCATACGGCCGACATCTTTCTTTATTCTGGGTGGAAATAGTAACATAGTTACGCTATTAAATGCGTTTATGGAAACATTTTTAGCGAGAAATGTGCATTTTACTTTCATAATGTTCGCGGCTCCGGAACACGGCGTAGCCTATATTAATCTTTATTATCTGAATGGGAAATGCAATATTTTAGGACAGATACACCATTAAACGCGTTTCTAATGACATTTCTAGCGAGAAATGTACATTTTCCTTACATAATCTTCAGTCAGTGAATGTGTATGATCTTTATTAATCTTTATTATCTGAATGGGAAATGCAATATTTTAGGACCGATTCACCGTTAAACGTGTTTCTAATAACATTTCTAGCGAGAAATATACTTTTTACTTGCATAATCTTCAGTCAGTGATTGTGTCTGATCTTTAGTTTTATAGTTATTAGGATTTGATCGGCTCGCTCGCATGTTTCAACAACGTCAGGTTGTTAGGGACGCTGCTTTCGCTAAACTAGCAGCTCACGTGTTTCCTGCGTTTGTGCTATTAAACTGTTACTTTATGTAACTTTTAATGATATCATCTTGTTAGAAACACGTATATCTGAGAGCCAACCCAGTCGCCAAAAGCATACGTTGACAGTGTACGTTTCGTGAACACTGGATTACGTCACATTTCAACATAAAATAGCGTGTTATACACACACACGCACGCACACGCACGCACACACACGCACACCACGCACAGACACACACACACAGAAACACACACACGCACACGGTGCATTTCGCTGCTAAAACAATGACAAAAAAATATTCCCTCAAATATTATTACTTTCAAAACGTTGGCCAAAATGGCCAATAATATCATTTTTATTTGGGATGCTTCTAGGACATTTTGGATGGATTTTGAACGGTATGTGGGCAGCACGTTTTTTGCGTCTCCTTTTGACCTTTTGACCCCAGACTTCTGGGGGAATAGCTGAATCAATTCATTAGTCAATCAGAAGCATGTAAATATCTTCCCGGTGACGTCTGACTACTCGCCTGTCTACGAAATAAACTATTGACTCTGTTCCACGCTCGTCGCCAGTCTGTGCACTTGGGTTCAGCCAAACGCGCACGTTACACTCAGCTTAACGTGTAGATGCTAATTAACATGTAATTTGTCAAAAATCTCCATCGGGAAGCAAATCTATAGCTGGTCATTATTACTGTTGCAATCGCCTCGAAACGTAGATGTCAAAGGACACCTTGTTTGCCCTGTTCCGCCACCGGGACGATATTTTCATACTAATGGATTGATTCATATTTTAAGGTTCTCGGAGTGAGACTTTAAGCGGCTGCCGCAGAAGTGTTGAGACGAAAGATGATATCAAGATATTTATAGAATATTCCCATTCACATTATGATTCTTCGTCATAACATCTGACCAAACATCCTTTACATTCACTGAGCGAAGATTATGAAAGTCCAGGCCCCCCCTTCCTGCACTCGGGGTCCGACCGGGCCAAGTTTCGGTGCGGGGGTCCCAGTTAGGCCCTAGAATATGGTATTCAAATTTCAGGGCGGTAGGACCTTCCTATCTCAAAAACTGTTTTTCCACCACATTCTGAACCATTAGGTCTCGCAGGCAACACTTCTGAAGGGCTTTGTCCAAATGACAGTCCATTTGGGAAAACTTTTTTTCTCTATGGGCTAGAACTACAAATCTTGGATATTTCGTTCTCGGGGCCCCGGGAAATGTGTGTAAACATTTTAGCATCCCTAGCTATCTCGAAAAGGCCGGAAAAAGGGGCATGACCTCCAACAGTACAGTCAATGTACATAAGACAGAGGTTAGTTTCTACGCCCCATTTTTTGCGGGATGGGTGTACATTTGTGGCTTAATGTGTGTAGACACAGCTGGCCTGTGGCCACGTCTTTGAAGTCTGGGGTCAAAAGGTCAAAAGGAGCCGGCACCACGCCGCTTATGAGATAACAAAAAGTTAATGTGTATTTCTCTCATAAGATTTTGTCATTATTGAAGAGAGGCCAGATTCTCAGATATGCAGGTTGGATGGCTAGGGTGTAGGTCTGGGAAGAACTTCAGGCCAAAATCTTGCAAGCGAGCCGCTGGGTGCAGGTGCAACGAGATGGAGCACTTGCTGAGTCATTTCCTGTAGGGCTGGAGCCACAGGTTGAAGCGTATGCGTCCTTTGAAACCCCCTTTGATATATAAGAGACCCCAAGGTACAGTTTACTTAAATGTTCTCGCCTCAGTCACCTATTGCATCACTTCCTTTAGGGCTTCGGCCTCCTAATTGATCATTATAGTATAATTGAATGCCCTCTTTCATATTATATGATACTTCCACCACTGGGACGTGGCAACAACTCTCCAAATCCATATGGGGAGGGGGGGGGGATGCTTTTGGACAGTAGGGGTGTACACTAGACATAAATAGGAAGCAAACTCAGGAGAAGGAATGACCTCTCACAAATATTTATTTGATAAATTGTTTCAAATAACCCTGCCTCGTAAAATCAATGAACTTGGTGTTTTGCTTTCAAAAATAGGTTATAGAAGAAGTCTAAACTGCAGAAAATAAAAACACCCAAGCTGCCTTTTAAGGATACCTCGGAATATCTGTCTATTTTTAACCGTCGGACCCCAGTTTACGACAAAAACAACACAATTGACGGCAGCTCCTTTGCCACGTGTTTTTTAGAGCCATGTAAGGATTAGAGGGGGCGGTCGATAGCAACCACCATAGCAACCATGACGGTCAAGTGACTGGATGCAGCCCCGTTGAAAAAAATAGAATACCACCCAACACACTCAGGAGATTAATGATATTTAAATTATTATGACCATAGTCTTTATTTGCATGGGTTTACATTTCGTTCTGTGTAGCATGGAAAAATCTGAGAAACACTCCCATTCAGAATACATTGGTTTACGGTTCTTTGGAAAACGGTTCTTTTTATTTATTTATTTATTTTCAGTTTTTGAGGAGGTGCTTCAGAGATGCTAATTTTTCTGCAATAATCCAAAATCCAATGGAAAAACCCGTTGGCTTTTTGTCAAGGGAACCCAGGGCGACGCTAACTTCCGGGTTGGCCAACATACGTCACCCCTCCACCAATCTACTGTAAAAACAAATGTTCAAGTTTAAATGTTCAAGTTTAACTTTATTCTGCCATAGTATTTATTTGGGGGGGGGGGGGGGGGGGGCAACCATTCGAAAAGCTGGGTGGCAACCATTCAAAATCCACCCAAAATGTCCTAGAAGCATCCCAAATAAAAATGAAAATGAGCACCATTGAAAATGAGGATTTTAATCCTCAATGTGTCTTCCGAGGCCTAAATAAATAAGAGATATATTATTGGCCATTTTGGCCAACGTTTTGAAAGTAATAATATTTGAGGGAATATTTTTTTGTTGTTGTTTTAGCAGCGAAATGCACCGTGTGCGTGTGTGTGTGTGTGTGTGTGTGTGTGTGTCTGTGCGTGTGCATGCGTGTGCGTGCGTGTGCGTGTGTGTGTATAACACGCTATTTTATGTTGAAATGCGACGTAATCCCGTGTTCACGAAACGTACACTGTCAACGTATGCTTTTGGCGACTGGGTTGGCTCTCAGATATACGTGTTTCTAACAAGATGATATCATTAAAAGTTACATAAAGTAACAGTTTAATAACACAAACGCAGGAAACACGTGAGCTGCTAGTTTAGCGAAAGCAGCGTCCCTAAACCTGACGTCATTGAAACATGCGAGCGAGCCGATCAAATCCTAATAACTATAAAACTAAAGATCAGACACAATCACTGACTGAAGATTATGCAAGTAAAAAGTATATTTCTCGCTAGAAATGTTATTAGAAACACGTTTAATGGTGTATCTGTCCTAAAATATTGCATTTCCCATTCAGATAATAAAGATTAATAAAGATCATACACATTCACTGACTGAAGATTATGTAAGGAAAATGTACATTTCTCGCTAGAAATGTCATTAGAAACACGTTTAATGGTGTATCTGTCCTAAAATATTGCATTTCCCATTCAGATAATAAAGATTAATATAGGCTACGCCGTGTTCCGGAGCCGCGGGGGATTCTGGGAATTGGGGTTGTCAGTTGACAAAAGGGGCTTTTGTTAACTTGTTTTGTTGTTAGGATTAAGTGGGGTTAATGGGTTCGGGATGTTATGTGGTTGTGTGTTGTTCTATTAACATTGTTCGTGTGTTCATTGTTTGCGACACCGTCACCGAGAGTGACGTGACCATCGTTTCGGGCAGCTGTTCCGTGTTGAAGTCTCGTTCAATAAAAAACAACTCTTGTTGTCGAGCGTTCAATAAAAACCAACTCTCGTTGTCGAGCGTGCCCCCCCCCCCTACAAACGTGTCCCCCCCCCCCCCTCAACAAACGTGTCTCCCCCCCCCCTTCAACTAACGTGTTCCCCCCCCCCTACAAACGTGTCTCCCCCCCCCTTCAACAAACGTGTCTTCCCCCCCCCCCGGTCAACAACAGTCTACCCCCCCCCCCCTCAACAATCGTGTCCACAATTTGCCGCGAAACCCGTGAAACCCAAACCCCGAAACCCGCCTCCACAGCGGCACGCGTGGATGCTGTAGGTATAACACGCTATTTTTTACGTTGAAATGGGGGGGGGTACGTATCGTGAACCTACGGGCTTCAGTGGGGGTTTCATTCCGTCTGCGCACGGCACCTTCTCAACGAGCAGGTGTGAAAAAAAAAGAAGGTAACATAACTGAGACCAAGACCAACATACAAATAATTAAGACAGTCCCCTGAAATAACATTTACATACATTACATTGAATGAATTAACTTTAACTGATCCTTTGATATTGACTGATTCAATCCTCAAAAGCTAAGCAGAGTCAATCTGAGGAAGAAGACAGGTATATAGACACAGAGGGAGGGACAGAGAAAAGCACAGAGGAGACAGCAGAAATTATACCGGAAAGGACAGAGGAGACTCTAGAGACAACAGTTGAAATGGAGGAAAGGACAGAGGAGAGCGCAGAAGGGACAGTAGAGTCAAATGGAGGCACCAAAGAACAGGCTGAGGCTCAGGTGACAATTCTGCACAGCAGTCTCCAAAAGAAGGACCAGGTGATGTTCTGAGCTTCTTCAATTTCAAAACTGTAGCATTATTATGTAGCAGACACACATAAAGGATGCCTTTTTTGTTATTTCAGAGAATAAAACAACTACAGGCACGCCTTGCAAGGCTGCAAAGGCTAAGACGCAGGAAAAGGAAGCCAGCTGCCATGCCAAAAAAATCCAAGTAATGTCAATGAAAGACAAAAACAAAATATGCCTTTAGAATTATCAACACTTGATTTAAGGGAATGCATATTGCATTTTAACACCACCTTGTTCTTTCGTAGTCCCCATGAAATTATGGAGGAGATGCTCCAGACGTGTCCTGAGGGCTGCCGGAACTTCATTGGGGCACAACTGTCAGAGGCAGGGAAAAAGGACAGAGGGAGAAGGTTCAACAGACACATGAAGGATCTAGGGCTGCAGCTGTTACACAGCAGCCCAAAGGCCTACCGTCAAATGAAGGCCATATTCTAGCTTCCTTCTGGAAGGACACTTCGGCGTTACGTTAGCGCACGTGTGGGATATTTCTCTGTAAATACGAATTTATTAAATAAGACTACTCAACTTCGACCAGTTTCACAATTTTAAGATTGAACAAAATCTGATTATTAACCTTTTATTTCCTGACAGCCTGGCTTCCTACAGGGAATCATCTCCCAAATGGGAGTCATCGCCGCCACCATGACCCCTGTGGAGAGGATGTGTACGCTCGTCCTGGACGAGATGTCAATCAAAAAACAATTTGATTATGATCGCAAGAACGATGCCATTTATGGTGTATCTGCATCTGGGGCTGCAGCAAAACAAGCGATGGTCGTCATGGTTAGGGGCATTATGGGGAAATGGAAGCAGGCAAGCCATACCTTAGAAAAACATTTGTTATGATATTGCTGTGTATATTCAAACACATTTACCTAAAGCATGTCTTTCAACAGACGGTTGGTTACTTATTTTCCCCATCTTCAATGCCAGCAGATGATATTGCTACCGTCATTAAGGATGCCATTCACCACCTACATCATATAGGGCTGACAGTATGTAGTGCGAAGAGTTTTATGAGATAGTATCTCATAATTATGAGATAATTATCTCATAATTATGAGATAGCATGAGATACCTGTGACCAGGTATCTCATGCTATCTAATTATGAGATAGCATGAGATACCTGGTCACAGGGCTTCCCTGTGTATAAGTAACATACATATGTGAAACATTCGCCCATTTCTTGTTTTGACATTAACTCACTAAAACTCTAACTAGTGCATTAAGCAAAAAAAAGCCTTACCTCCACGTTGCGGGGAAAAAGGAAGTGCCGAAGTGATTCAGAAACTCCCGTGAAGAAGTACCTCTGACAGTGTGACGTCATCTCATTTTTTGAACACCTTTTTAGAACAGATACGTGACCTTAAAAAATGCAATATTCAGCTGAGTTTATTATTTTAGCCCCACCTTTTGAAATCAACTTTCAAATTACTTGACAAAAAATGAAATCGTGAGAAAAGTGGATTTTGAGGAAAAAAACCCATAGGCTCCCATTCATTCTGGACTCGCCTACGAGCGCCCCGCGTGGACAGAGATTATTACTGCAACCATTCGAGAAAACCGGAACTAACCAGCGAGTGCCCATTCTCCTCATATTAGACATTCTCTGGTAGAACAACACAGACAACACAGTTGACACGTTACTGACTTTGTTGCTTATTTGGAGCAACACATTTTTATATTTCCGCGCGTGAGCTAGAACCCCAATTTTACCCTCCCGGACCCTGCACACATTGGTGGTTTATTGGGTTTTATACAACGGGGGGCCTGAATCCAGCGATCTGATTGGTTGCTAACTGTTGTATAATGAGCGTATACATAACTGCTATGACGCCCAATCATTTTGTGAAAGTATCACTCCGCGCCTTGAAGTGGAAAGTGTCAAAGAATACAACCATGTTTTTACTAGTGTGTGTGTGTGTGTGGAGTCATTTTGCCATAATTTTAACAGTTTAACAGTTAATAAATAGCACAGTTCACTGAAGCCTAAAATCGGCGAGTGAACTGCTCCATAGGATAAATTGCCGGCGAACCGCTCTATCGGAGCCTTCTCTCGGAGGGACGCTAAAGTGTGTTGCATAGCGACCGTCGATGCATAGCGGCAGCCAGGAGGGACTACTTTTTGGTAGTCTATAATAAAACGGCTACTTTGACTTTCTTGGTTTCTTTTTAAATGTAGTGTGTCTATGACTTTCGTTTCGCCATAACAGTAACCGTTATATAAAAGCAATAGATCACTTCAGTCAGTGGCATGTGCTCATTATACCACTGTGAAGGGGGTCGCCGGCCCTCCGCTGCGCGTCGGGGCCGGACAACGCCCCTTAACAGTGGTATAATGAGCACATACCACAGCCTGGCGTGATCTATTGCTTAATCATTCTGTTGTAAATGCGACGGCTCCGCTGTTCCAGGGGGGGGAGGATCTCCACAGAATTAACGCAGCGATATGATCATGGGCATTCTTGACTAGCAGACTTCAAACTTGATAAAGTGAAATGTGAGAGAGAAGGTGATGCAGTCGTATTAGACAAAGACGTTGAAAGATGGTGCGATCTACGACAGAGAAGCAAATTATTCTAACACCCGTTCGTCCGGGTTCAATCCCCACCGAATCAGTGTTTCAGGAAGGAATACTGGAGGAATAAAAAAAACTTTTAATGTCTTTTATTTTCCATTTCTTTGAATATTCTAGTATTTATTCTCAACAGAAGTGGTCAGTGGTCAGTGGTGAGTTTCTTGGCTGCCGCCCACGAAACTCACCTGAATGGAATTTATGTGGCTGCAATTTCCCATGCAGTGTCTTTGTCATTGTGACAAAGGCTTATCAGTAACATTAATATTATATAATATATAATATTAACTTTACCATATTTATTATAGAAAAAGTAAATTGTAAGGCCTAATTTCTCTGATATAAAGGAAATTACAAAAATAAGCCAACGGCAAGAATTAAATGACGTACCCAGGACGCGAACTCTAGTCGCCTGTATTGCAGGGCAGATTCTAGACCACTCAGCCAACTGAGGTTTTACAAATTCTATGGAATACGTCTGAAAATGTGTTGAGAAAATATCCACGATTATAATATAGGCATATCTCAATTAATTTAATTACTTTATTTATTTTCATCATTTAATCTTAAACCCTAAGTGAAAATATAGGCTGTTTGTACTTAATATATTATGACAAAATCGTGAGGACTAGGCTTGCGACACGCACACACGTGGCGCTCGCGCGATCGTAGCTCATTAGCGCCACCTAGTGATCATTATGTGCTGTCGAGTGTTGGACACCGCACGCGCGGTGATTTATGGGAACGATCGCGTACGACACACACACACACCGCTCCGCGGGGGGGTGTTTTGTGTGTGTGTGAGTCTGGGTGTCGCACGTACGCTCCCCGGGACCAACCTAGGTCGAGACCCACTTGTCTCCGTGAATCGTCGGTTTCACGGAGGCGCTCGGTCCGGCTCGGCTCAGTCTTAATCCGGTCCGACCCAGGTCACTCTGTTAAGTCCCTTCACAACAGTTTACTTTAATACGAATTCAGACCCGTCCGTTTGGCTGGACCAAAGTCTCTCGAAACATCTCATCTCATCATCTCATTTTCTTCCGCTTATCCGGGGTCGGGTCGCGGGGGGAGCAGCTCAAGCAGGGGGCCCCAGACTTCCCTTTCCCGGGCCACATTGACCAACTCTGACGGGGGGATCCCGAGGCGTTCCCAGGCCAGTGTTGAGATATAATCTCTCCACCTAGTCCTGGGTCTTCCCCGAGATCTCCTCCCCACTGGACGTGCCTGAAACACCTCCCAAGGAAGGCGCCCAGTGGGCATCCTTACCAGATGCCCGAACCACCTCAGCTGACTCCTTTCTAAGTAAAGGAGCAGCGGCTCTAATCCGAGTTCCTCACGGATGGCTGAGCTTCTCACCCTATCCCTAAGGGAGACGCCAACCACCCTTCTGAGAAAACTCATCTCGGCCGCTTGTACCCGCGATCTCGTCCTTTCGGTCATCACCCAGCCCTCATGACCATAGGTGAGGATAGGAACGAAAATCGACCGGTAGATCGAGAGCTTTGCCTTGCGGCTCAGCTCTCTTTTCGTCACAACGGTGCGGTAAAGCGAACGCAATACCGCCCCCGCTGCTCCGATTCTCCGGCCAATCTCACGTTCCATAGTACCCTCACTCGCGAACAAGACCCCGAGGTACTTGAACTCCTTCACTTGGGCTAAGGACTCATTTCCTACCCGGAGTAAGCAATCCATCGGTTTCCTGCTAAGAGTCATGGCCTCAGATTTAGCGGTGCTGATCCTCATCCCAGCCGCTTCACACTCGGCCGCCAGCCGATCCAGTGAGTGCTGAAGGTCACAGGCCGATGATCCCATGAGGACCACATCATCCGCAAAAAGCAGTGACGAGATCCTCAGACCACCGAACTGCAACCCCTCCCCACCACGACTACGCCTCGATATCCTGTCCATGTATATCACAAACAGGATTGGTGACAAGGCGCAGCCCTGGCGGAGCCCAGCACCCACCGAGAACGAAACTGACTGGCTGCCGAGGACGCGAACACAGCTCTCGCTTTGGGAGTACAGGGATTGGATGGCCCTGAGGATAGACCCCTTTACCCCATACTCCCGCAGCACCTCCCACAGTTTCTCCCGGGGGACCCGGTCATACGCCTTCTCCAGATCCACAAAACACATGTAGACCGGATGGGCATACTCCCAGGCCCCCTCCAGGATCCTTGCGAGAGTGAAGAGCTGGTCCGTAGTTCCACGTCCGGGGCGAAAACCGCATTGTTCCTCTTCAATCTGAGGTTCGACGATCGGCCGAACCCTCCTTTCCAGTACCTTGGAGTAGACTTTACCAGGGAGGCTGAGAAGTGTGATACCCCGGTAATTGGCACACACTCTCTGGTCCCCCTTTTTGAACAGGGGAACCACCACCCCGGTTTGCCACTCCTTTGGCACTGTACCCGACTCCCACGCGATGTTGAATAGGCGTGTCAACCATGACAGCCCCTCAACACCCAGAGCCTTTAGCATTTCTGGCTGGATCTCATCAATCCCTGGGGCTTTGCCACTGCGGAGATGTTTGACTACCTCAGTGACCTCCACCAGGGAAATTGACGACGAAACACCATCAACCTCGAGCTCTGCCTCCAACATAGAGGGCGTGTTATTCGGGTTCAGGAGTTCCTCAAAGTGTTCCTTCCAACGTCCGACGACCTCCTCAGTTGAGGTCAACAGAGTCCCCTCCTTACTGTACACAGCTTGGACGGTTCCCCGTTTCCCCCTCCTGAGGTGCCGGATAGTCTTCCAGAAACACTTTGGTGCCGACCGAAAGTCCTTCTCCATGGCCTCTCCGAACTTCTCCCACACCCGCTGCTTAGCCTCCGACACGGCAGCAGCTGCAGCCCTTCGGGCCTGTCGGTACCCTGCAACCGAGTCAGGAGTCCTCCAGGATATCATATCCCGGAAGGCCTCCTTCTTCAATCGGACGGCTTCCCTGACCACCGGTGTCCACCACGGTGTCCGAGGGTTACCGCCCCTTGAGGAGCCTAAGACCCTGAGGCCACAGCTAGCCACCGCAGCTTCAGCAATGGAGGCTTTGAACACAGCCCACTCCGGCTCAATGTCCCCAACCTCCACAGGAATGCTAGAAAAACTCCGCCGGAGGTGTGAGTTGAAGATACCTAGGACGGGGGCCTCCTCCAGACGTTCCCAGTTCACCCGCACTACGCGTTTGGGCTTACCAGGTCTATCCGGAAATTTCCCCCATTCCCTGATCCAACTCACAACCAGATGGTGGTCGGTTGACAGTTCCGCCCCTCTCTTTACCCGAGTGTCCAAAACATGCGGCCTCAGATCAGATGACACGATCACAAAATCGATCATTGATCTTCGGCCTAGGGTACTCTGGTACCAGGTACACTTATGAGCACCCTTATGTTCGAACATGGTGTTTGTTATGGATAATCCATGACTAGCACAGAAGTCCAATAACAAACGACCGTTCGGGTTTAGATCAGGGAGGCCGTTCCTCCCCACCACGCCTCTCCAGGTGTCTCCATCGTTGCCCACGTGGGCGTTGAAGTCACCCAGCAGAACTACGGAGTCCCCTACTGGAGCCCCATACAGGACTCCATTCAGGGTCTCCAAGAAGGCCGAGTACTCTGAACTGCTGTTTGGTGCATACGCACAAACAACAGTCAGAGTTTTCCCCCCTACAACCCTTAGGCGCAGGGAGGCGACCCTCTCGTCTACCGGGGTAAACTCCAACACCGCGGCGCTCAGCCGGGGATTTATGAGTATCCCCACACCCGCCCGGCGCCTCACGCCCTTGGCAACTCCGGAGAAGAATAGAGTCCAACCCTTATCCAGGAGTACGGTACCAGAGCTGAGACTGTGCGTGGAGGTAAGCCCCACCAGATCTAACTGATAGCGCTCCACCTCCCTCACAAGCTCTGGTTCCTTTCCCCACAGCGAGGTGACGTTCCACGTCCCCAGAGCTAGCTTCTGCCGCCCGGGTCTGGTCCGTCGAGACCCCTGACCTTCGCTGCCACCCATGTGGCTGCGCACCCGACCCCAACGGGTCTTCCCACAGGTGGTGGGCCCATGAGATGAAGAGAGGGGGGGTGCCACGTAGTTTGTTCGGGCTGTGCCCGACCGGGCTCCGTGGCAAACCCGGCCACCAGGCGCTCGCCATCGAGCCCTCCGTCTGGGCCTAGCTCCAGACGGGGGCCCCGGGCTTCCTCCGGGCCGGGTCACATCTCCTCTTTTTTCGATATTCATTGAGGATTTTTGAACCATTCTTAGTCTGGCCCCTCGCCTGAGACCACTCTGCCATGAGAGACCCTACCAGGAGCACAAGGCTCCAGACAACACAGCCCTCAGGTTCACAGGGACACGCAAACCTCTCCACCACGATAAGGTGACGGTTCCAGGAGAGGAACAATAATAGTTAATACGAAATGATGATGTATCTTTTTGCCTTGTCAACCCCTATATACGTCAGTCACAATCAACCATTGCTTGTACTATGCGCCACTTACCGTGAGGGGATCAGCTGGGAGAGCGTGTGTCGTTCTGCTTTGCCTGTGTCGAGGAGTCGACAGGGAAAAGGACTCGAACGATTGAGTTAACCTACTACAAATGTAGTCAGGTAGATTTATTTTTAGGTCCAATAAACACAATAACTTTTGCAACTGAGTATAGATTTGAAAAGAAAAGACAGTAAAAAGAAGAAGAAAATAGATGAAGAGTGGACAGGACTTTTAACCTAAACTATTGCTAATTCTAAGAGGGGATCCTAATTGAGCCTTTCCCCAGGACGGGTACTAGGCAGCGCTTGTAAGGAGGGGAGGGAAATCCTATTAAAACTACCAAATGCACTCGAGCGGCTCGAGGACGGTGTTTTAAGACTAAACCTACTAAAAAGCCACCAACAATTCTCGAGAGGAGCTCAAGGCAGGTGGGTTTTTAGGACTACACTACCAACGTTTCCCGAGTGGAGCCCAGGAATTTAACGTTAAAGCAAACTCTCGTGCCCCAGTACAACGCACGACCCCGAGAGCTGCCTTTTTCTTTCGGGAAGATGGTCCTAGGACTAAACTTCCAACGTTTCCCGAGTGGAGCCCAGGAATTTAACGTTGAAGCAAACTCTCGTGCCCCAGTACAACGCACGACCCCGAGAGCTGCCTCTTTCTTTTAGGGAAGATGGTCCTAGGACTAATCTACCAACATTTCGTCAAGAAGAGCTTGAGGTTGGATTTTCTAAATCTAAACTAAAAAGAAATAGAGTCTGAACCGAGCGCTTACGGTGTCAGAGTCTTTATGTTAAAAACCTATTGCTATGAAGGCCGCTGTTTTTTGGAAGCAGAAGAGCAAGGGCAGAGCAGAGAACACACGGCACCACACCAGCAGCAGAAGAACCAAAAAGAACGAGTTTCCCTTATTTTGCCCGAGGGGCAACACAAGGAGCTTGAAGTTGTGTTCGTACATCATGGGGTCTAAAGGGACACATGTTCTTTGTATTCCTCCAATGTTTCTCCACTAGGAGACATGTTTAAGCATTCAATTTACTACATAAAAGTGTATATAATGTAACCAGTTAGCCCTATGGTAAGACATTTTAAGGCACATAATCTTAACACATAAGAAAATCTAAAGTAAGCAATTTACTTTCACACAAGCAGTTATAAAGAAACCAATTTTCTTTATCCTAAAATATATGTAAGCATTGAAGAAGTTATAAGGTAAACAATTTACCTTGTCATAAAATATACGTAAGCATTAAGGAAGTTATAAGGTAATCAATTTACCTTATCATAAAACATATGTAAGCATCAAAGAAGTTATAAGGTAATCAATTTACCTTATCATAAAACATATGCAAGCATTAAAGAAGTTATAAGGTAATCAATTTACCTTATCATAAAACATATGCAAGCATTAAAGAAGTTATAAGGTAATCAATTTACCTTATCATAAAACATATGCAAGCATTAAAGAATTTATAAGGTAATCAATTTACCTTATCTTAGGATATATTTGATACACAATAAGTTACAAAGCAATTAATTTACTTTATCATAAGAGATACACAAAAAGTTATAAAGAAACCAATTTTCTTTATCATAAGATATGAGATACACAATATATATGGTGATCTTGTTGAAAGCATGGTGTCACAGCATGATTCTGGAGTGATTCCGGAACGGCTAGGTGCACCAATATAGTGAGTCCTATCGGGACACACGTCAGTGCAAATGCACAGCCTCTCATTCAAATGACTTAGGGGTCATTTGACCCCTCTTGTGGCGCTAGTAGTAAGTAAAAGTGGCCCGGCGTCCCTAGTGTTAACCAGCAATAGACGTCTAATTACATAGCCTTGGTTATGGCCGCACTTGAACCTTATGGTGATTTTATTCGTGAACTATTTGACACTGGAAAGACACACAACGCGATTAGTACCACTCTAAAGCAATCTGGTGCCCCGAAGTGCTCCGTTATGACGGTGAGGAGGTTCTGTGTGGAGCACAACCTTCAAAGAAGAATTCTAGTTTCCGATTTAGTTTCAGATCGTCCACTCGCAGACAAGTCGCCGGCTCCCATGGGAAACAATAAAGCTGGCCATTGTAGAATGCGAGAGACTCGATGGAACGTTTGAAACGTCTTTATATGTATTTTTATTTATTTTTTAAAACAACCTCTTACCTACAGAGCAAGCGTCTCTATCGATTGGGCCACGGCCACGGTGACCACACTGTTGTAACTGGATTTACTAATCTATATATATGACGTTACAACTAACAACAAATGAGAGGAGAACTCCTCCAAGCAGATCTGTGCTGGCTGAACTAGTGATGGCAGTGTGACACTGAAGCTTCGATACGTGCTTCAAACCAACTCCCAAGAAGCACTGCTTCAAAGCTTGCTTCAGAGCAAAAAAAAACACGTGACATGTGACGTCCGAAGCAGCAACTGGTTCGTTGCCTGAATGAATCACTTGACTGGTACGCGGCTCGGTGGAGAAGCTTTGAGCAAAAAAAAAGAAACCGACTCAATCCATAAGGCAGCCTACCTCAATACAAATCTTTGAGTGTCTAACCCCATCCCACATAATCACCCCCTAGAGTTACTCAAGCACACCCAACCAACCTTGTCCGAAGCCAGCTCGTCACCGCCTAATTATTTAATGAAAAAAGAAAACACAATCGATGCTATATATGTAATAGATCAACGTAAGGTATCGATTAGAGTAGACTAGGGGATTACACACTGACTGTGGAGTGGAGGACCCGAGTTCGAATCCCATTCCTGGGTGGAAATTTTTATATGCTGTTTCAATTATATCCTAGCCTACATCAGTTAGCCTATCTGGACAGAAGGCTAGGCATATCCCTTTAAGAACAATTTAGACATCTGTATTTAGATCAATCTTTATTCGTGAAAAGATCATGCTATTAAGTATTTGGGTTTGTGTGTTTGTGCGTCAAATCGTTTTCAAAGCAGGGATACGTTGAATCCACTGCAGCCTCGAACTTCGCCAGCAGAGGTCACTGTCACTGAAGCTTCGAGTAATGAACCCATTTTCGAAACATTTGGCTCAACTGGTTCGATGCTTCATAAAAGCTTCATTTGCCCATCACTAGGCTGAACTGATTTGGTCTGCTTGTCTTGTTCAGCGATTGGGCGCAAACACTTCAAATGCATTGGCTGAGAGAAAAGAAGGGCGGAGATTATTAGCATACTAGAGAAACGCCGTATTTTACGCCGTTGTGATGTGCACAAACGCAGCGTATTTTACGCGCGGTTTGATGTTCAAAACGGCGCTTTTTACACGTGCTCTTGAAAGGCTTAATTGTGGCGTAAAAAGCGACGCTTTTTTGCGCATGACGGCGTAAAATACGCAGTTTTTCTACATTTTAGTGCATTTTTTAGGTGATACGCGTCTAAATGATGCCGTTTTCTGGCGGGGATGGCTTGCCATAAAAATGTACGTCTACTCTCGATGTCTGGATAAGTTCGTCGCCACAAAGACGCCTGCTGCCCTACGTCGCCGTGAGAACGCCTGAACTAGGTATGTGGCCACAAAGCGCTTCAGTGTGATTTTATGACTTAGTTTAGGATTTACTAGTGTTTTATACAACCAGCACATTTATATCCCTTTGAACAGCAATGTATAATGGACAGATAAAGAGTTGTTTAAATGTAGGCTATTTTGATGGTGCCTGTTTTGATACTGTTATTCACTCTCAAAGTAGACCTATTATTGTTTTAGTTGAGATAATGAATTGCTAATTTGTTTGGGTAAAGCGCTTCAGTGTGATTTTATGACTTAGTTTAGGTTCTATTTCATCCTTACTGACCGCCAGAGGCGGTGCTTAAAGCACTGGATCTCCACCTCACGCATGCGCATTTCGAGTACCTAATACCAACATTGTCACCTGTGACCCCCACGTGACACCGGGGAGGCTATACCTTCCGGTGTCATTAGAGGATCTGTTCCTTTACATCTTCTCGCTGCGCAGGTACCGTATTGAACCTTTGTTTGAGAAAGGAAGGACATTTGTTACAGCTGGCTATGTGCAGCCTCGTGACCAAGGTCGGAGCTGCGGGTAACCCGTCCTCCAGAGGCTGTGGCTGGTTTGTACAGATATTTAGTGAAAAAAAGTAATTATAAGAAGAGTAGCCGGCGTATGTTTGGGGGGGCAGTGTGCTCGCTCCTGCTCCCAGCACTCGTTCGCCTCTTTGCTCTGTTATTGTTTGTTGTGTTAGCCGTGAGCTTTGCTCTGTTCTAACCATCAATTAATTATTTACTTATAACTCAACTACACCGGTGAGGGCAGTGCTCTCGCTCCTACTCCCAGTAACGTTTTTGTTTGGTTTCCCCCTTTTTTAGCAGCAGCGCTTACGCTCAAGCTAATTAATATTGGTCGATTTAATTTTCTGGTGAAGGAAGTGTTCTCTCTCCCGCTCCCGTTAACGCCGCATTTGGCCCTTGTTTGGTTGATAATTAGTAGCAGCGATCACGCTCAGGCTAATTAGTTTCGGTTTTTCAATTTACTGGCGAGGGAAGTGCTCTCGCTTCCGCTCCCAGTACGCTGCCGGTGGCTGCCTCCATAATGGCCCACCTATGTGTCGCCTGTGCGGCTGCTCTTGAGCCTGAGGACGGCCACGACAGTTGCCCTCCTTGCCTCGGTATCGAGCATTTGAGGGAGAGCCTCACGGACAGCGCCTGCATGAACTGCAGCCTCCTGCCTTGGGTGCTCAGAGTGGCTAGGCTGGCAGAGCTGGAGAATCGGGCAGCAGCCAACGACCCCTCTGCCTTAATGAGCCTCCCTCCCAATCAGCCCGGTCGTTCGGGGCGGCAGCTGCATGATGGGGCTGCGGCTATGGGTGCCCCCCCCAAAAAGAGGGGGCGGGCTGGCTGCTAGAGTGGACGGATTGGTGTCTGAAATGGAGCAAATCCGGTCCCTCCTCCTCGCCTTTCAGCCTGGGACTGGTCAGGGGCTGGCGGGGCTACAGCCTGGCCCTCCCTCCTCCCAATTCGACGATGCCCTCTCTCTGGCGGCTTCGGCTAACCTCTTTAATGAGGTTATGACAGAGGGCGATGCCTCCCACACATTGGATGAGGCCTCCTGCTCCTCTGCACAAGGCTCCCTGCAGGGGGCAGCAGACACCTCCATGGCGGCCATCCTGCGGAACGCTCTGGCTCACCTGCAGCTTGATGCGGCGCAGACGGAGTCAGTCCAGGCCAGCGCCTTCTTCAGGCGCAACCCTGTCCCGGCCACATTCTCCGTCCCTCCTTCAGAGGAGTACTTGAAGGAGCTCCATGCTTGCTGGAGGGACACTAGGGCCCTATCCCACTCAACGTCGGATGCCCGGACCTTGGCTGCCATGCAGAATGCCATCGGATTACTCCGGTGGCCTACGAAGGTCTCAGCGGCCTGCGCAACAGCCCACGGATGGCTTTCGGGCCCCCCAACGCCTACCTTCCTGGCCGTGCCCCACAACCCAACCGACGCCCCCCCAGAGCCTCAGGAGGCCGGGGGGGCAGGCGCTAGGCCCTCGGGGCCGGTCGTCTTTTTTCCCATCAGCAGCTCAGTTACTGGGCTGCCTGTACTTCAGACCCCTGGGTGGTTTCCACCTTGACCCAAGGGTACGAATTGCAGTTCCGACGCCGGCCCCTAGCCTTCAGCTGGGTCAAAATGACTGTCGTCAACGACCCGGCAAAGGCCTTAGCTCTGGACCAGGAGTTGTCCACCCTCCTGGCCAAGGGGGCAATCGAGCCAGTGGATCCTCTGCTGCACCCCAGAGGATTCTACTCGAGGTACTTTCTCGTAAAGAAGAAAGATGGCAGATTTTGCCCAATTCTCGACCTGAGGGGACTCAACAGGTTCCTGAAGGTCCTGCCATTCCACATGCTCACCGCATCCGACACGCTGCGGGTGGTCACAAGGGGAGAATGGTTCACCAAGGTGGACCTAAGGGACGCATACTTCCACGTCCCAATTGCACCGCGCCATCAGCACTTCCTCCGGTTCGCCTTTCGTGGCCGGCATTTTCAATTCAGGGTACTTCCCTTTGGTCTCTCCCTCTCCCCGAGGGTATTCACCAGGGTGGTGGCACCCCTGCAGAAGCAGGGCACGAAGGTCCTGCCGTATTTGAACGACTGGCTAATCTGTGCACCGTCCCAGTCTCAGGCGGCCCGGGACACGACTCGGCTGCTCTTGCACGTGGCCCGGCTTGGGCTGACGGTGAACTTTGTGAAGAGTCGCCTGGACCCATCCCAACGGGTCACATACCTGGCAGGCATGAAACGGGTCAGGGGTAGTCTAAATATCTTGCAAAACGTGAATCTTATAGTGTGGCCAGTCTTCCGAAAGTGTGACATGTTAAATCGTGGTGGAATATCTGAGATTCGTGTTGTCTGAACGGTACGCACCGTTGGGTGACGAGTGGAAGAAAGACTACGGAGAAGAGCGTCGCTAGCAATTGAAAACATCCGGGGCTGTAGCCCAGAAGAGTCCTTTTAAAATGGGGGCTTGGGGGTTTCTCCCCCGAGGAAATTTGAAAATCGGGCTGATGAACAGGCAATTGTCACGTAGCTTGAGAAGTAAAGGAAAGACAAATCGTCATGTCTGACTCACGTCGGGGCAGGCCTACTGAATAGGTTACTGTTTACGTAATGGATAGGAAAGTGCACCACATACAGCAGCCAAAATGAGACATAGGAAAAGCCTGTAGCCAAATAAACACTCATGCGCCTAGATGTGAAGTGGACCGGGTTGAATTCACTGCGGGTCTCCTGAATCTGTTCAAACTAGAGCAGCACTAAACAGCAATATCGACATGATGGGCTTTGCATAGAGAATCAAATTTGCAACATTTTGCAACTAAAGATTCTAAATTTGCCCATTAATGTACAAGTCAGAATTTTGCGATTTTCACTGGCTACAATATTGCATCTGTCAGTTGTCAAATGTGCTGAACAAAATGTTAAACTTCAATAATTGTTCATAGTCAACTTATATAGTGCATTTATTTAAGCTCTCAACAGCATAACCATACAGCTTCGCCACATCGGCGGGAAAACACGGCACACGCAAAGTACATCCATGGAATCAGCCGTTCAAAACCAGTCTGTATGAATCGTATGACAACTGGATGGCAGAGGATGCGGAATAGAAATACACAGCAGGGGAGAACATGAGATCCCCAGCTCACCGCATAGTAGCCTGGGTGCTTTAAGCGTGGAACAAGCTGGATACCGAGTGGGTGAAAAACTATGTGTGTGTGTGTGTTTGTGTGTCACTCTGTTCGAGCCTGCATGAGAGTTCAATGTTGTCATTAGCTGTTACGTCTTTCTGACCAATCGCAGTTCAAGGCCGACCTGGGCTGTACCACTTCGGGAGGTTGCGACGTTGACCCGGCGCCCCCCGAAACGTTAACGGGCCACAGGGAATTCTCCCAACTCTCCCGATTACCACTCTGCGTGTGCGTTCTTGCGTGCCTGTGTGTGTGTGCAGGCGTTATTCAACTGCCTGGTAAACATGTAGGCCTACGGTAATATTCATACTGGTTTAAATAATGCATTTGATAGTAGGCTATTTCCCATCGTTGCTGAGCAAGAGTTTTGTTCGAAAGTTCAGTGATAGAAAACAAATAATAGCCCGGGCTATTGACGTTTTACAGTACCACTCTCATGCACCTAACCAATGTCAAGTGGACCGGGTTGAATTCACAGCAGGTCTCGCTTATATCCATCTTACCAAAGATATTTTGGTACTGTCCTTCTCAACACTCTCTGATCTCACTAAAAGGCTGGCAGCACGAAACAGCAATATTGTCAAGATGCACTATGCATAGAGAAGAAAGAATACCAACGTTGAATTTGCAACATTTTGCAACAAATTATTCTAAATCTGCCCATACATGGACACGGAAGAATTTTCACTCGCTACAATGTTGCATCTATGGCTGCTGGTAATTCAATCACAAAGAAGTAAACTCTACGGGTTTTTTTTCAGCATTATGATGTGTTTTTTTACGGCACAGCGATCCTGGGCTATTCCCAAAAGATCCGGGGCTATAGCCTCGAATGCCCAGGTCTAACGACGCGCCTGTGTCGCGCATTCAAAGTTCTCCGTCGGGATGTCAGATACGCAGCATTGCATCGATCGATCTTATATGTTCACAACTAAATATTTGTAAATAGTTTTGTAAATAAACTTCCAAAGCTTTAAAAATCCTATTTGGTATTTTATTGGTCCTGTGCAAAGTATACAACGTACAAAGTAAATAAAGTCCAAAGTCAAACCGAGTAGCGTTTCCGGAAATTATTTTGTTAGAGGACCAATCACAGCCCTTACCGTCTCTGTTGCGTCGACTGATAGTTAAAAAATATTGGATGCGCACGTAAACTACGGAGAGGTTCTCCGACAGGCTCTCCGTGTCTAAGTACAGCACTTTACGGAGGACTATAAACTGGCCGGCCTCTGAACCTACCCCCCCCCCCAAATATTTTTTCATCGAATTTACACAATTCACGGAGGTCACCTATTTTGGTGAAAAACGGCGATTTTCGCCGAAAGGTGAGTGATTTTCATGCCTGACCTGGGGATGGTCCTGGACTCGGACGCTATGAGGCCTATCTGTCACCTCAGCGTGTGACCGACATCCTCCTCTGCCTCCCCCTCTTCGGGTATGGCAGGATGGTGCCATTCAATCTTTTCCTGCAGCTCTTGGGCAAGCTGACAGCTGCCTCAGCTGTGGTGCCTCTCGGCTTGCTGTCTCTGCGCCCTATGCAGATGTGGCTGAACAGCCTCCACTTGGACCCCAAGTGGCACAGGCACCGAAAGGTCAGAGTGTCTCGGCAGTGCCTCTTCTCTCTGTCCCCATGGAGAAAGAGGTCGTACATGTCTGTGGGTGTACCCATGGGCACCATTCCATCCCGCCGGGAGCTGGTCATGACAGACGCCTGCCTATCGGGATGGGGCGCGGATTGGCAGGGCAGGACTGCCCAAGGGCAGTGGCCGGCCCAGAACCACGCTCACATCAATGTGCTAGAGCTCAGGGCGGTACAGCTAGCACTCAATAATTTTCTGCCTCAGTTGAGAGGCAAGTATGTGCTGGTTCGATCCGACAACAGGTCAGCTGTTGCCCAGATCAACCACCAAGGGGGGACCGGTCTTCACGGCTACTCCGGGTATCTCGGAACTTGTTGGCCTGGGCATATCCCCGCCTGGCCAGTGTACGGGCGGTCTTCATACCGGGGCAACGGAACCAGGTCGCAGACTTTCTATCGCAGCAGAAGCCCCCACCGGGGGAGTGGCGGCTTCATCCGGAGGTGGTGGAGACGATGTGGGGTCTCTTTGGCAGAGCGGAGGTGGACCACTTTTCATCAGAGGAATCCGCACATTGCCCCCTCTGGTTCTCCTGGACGGAGGTGACCGGCCCCCTTGGACAGGATGCCTTAGCTCACGACTGGCCAGAGTCCTCTGTATGCCTTCCCACCACTGCCCCTGATTCTCCCCACACTCCAGAGGGTGTTTCTGCGGGGCCACAGGCTACTTCTGGTGGCCCCCTACTGGCCAGGGAGACTCTGGTTTCCACTGCTGCGCAGGCTCTGCTGCGCAGGCTCTGCTGCAGCTCTCCATGGCGCCTCCCCTGCAGGAAGGACCTCCTTTCGCAGCTGGGGGGTCAGATTTGGCACCCAGATCCCTGTCGCCTCCAGCTCTGGGCTTGGCCGCTGCAGGGCCCGACTCACTGCTGAATGTTTGCACTGAGACCGTCAGGAATACTATTCTGAGTGCCAGGGCACCATCTACCAGAGCACAGTATGCCAACAGATGGAAGTTATTCTCTGACTGGTGTAGGGGTAAGACAGTAGACCCAGCACGTTGCTCCGTGGCCACCGTTCTGGAGTTTCTGCAGTCCCTCCTGGATGGTGGTCGCTCTCATTCCACCTTGAGGGTCTATGTGGCTGCTATCTCTTCCCGACATGAGATGGTTGACGGAGCCACAGTGGGGTGCCACAGGTTGGTGTCCCTCTTCCTTAGGGGGGCCCTGAGGCTGCGTCCCCCTAGGACTCTGAGGACTCCAGCTTGGGACCTGCCCCTGGTGCTGGAGGCCATGTCATCACCTCCTTTTGAGCCTCTGCCCAGATAGGGTTGAAGTGGCTGTCCATGAAGGTGGCTTTTCTGCTCGCCATTACCACTGCGAAGCGGGTCGGGGAGTTGCATGCCCTATCCGTGGCAGATACATGCCTGCGGTGGAACCCTGATGGCTCAGGTGTGGTTTTATGGCCCAATGTGGCGTTCCTTCCCAAGGTGCTTATACGCACCTATTTTAACCAGCCTATCCAGCTTGCACGTTTTAACTCCCCATCTGAGGGGAATGAGTCCGAGATGCTGTGCCCGGTACGGGCGATTAGGGCTTACATTGCTGCTACGGCCGGTATACGGCAGTCCGAGCAACTGTTCGTGTGTCACGGTGGCCCTAACAGAGGTTGTGCCTTGTCTAAACAGAGGCTGTCCCACTGGGTCGTCGACACCATTAAACACGCCTATGTGGCCAGTGGCCGCCCCCTGCCATCCGGGTTGAGGTGCCACCAGAAGCGTGTCGACATCGTGGGCTGCACTAAGAGGTGTACCCCTGGAGTCGATAGTCGATCTGTGCCGCGGCATCATGGACGTCACCGGGCACCTTCACAAGGTTTTACCGCGTCAACGTCGCCAGTCCCCACCCGATGAGTGTGGTCCTACTGCCAAGCTCTGCTACCTCCAATGAGTGAGGTGGGTGTTGGATTCTTTGTGACCTTTTTGGTATGGGTCATCCAGGGCTTTAAGCACCGCCTCTGGTGGTCAGTAAGGATGAAATCGAACGAAAGTTACGAATGTAACTACGGTTCTATGAATCCTGGATGACCGCCAGAGCGTTCAGTCACTCAGAATCCTTGTAGTATATAATAACTCCCCTCTGTACCAATTCCTATTTGAACTCACTTCCGGTTGGGGAGGGGGTGGGGGTGGAGGGGGGATCCCTATTCGCAGGCACTTCCGGTTGGGGAGGGAGGGTGGAGTTTTTTTTTATGACGGGTCATAAACCATAAACCCTTTGTGTAGGTATGACATGTGTATTGCCCGTGTTGAACCTGTAGGGGTCGCTGGGGTGAGGGATCTGTATAATCAAATGTGTGTGTGTGTGTGTGATTAGTGCATGTGAGTGCATGTATGTATGTGGGGGTGTGTGTGTGTGTGTACCCAGGGCTGTAGTGGTCAAATTAGAGGTGGGTAAACTATGAATTTTTTGATCAGACCGACCTCGACACAACGCAACGCAAAGTGTTGCGACTCTGTAAGGCTAGCCTGGCTATATTCCATTATGTTATCAATTAAAGTCATATTAAATCAATCAGTGACAGTCAATGAATGTGTTTGTAGTTTATTCAAGTTATTCAAATTTCAACAGTAAAGAAAAGTATGTGTAGATTAAGAACTATCTATCTATGGCATGTGTGTATGTGTGTGTATTAGTATGCATGCTTTTCACAGTAGTACCCAGAGGGCCTCCTTGTCCTACACTTCAGGTCCTGCCTTGCAGGGGCGTGTTCTGGAGTTCATGGCTCCCCTGTGCTTCACCAGCCAGGACTTCACATACGTGTTGGATTGAACTTTGTGGTGGCTGAGTGGTCGGCCATTCAGTTGAATAAACATCAAGGACGACACTGTGACCAAGTGCAGACTGCATCTTAGGGGGCACACTATGATGTTCATTAAGCTGAACCCCCTCTCACACTCAGCAGTGCTAACTGGAATGAGATGGTCGATATTCAGGAGTGGTGCAAGGTTTTCTGGAATGATGCTTGAGTTATCCTTAAAATCCCTATAGCCTTCAAGAATTTTTCTGTCATCAAGTCTGAACCTTTGGGCAAGTTGTTTCTACTTGGTTTCCCCATACTGCTCCTCTAGGGAACAGGCCAGTTTGCTGGGAAAATAACTTTAAAGAAAATAAATAATAAAATAAAAATATTTATAATATATAAAATACAAATATTTATAAATATTTATATTTTTATTGGTTTAACCGCCAACCGCCCGAATTTAATTAAAATATTTTTTTTTGTCGCGTCATCCGCCCGATCCACGGTTCAGCCGCGGAGTCCACGGCTGCAACCGCCAACCTCGCATCTCCAAATTGAGGCTTTAACATAGCGACCAAGCTATAGCGAAGTTGATACGCTGAAACCGGAGTTTAACATGGATAGTAAAACTCTGACTGACTTTCACTCATTTTGACGTGGGCAGTACACGGATAGCATGACTACGCATTGGCCAATCTGAATGCTCGTAGTCACTTAATAGTTCGTCAAGTAAAATTGATTTATAAATCACAAAAACAACTCATGTGAATTGATCATCTTCAGTCTTACTTTGTACTTGAGGCCTTTTTCGGGCATCTGTTGGAGTAGGAGCACTCGAAGGTCTCTTCAAAAATCGCCTGATATCCATGGCTAATTAATGACAGGTAGGCAGGCATGATAATCCACAACACGCAGGGCCATGTGTTTACATACTTCCTGTTTACATATTTTCCTGGATCCTGATTGGTGTCGCTGCCGCAGCCGCAAGGCACTGATTGGAGGGTCACAGACCATAATAGCATAGGCCTACAGCGCAGATGAAAATGATTCAGATTACAGCGTTTATTTGTTCAACAATATGAAACCTTGTCTTAGGTGTTTTAAAATGATGCTGAATTTATTTCCGATTATTCCAACGGCAGAATACAAGGCACAGGGAACTTTGAGGTGCGTAAACGCTATTTAGAGGTGCGTAAACGCTATTTCCTAAATTCCAGAGGTGCGTAAACGGCGTTTACGTGCGTTTACCCTCCACTACAGCCCTGGGTGTACCCAAATAGTTTAAAAAGGGGGCGACGACTGCTGTAGGGTCCCCGCATTCATCAAGTTGTCTGCAGTGTTCTTTTCATTCAACATGGACTGCTCATCAGAAGAAACCCTCGGATCAGATAGTGCTATTTGGATGTATAGGGACCCTCGTACCCTGTCACCACTGTCTTCTCCCATCGTGGACGACTCTGCGTCGAGTAATGAGGACGTTGAAAACCAGATGCCTGAGGGTATGTCCGGCTTTAGTACACCTGTGTCTAACTATGTCAATAGTTATGGAGATGCGGCATTGCTTAATGCTCCACTCAAAAGAACGAGACCTGTTTTAGGCTTGAGAGACCGGAGTGCCGGGGATTCATTCACCCACGTTGGCGAATACGGATTGGAGTACGTAATATCTTGGGTCGATGGATGTGTTATTTTGAATGTTAAAGATTGTGCTACAGAGTGGCAGTTGAACGTTCACAAGTGGAATTTTTTCTTGGAGAATTTATGCCCCATGCTAGACGGTGTCCGGGGCACATGGCATGCGGGAACTCATGTATTCCAATGGACCTTTCAGTATGAATCTAGGATTCATCGCATGGATGCAAACTATCATACGAAGAGACCACAGGAGTTCATTTTTTTCAGACCCTGTGTTGATACAGACGAGCTACCACAGTGCTATGATATGCATTGCATCGGTAGCTCTCCTCTACGCACCAGTGTTTTAAAAGCTGCTGATTATTTTGATAATGTCTTTTTCATGCAGTGGGCTGATTTGTCAGCACTACGTGGAATTTTTGAAGAGATTGATTCTATGGCTAAGACGAATGAAGAACCATGATACCCCGTTGATAGGGTATGTCTAAAGAATGTATCCATCGCTGCTGGCAGCCGTATATGCACACAGGATAATCTATTTCTAGGACAAATACCCAAGATGGTTATTATAGGTTTTGTGAATAACGAAGCATTCACAGGGAGCTATGGTAGGAATCCTTTCAGATTCCAGCATTTCGGCATTGAGTTCTTATCCCTATATTGCGACGGTCAAGCCTATCCCTCTAAACCCTTTCAACCTGACTTTAGAAACGGTCTGTATCAGAGATGGAAATTAACTTTTTTGCCCAACAGCCACTGTGGCAGGTAGATTTAAAAATCTACCAGCCACTCATCTTTTTTACCAGCCACTTTTTATACGCTATATATTTTTTAATATATGCGTACAATTTAAACAATATAATAGTAACAATTGATAAGAAATGTGTTTTTCATACACATCAGTTGGTGTTACGATGACAAGTTTGTAGTATTCATTTTAATGAATATACAAAGTATTTTCATTAAAAAACGAATTGACATATTAATAATAAAACAACATGCATGGCTACACCATCATAAGTCAATAGGAACATTAGTTTTTTTGTATTTACATGTGACTGCATACAAATGTGTCCACACAGACATGGTAACTAACGTATGATAGTAAGCATTATATGCCCTTAACACTAATATTCAGAAGAAAATATGTGTGGCATTCAGTCCAATGCTGAAAATATATCTGTGGCATACAGTAGGCCAATGCTGTGGTAAAGTGTGTAAAGTATGACCAAGTGTTTCTTTCTGTTCAATAGATAGAACTTTATCAATCCCCTGTAGGAGAAATTTGTTAATGTTTGTCCCTATAAAACAATAATGGTAAAATAATAAATACAAAACACGACGGTAACTGAGTAGGTCAAACCGTCCAATCTGAAGGCTCTACTTAACCACTCCCCCTACTCACTTCCACCAATGCGAAGCGAACAGAACTGAGTAGGGGAGGGCGTAGCCTAACTAGTTTGTGAACGACCCAGAGAAACCCAACTCAAATTCAATGTGAACATATATGAGGCTTTAATAAAATCCCGGACGATTTTGAAATTCCGACACACATTTTTTAAAAGTGTGTCAAAAAGAGGGCATGTCCGGGCAAAAGAGGACGTCTGGTTACCCTACCGTGTGGCGTGTGAGCGTGTGCATGGGTTGAATTGCGTGTGTCTCACGCCGAACGCGTGAGACTTGAGAGCCCTGTTACCCTATCCCGGATATTGACAGTCGCAGTTCAGCAAAAGAGGCGTAGAGGAAGAAGGGGCCCGGATGTTGACAGTAATGGTTGTGGAACTGTGCAGCGCCGTATAACGAATGTATTAGATATGCAAATTTGATCGGACCTGACTGGAAAGTATTACCCGCCACAGTGGCGGGTGAAGTGACACAATTCACCCGCCACCATACAAATCCACCCGCAAATGGCGTGTGGCGGGTGTTAATTTCCATCCCTGGTCTGTATACCCGAGAATATTTTCAGCTCATTCAGGCTACAGGTCGACAGCTCAAAGATAGAGAAATAGCCATTAATCATAAGGAATTCGGGGACGGGTATGCATTATTTTGTTTCAACCTTGAGGCCGATGAGGGCTGTGGACAACATGTATCGCTAGTCAGAACAGGGAATGTGAGGCTAGAGGCACGATTCAGAGCAGCATTGGCTACAACGGTCAATTTGATATGTTATGCAGTTTATGATTCTGTTATAGAAATATCAAATAGACGGCAGGTGCTGTTGGACTATTACTGAAAAAGGTGTTGCGATATGAATACTATAGAGCTAACAGCAGTGTGTCAGAAAATGGCACACAAGGCATATTTTCTTGGCGCGTTACCGTGTAATCACCTACCCCGGGAAATTCATCAGAGGCCTGCAATGATGGTGGTCAACACCGAACCTTCACATATGTCCGGTGCCCATTGGCTAGCTATTTATATTACGGCTGAGAGACAGGGATACTTTTTCGACTCCTACGGCAACCCACCCTCATACTCTGAGTTTCCTGAGACCATACAGCGTTTTCTCGATCAACACTGTATAGATGTAGTTCATTCTACACAACAGGTCCAGGATCCGTCAAGTACAGCATGTGGGCATCATTGTGTTTTTTTCTTGTTTAATATGCAAAAAGGTGTATCCTATCACAAGTTTTTGAAACTGTATGGGGATAATTTACCCCGTAATGATGAAAAGGTTTATGACTTTGTAAGCCGTGTACAACCTAATGTCTGTAATGAACATGATATGATGTGTGTGCAGTCATGTGGATGTGGATGTAACATGTAACATGTGTTGTTGTTGCTGTTGTGCTTGTTTTTTTATTTTATTTTATTGATAATAAAAATACAATAATTTGATTACATTTTAGTCGTACTGTTTTCTTTTATTTTTACGGCTATAACACATACATTTCGATACATAATTTAAAATGGTAACCATTCGGCCATATGCATTCCAGGGGAGGTGATAGATGACAATGGCTGATTGCGTTTCCTCCTTTTACCAGATGAGACAGGCACGGCGGCCATAGCATTGTCGTCCGTAGTTACGGGACTATGCTTATACATGTTTACAGTTTGTCTGAGCTGTTTATTAGGGATAGACGATAATGGTATATATATTATTACTGGCTAAAGATTTCAGAAATACATTCCATCCCTGTGGTCTGACAGATTCGACAACATGGTAAGGGGCGGTAACATTCTTTAACAGATCAAACATATGGGACCCCTTAATAGTTTCGCCTTGTAACATGATCTCCCCCTTGTCCGTCCATGAGCCATTTTTTGATTTCTTTAAAGAGTCCAGGATATGTCTGGCGTTGCTCTTGCTTCTGACGGGTATATGTTTCATTATATCCTTATAAATATGATCGCCGCTGGCATCATTATCATCATCACCACGCTGCGCCACCATAGGTGTATGAGCTGGGTCCCACTCAGCAAGTGACAGAGTTAATTCTCCATGCTCGCGCTGCCCTTGCTTTACCATGGATAGATAACGCTGCAGGACAGCACCGTACCTGGCAGCTTTTTCATATAGGTCTGTATCGGGAGTGTTCAACACCGTCGCAATGGCCATATCCAGATCATTTTCAGCAGTCTGTCGAACAGAATCCCTGGGGTGGGTATGCTTTACGCCTCGTTTCCACATACGTATGTTTTTCGTGTCCGTGCTTCCGTAAATTTACGGAAGGAGTCGCTAGTGTTTTACGTACGGGCATGAATTTATTTACGGACAAAAGATGTTAGGAGAAATCAGCGGATTGCTTACTCCGGGTAGGAAATGAGTGCCCAAATGAAGGAGTTGAAGTACCTCGGGGTCTTGTTCGCGAGTGAGGGTACTATGGAGCGTGAGATTGGCCGGAGAATCGGAGCAGCGGGGGCGGTATTGCGTTCGCTTTACCGCACCGTTGTGACAAAAAGAGGGCTGAGCCGCAAGGCAAAGCTCTCGATCTACCGGTCGATCTTTGTTCCTATCCTCACCTATGGTCATGAGGGCTGGGTGATGACCGAAAGGACGAGATTGCGGGTACAAGCGGCCGAGATGAGTTTTCTCAGAAGGGTGGCTGGCGTCTCCCTAACTCGGATTAGAGCCGCTGCTCCTTTACTTAGAAAGGAGTCAGCTGAGGTGGTTCGGGTATCTGGTAAGGATGCCCACTGGGCGCCTTCCTTGGGAGGTGTTTCAGGCACGTCCAGTGGGGAGGAGACCTTGGGGAAGACCTAGGACTAGTTCGAGAGATTATATCTCAACACTGGCCTGGGAACGCCTCGGGATCCCCCCGTCAGAGTTGGTCAATGTGGCCCGGGAAAGGGAAGTCTGGGGCCCCCTGCATGAGCTGCTCCCCCCGCGACCCGACCCCGGATAAGCGGATAGGAGACCGGTACTTTGGAACATGAGGATCGACATATACAGAGATAAAAACAAAACCAACAGGCTTGGAAAGAGATCGCTGAGGAGTTTGGCCTGCAAGGTACTTAGCCTACAAGTTTTGTGAAAAACATAAAAACGTTCATACGGTATCTCCGTAAAACGACGGCGAAAGTTAAATTTTTTGAACGTATATTGCGGACATACCGGACAGAAATTTTACGGAGGGGAGGAGTCTCGGAGGAAAAACGGACATACGGAGAATCACATAGGAATGAATGGACTTTCGGTCGGAGACGGTTGGATCGCATACGAGAATGTACATATGTGGAAACGAGGCTTTAAGGCATCGAGTTGATGTTGAGGAACTAGATACATCTTGTGCGTATGATCCATTATAATCACCCTCCTTGAGAACAGACTTGTAAACAACGGTATAGCCACAGACAGCAGGGGTAAAATAAATCCACCAGTCTGATTGATCAGTCTTTTCTTTCTAGATATCAGTACATTTTTATTGGCGAGTATCCTGAGGTCCTTCTTTCGTCTACGCAATTTTGTATGCTGGTGTGGGGTCAGAGGTATTTTGCCTTGTAAAATGTTCAAGGCTATTTCACACAGCGAGTTGATAAAGTCGGTGTTGGCCGTCCTTGTCACGTCCGTGCAGAGGCGCCAGTCCTCTAGAGGGCGACGCTCACTCTAGAGCATCCACCATCAACCATTTCCTTTACACTGGTCTCCACTTCCACTTACTTCCTATTTAAGCACTGGGTGTTTGTTCCCTCTTCACTCTGTCATGGAGTTTCGTGAGTACAGTTCTCCCTTAGTTTCCTCCTCACCCATGAGGATTAGTTTGTGTGCCTTAGCATATTCCATTGAATACTGGTAAATCCCGATTAGCATCAGCTAACTAGCTTAGCATCACTATTGACATTCACCAACATCATATCACTGCCTATGTGGACTTAACCTTCCTGTGGATTACCCCTTCTTTGGATTACCCTAGTGTGAATAACCTTTCTGTTGGACTAACCGTTCTATTGTGGACTTCAATAAACCTCACTGTTGCACCCGACCTGCCATCTGCGTGTGTGCCTGAAAACCCCGGCCTGATAGCATGACAGAGTCAAGCCAAGGCGCAGCAGAGCTGCAGGAGATCAGGGACGCCTTAGTTCAGCTGGGCGCCATCATCAATGCCCACGCACCACAATTGAGGCATTTGGAGCTGGATATGCAGCAACTGAACATTACTGTTCGAGAGCTGTGTGCACGATCTCCGCCTGTCCCATCAACCTCAGATCCTAGCAGTAGGGCGGAGTCCAGTGCCCACGCTGCCCCTGCTCTGCCTCCCGTCGATCCCACCATCACTATACCTCTATCTGCCCCCCAACCATTCTCTGGGGAGCCTAGAGCCTGTCGGGGCTTTATGCTTCAGTGCTCCCAGATATTCCTCCACCAAGCACGTCTCTTCCCTACCGAACCAGCGAGAGTGGGCTACATCATCTCTCGACTCTCGGGATCAGCTTTGGAGTGGGCAGCCGCTGTCATGGATAGCCAGCTGCCCGAAGCAAACGACAGCCAGCTGTTCCTGCATCGCCTAGGGTTGATGTTTGACACAGGGCACACCGAGGACCAGGCCGCACAACGAGTCCTTACCATCAACCAGGGGACCCGGTCTGTAGCCCAGTACGCCGTGGAGTTCCGCACCCTGGCGATCCGAAGCGGCTGGGGGGACCAAGCCCTGCGTTCAGCCTTTTACCGCGGGTTAAAGGAGGCCGTGAAGGATGAAATGGTCAACCGCGACGGGGGACAGTCGCTTGACGAGCTAATCCACTTAGCCATCCACCTTGATGCTCGCATTCAGGAGCGTCGCCGTGACCGCCGGGAGACCCGGGCACCCATGACGACCTTCCTGCCACGGCCAGCCACCCCCGCTCTCAATCCAGCCCCGGCCCGGTTACCTGAAGAACCCATGGAACTCGGCCGCCTCCGGCTGAGTCGCGAGGACCGCAGCCGCCGGCTCCAAAGAGGCCTGTGCATGTACTGTGGCTCTTCCGGGCATCAAGCACAACACTGCCCAGACCTACAGGGAAAAGACAGCGCTCGTCAAGGGACCCAGGGCCTCTGATGAGTGGTAGCGCCAAGACCCCTGGACCCGCCAACCGTCTCTCCATCGCCATACAACTCCGTCACGTAGGCAAGAACCATCCCATTGCCTCCCTCAATGCCTTGGTGGACTCCGGCGCGGCAGTCAACCTGATGGATATTACCCTAGCAAAACAGCTGGGGATTCCAACCACCCCGGTGGCCATCCCTCAGGCGGTCCAGGCATTGGATGGTCGCCCCTTGGGCTCTGGACATCTGGAGCGAGTGACAGCTCCTCTCATTATGTCCTCTCATGATGACCACCAGGAGACTATACACTTTTGGCTCACCACCACACCGCAGGACCCGGTGGTGCTGGGTTACCCCTGGCTTGCCGTCCATGAACCTCAGTTTGCGTGGGCGGTTGGCTCCCTACTCCACTGGGGCCCTGCCTGTGCCACGGCTGGTCACCTCCCAGCTCAACCACTAACACTACCCGGTGTTTCCCGCGTTACCATGGAGGAGGAATTCGCCAGAACCTCATTTCCCACCACCGTGTCTCCTGTCCCGTCGGCTGGATCCCCTCCAAGAACATCGTGGACAAATCCCTCATCCAACAGTTCCGGGCCTCTTCCCTTGGGTCGTCAGGAGTCGCCCCTCGGAGGGGGGGTCCTGTCACGTCCGTGCAGAGTCGCCAGTCCTCTAGAGGGCGACGCTCACTCTAGAGGATCCACCATCAACCATTTCCTTTACACTGGTCTCCACTTCCACTTACTTCCTATTTAAGCACTGGGTGTTTGTTCCCTCTTCACTCTGTCATGGAGTTTCGTGAGTACAGTTCTCCCTTAGTTTCCTCCTCACCCATAAGGATTAGTTTGTGTGCCTTAGCATATTCCATTGAATACTGGTAAATCCCGATTAGCATCAGCTAACTAGCTTAGCATCACTATTGACATTCACCAACATCATATCACTGCCTATGTGGACTTAACCTTCCTGTGGATTACCCCTTCTTTGGATTACCCTAGTGTGAAAAACCTTTCTGTTGGACTAACCGTTCTATTGTGGACTTCAATAAACCTCACTGTTGCACCCGACCTGCCATCTGCGTGTGTGCCTGAAAACCCCGGCCTGATAGTCCTGAGGATAACTTTACGTTGTGCCGGAGGTGCTTTATATAGCTGCTTAAGACGCTCACGATTTCTACTTATACGCGAGGACATGGTCTTTCGGCTAATCCCTTTGCTCTCTGAGTGTATACAACATGCCGGTCTGACAATATATCTTATCTAAGCCTCATGTTGTCTGGGGTCATGGCTTTAAAGTCTACAAGCAGATAGCCGTAAGGCATGTCGGTAGCATCGTTAAAGGCTTCTAGAAAATATTTTGTCTTGCATGGAAACATCTGTTTGGCTATCAACATAATCTGATATTTGTCACGAGGGTTCTTAAACAAAACCATGTAATTGGTATTTAGACTAATTGTACGGCTGGTTTTACCCCGCATAAATAAATTCTGGACCAGATACATACAACTGAGATTACGATGGTGTACATATTTGGTAAAAACGTACTGAACCTCTATATTATTGCATGCATCGTTCATCAAGTCGTCAATAATGAGCAGATTTCTAGTATGGACTGGTAAGATTGCATCATCACATAGAGATTTGGGGATCCCTTCTACAAAGTGAATGTTCCTTATTTTAAGCAAATCATCATATATGTGCTGCCAGCATGAATAAACATATACTATATTTTCAATCTTTTCTGAGAATAACCGATCCATATTTTCAATGACTGTTTTGACAAAGTAGGTTTTGCCGCTGTTTGAAGGTCCCGATACTACCATGCTGAACGGGTGTTGAAGTCTAGGGTCGAACGTAGTGTGTACAACAGCCATCTCTGCGGTCTGTGTGCATCCCCTCTGATGGACGGCTGTATTGTGACCATAGAACCGTGAAACATTTGACAGTTAACATTCTTTATTAACAACGATATGATTATTAACACAGTCATTCATCATTAATACATGATGCATAAAATTGAATGAAGAAATTTAATTTCTTGTATCACAATATGAATACCCCCCAAAATACAGAAATGATTAAAATAAAAAGATGAAAGAAGAGAACATGAATCATTTGAAAACAATAAAAACAAAATAGTTAATAACATGATTATAGTATAGTATGATATGATTTTCTTAACACAATATGCATACCACCTCAAAAATACAAAATGAATAAAAACATGGATCATATGAAAACAATATGTATAAAGAAGAAGAAGAAAAAAACATGGATCATGTGAAAAAGTGAAAAACAATAAATAATATGGTTAATAGCCGTAAGGAAGCGTGGTGTAGTCGGGGAAGAACCTGCGTTTGTTGTAAACCACCCTAAGCCGTTTAACTACAGTAGCGTTTTTAAGCAGAAACTTAGTCTTATCTCGCTGGATGGTATCTACAGTGGTGGTGACGTTGAGGGTTTGAGGCCGATGGTTGACAAAATCATCCAATAGACATTTCAGTGTCTGCTGGGTGACCACTTTAGCATTTGCTGCATTTAAAGTCACCCCTTTGCTTTTGACGACAGACTTGTGGTGACGTGTGTGGTAAGCATAGCTTTTAGGACCTGTTGAGACATATTCGCTAATGTAATCCTCCTGTTCGGTACCATACAGATCACCATAATTTATCTCGTTGGTCAAGTCGCCCAGATAAGGGCCTAAAGGGGGTACCCAATCACCCTCCTTGGAAACAAAAATGATGCTGTCTGTGTCACAATAGAGGACACGTTCCTGTAGTTTGTCTAGAAGATCGTAGAGCATGAGCCTGGCATGGGCGGTAGTCACAGCCCCCACAATCACGTTGACATCCCGCGCCCTTGCGAGACGTGCATCTACGTGTTTCCATTGTACAAGGGCCACATCATCAGAGATAAAGCAAAAGTGACTAATGTGATAGCTATCGCTAAACATGAGCTGAGTGAACCTTTCAGGTTCAGAAATTAGCTCACAAGTGGGTAGGTCTGGGCGTAGTGAAAAGCGACCCCACAGACTGTTTAGAATCAACTTGTTGCAATTACGCATGGCCTTGCGCACACATGTTGTCGTGATCCAGCTGTATGCCTTCCTTTGCCAGGTAGTTTTGCACATACACCTGCTGTTTCTCCGCAGTATCCACTGTGCTGGGGTATCCTGAAGCCTCCTGTTTACGCTTGAGAAACGTTTTGACATACCCTTTAAACAGAGTCTTTGACCGTTTGGGGTAGTGCCACACCTCATGCATCTGGATTAACACATAACCCATTTCAACTGCTTTTTGTAACTCAAAAGTCACCCAGGTGCCTGTCAGAGCCCGTTCATCGTTGCAGTGATGACACGCGTCTGTCTGATTGAGCTCAGTGGCACATGTACTACAGAGGGGGAACATCAGCTTCCCATGACATCTGTAAGGGAGCACAGGATGGTAAAGACCTCTGGGGGGCAACACAGTGCATTTGATGATGCCGAAATACCCATCCAAAGGACCAAAATCCCTGAAAATGATCTGGGGGTGCCCTACAGGATAAGGACAGCGAGCCTGTACTGTGGGGTAGAGAGAGGTAAAGTCATAGTAGCGTATTTTCTCACCGGGCTCGGCCTTGTGATACATTTTGATGGCATTGGTGCGACCCACATAGAGAGAGTCGCGAGGATCAATCCTAGGTTGTATCTTCAGAGTAGCCAAGAATGCCTGCACTGCAGCATTGGTCTTTTTCAGTCGGTGCCACTCACACTCCCACATGACCACGACTCTTAAACCATGATCTCTTTTGAGGGCCTTGACTTTGAGGTGAAACTGCACCCACAATTCGCCATAGGTCTTCTTGAGGACAGGGTTCTGGTGCCCAGCATTGTAGCAATGTTCACACCCATGATAAAAGCATCCTGCAAATTCATAGGCTGTGTTTATAGACGGAGCATGTCCGTCTAGGAAGAATGGTCCATATTTAGCCTCTCCGTGGTTGAGAGCATGCCGAATCTCCAGGTTATTGGAGTGGGATAGATATTCAAGCCACTGGATGGATGCACATGAGAACGACTTTTGCTTTTGCTGATAGACCCCCTGGTTGGTCAATGCCAGGACATTTTTCTCCAAGAACGACTTTTTGAAGGTGGCCATGCACGCCGAAGCCAGAGTGGCATAGGCCAAGGGGTCTATAGTGGCACACTCTATGAAATTCTCCCTGTAAATCGCACACGCCGTGTGCATGATCCTCACATCGTTGGCACAGTAATTGCGTAGCTGTTTAAGAAAGTCAATTTTTTTCATGGAATCATATCCATAATATGAGATCTCAGGGTAGGCACCGACATAAGACTCATTGGCCCGTGTGTTGAATTTATGAGGAAAATTACCTTTCACCATATCGTAAAAATCCAACGCATCCGGTGCATTAGCCAATCGCATGGGCAAAAAGCTAAATGAGTCGACCCATCTCTGCTGGTAGGCGTCATCACGCATCAAAATGACTCTGCTACCCTTCATGACTAAAAGGGGTTTAATACCCTGCTTGGACATGTAATCCAGGACGATATAGTTGTCAAAGCCCGATGCATTGTGTGCAACGAATGTATACAACGTATACTCCCCTGTTCTGTAGCGTTTCACAAACTCTCTTACACAATCTAGACCGGTAGCATACCATTCTGCGCCGTCAGACGTCTTAGCAGCCACGCAGTTTGCTTCGTGACGACCATCATGCATGTGCGTTTCGAAATCATAGTATATGTATTTATTAGATGGACCGTAGTCATCAGCGTCATCTGATGGATGGGCTGTCGTATAACGGTTACCCCGGCGACGGCCCTTGGGCTTGTGTTTCTTTTTGTGGTCGTACGGCTGGATATAGCAATCATGTATTCCGTCACTGGGCATCGGTTCCCCACAGTTACGACACTTTGCCAAGCTGCATACATGACCATTATCGTCACCCTCCCCCTCCCCCTCCCCCTTCTTCTTCTTCTTCTTCTTCTCATCCAGCACCTGCTGCGGTATGATATACTGGCTACAACAACGATCGCAGTATTTGAGCTTTTCACAAGGTTCATGTATGTCAGAATGCTTCTTGTGTGTGTTGTAGCAGACCTGCGAGCGGCATATACGGCTGCAGTCCTTGCACTTTATCGTACGACCTGCTAGTCTATCGCACACTGTCAGACACACATTGCAATGGATCGGGCATTTCTGGAACAGGATGCCCTCATGGGCACTGTAGCAATATTCACACACATATCGCGTACCAAAGAAAGCCGTTCTGTTCTCTATGCAATGATAATGGTTATCATGGAGGTACAACCATACTGTTTTAGGATGTTGGGCCGTATGTGTCTGGAACATCTCCAGCTTCTTGAATGCATCTTTATGATGAAATATCAGGATTTTAACATCTAGATGTCTCTCAAATTTGGAAACATCGGAGAAACCCACAGAGTGATCTGGGCCAAACCCCAGCTCACTGTGTAATTTGCGAGCCGCCTCCAAATTAGTCTCTTCGGACGCTGTGTCACCCCCGGTTACCCCCTCATGCAGAAAATGTGTCATGCATAGTGAGAAACACAAATTGTCATGAGTATTACTCGGGGTGTAGAGCTTATTCTTGTATATGATTTCATCATAGGGAATGTTTTTTAACTTCAAACGTACCCCACCCCGTTTGTTGTGGACCCCTGTGACCACCAACTCTAGCACATCATCCGTCAGACCTGTGTCGTTACTCTGTATGACTTGGCTAATATGGTCCATAAACAAATCCGCATTGTAATCGTCACCTGATACGAGCACCGCCTGTACATCAGAGGCCAATGAAGGGCCTCTCAGCACCACGTTTAAGACACTACCATCGGCTGCACTTTGTGAGCAGCTTGTTATGACACCCGACAGCCTCTCCCTGATCAAATCAGGGACCCCTTGTAAATTTACAAGGGATATGCTTCTCAGATCAATGGACTGTCTAACCTCAAAGCCGTTAAAGTGGGGAAATAATGTAGTATGCAACTCGTCATTATCTTCCCCCGTTACAGCAGGCACAGGTGTACCATCATCAACAGCACCACCGTCACCACAACCATCACCCTCAACATCATCACCACCGTCACCACAGCCATCACCATCAACATCGCCACCCCCCACACCACAGACACTGTCAAGTTGTCCGGTTTTGTTCTGGTTTTTGGTGAGTTTTTCAGTTTTGTTTGGTTGGTTTTAAGCACTGTGTTTTTTCCCCAACTCGAAAAGGATGTGACACTGAAGGAGTTCTGAAGGCACTGGGTTTCACTCAAGGATTGGACAGACAACAGTTGTTTCCGTTTTTGGTCTTTCCTCTTTTTTTTCCTTTTTATTTAGAACACAGAGCACAAGTCCATAGGGTTGCAATGGTTAACAGTTAGCACCAGGAACCACTTTCTTTTGTCCTCTTAGTCCTATTAGTTTCTAGGCCCTTAGGTAAAAAACCTAAGATAAACAGACATGAAGATAAACAGAGCAGTAGTTAGTTGCCACTTAAATAAATGTGCAAAATGCAATAAATGTGCAAAATGCAAATACATGGATTTCCACACCACCACCACCACCGTCCTGTATATTCGACTCTATAGGGCCCCCTGCCACAGCCAGGGGGTCCTGAAAACCCTCGCCAACCCCTTCATCACGTTGCGACCCATGCAATACATCGATCTGCGATGATATGTCTAGACTCTCTTGTGCACTATCCAACCACCCACCGACAGTGTTAAGTACATCTCGGGTGTTTGCCACCGCATACAACACGCCCCGTGTGTCTAAATCTCCTGGCGCCTCTACCCCCTCCACATCATCTACCCCTGGCTCGTTCGAAACATTTATCTGTGCCGCCTGATATAGAGCATCAGCCATACTACGGCCCCATGCATCAGCTGCAATTAACACACGCCTAGTTCTATCTATGCCCACACATATTTCCCGCATGTTTAAAAAAAAACGTTAATTAGTCAGGTATTAAAAGAAAAAAAGTTTTATTACATTCCGTTTAAAACAAAAGATACCCTCTCCACGAAATAAAAGAAAAAAACATTAAAAAAACAAAACACAAATCAAATACTAGCATTCACCGTAAGCTTTGCTAGTGTGTCATTCATCACAGACATCTCTGTACTCATTGCCCGATAGGCCTTGACGTTAGCCTCCCCCACAGATTCAATTAACCAGAATTTTCGAGCGGTTTTAGCAGATCTTAACCCCTCTTGCGCGTTAATTCTCTCTATGCCCTGCGTGTTGACACGCACATCCAATTGCTTAAGCTGAAGGGCGTCGATAGTAAGACCATTACGCACTGTCTCAGTGTTTGGGGATTCGACAGTCATACGATCACGCGCTATCTCGGCCCTGATAGCTATGAAGGACTGCTTCGTCTGCTCTTCGAAATCCTGAAATCTACGGTCAACACGTTTACCAGCCAACGCACCCAGTTTACACTGACGACCAATGGTTAAGGAGTTGACATCCACCGCCGCAGTTACCAAGGCTAATTTATCAGCATATTCTTTACAACAGTTAACACATCGCCCACCCACAATGTGTTCATCAACAACAACCGCTGTGCCGACTGGTAGCAGCGTCGCCGCTGCCTCATGAGCGGTGGGACTCACAATGCACGGGGGGTCGGGGCTAGGGTCTTGAATGGCGTGTAGGGATCCAGATGCAGGGTCTGCAGGCTGGTGGTGTTGTACAGGCTCTGCACTGGTGGTAGCCCCTACGGACGTAGCTGGAGAGTCGATCCACTGAGCTGGAGTGAAGTCGATATGGTCCAACAGCGATGAGGTCCACGACGAGAGGTCGTCAAGACCCGCCAAATCATCGACGGTCAGCACTGGTAGTGGCGCACACTGGGGGTCTCCAGGGGCTGTTTGTAATAGAAAAAAAAGAAATCAGTATCAAGCCCCCTCCTGGTCATTACACTCTATAGAATATATACATATACTTTTTTTTAATTAATTTCCTACCGTGTTGTATGGTCCCATCCGGTTGCACTGTGACGGTCTCTGTAGGCGACGCAGACACATGCACATCCACCGCCCCGATCACTTGTTGTTTGGACTCAGACCATACCTTGATGCACGATTTGAGGGTTTATGACTGCCTGGATAACCAGGTTAAAATTCTCTCGCCTTTTTATAAGGAATTTTCGGCTGATCTATGGCCAGCGGGGAGCAGGGTAGAGCCCCCCCTACCCCCGGTCTTTTCAAAATTTTCTTCGATAGACGACTTGCTCCAGGAGTTCGCTGTTTCACACTAGCCCCGATAGGCACTATACGGGAATCAAAAACAAAATACAAAAGTATTTATGGGTTAGGTTTGGTTGTTTTAAATGCAAAATAAATAGATAATTTATTTTGGTAATACACCTATAGGTATACTAATAGCGGGCGTATTAACAATTTACCAAAACTACCGCATGCTCCCATATTGGTCCGGTCGACTAGAATCGCTCTTTGATTGATGAGCCGAATATCATGCGAACCTGTTACACATCAGGAAAACACAAATTTAATCGTTGTTCTACATGAATATACCATAACAACTAATAATAATAATGATAGAGAGAGTGAGATGGAACTATATATTATACGCTACTATAAAAAAAATAAAAAAACATACTTGCACGTGTTTCTGTCTGTTGTTTCACACTCTCACCGCCGGTCCCCATGAATCGCTGTGGAGTAATCACTGCTTCAGTCAGATATAAACAGCTGATACACGAAGACATAGTCATAATATAATCATAATAGAATACACCCATATGAATACTTACAGTCAGTCGGCATATTAGTGCAGGACGGGTCGCTGTTTCTTTTTTTTTTTCTTCCAGCTGCTGACGCGTTTACTATCTTAGAATAGCGTGTCTGACGTTCGGGATCAGAGGTTGTACCCATCCATACCATCGGCTCCGTATATTTATACATGATAGACGCCCATCTGCAGACATTCACACCTAAACCCCTGCGTCATAGACTCCTGACCAATAGGTACTGGACCCACACATTCGTAGAACAGTCACCACCCACTCGACCTTATGCAGAAATCTACTCATGATAAGTAAAGTTAATCCACCTATATTCTAATAAAAATTAATAGAATATCTGTTAATAGTATCATGATATCATCTAATATGTTGTCAATGTGAACCACAGTCCGTATCTTCACTCCGATAGTTCTTCCATCGGTGGAACCCCAACTTTTAACCCTAATATAAATATTTATATATATCTATAGCATATCACTATACGGATGATTACGGCCTTGTTTTCCGTATTCCCATCACTATAATACGCTGACCACTATATATATATATGTATTAAGCGGATTCGTATAATAATAATAGGTTAGATAAAAACAATATTACATTCACATACACACACACACACACACACACACACACACACACACTCCCTCCCAATCTGCATATGATTGCTGTGTATACATCAAACAGCCCTTGACGATCTTCCTTTCTGCAGTGTCCTAACCTCCAGTCTCTAAGTGCGCGCATACAGGCCCTCCTCTTCCATCACCAACGACTCACCCCACCAATCCGCATAGGCGGCTGGGTAGACGTCAAACATATGTGTGAAAATCACAGACTATGTATCTCCCCAGACATTAAGACAGGGGCATTGAATGACACTATATCCATGTACATTTGTTATAAGAATTGATACAGCTGTCCACATGTTAATAGAATCACAACCCATGAAACATCTGTTGACACACACACATACACACACACACACACACACACATACACACACTGCATACCCACTCCCCCCATTAAGGTCTCACCCCACCAATCTGCATAGGATGCTGTGTACTTCAAACAGCACTTGTCTTCCATCGCCAACGTCTCAGCCCACAATCCGCATAGGCGGCTGGGTGGACGTCAAACATATGTGTGAAAATCACAGACTATGTATCTCCCAAGACATTAAGGCTCCGATTTATTCCCCCTCAGTTTTCAGGGGCATTGAATGACACTTTTTTTTATCCTGCACTACTTACAAGTACATTTGTTATAAGAATTGCAACATATAATGATACAGCTGTCCACATAATGTTAATAGAATCACAACCCATGAAACATCTGTTGACATCCACACACACACACACACACACACACACACACACACACACACACACACACACACACACACACACACACACACACACATGCACTCACATACAATCACATGCACTCACATGCACTAATCACACCCACATACACACCTTTTGATTATACAGATTCCGCATCCCAGCGACCCCTGCAGGTTCAACACGGGCATTACACATGTCATACCTACACAAAGGGTTTATGGTTTATGACCCGTCATAACAACACCAACCGGAAGTGCCTGCGAATAGGGATCCCCCCTCCACCCCCACCCCCTCCCCAACCGGAAGTGAGTTCAAATAGGAATTGGTACAGAGGGGAGTTATTATATACTACTTCCTTGTGTTCTCGCGAGAAGATTCTAGGAACAGATCCTCTAATGACATCGGAAGATATAGCCTTCCCGGTGTCACGTGGGGGTCACAGGTGACTATGTTGGTATTAGGTATTAGGTACTCGAAATGCGCATGCGCAAGGTGGAGATCCAGTGCTTTAAGCACCGCCTCTGGCGGTCATCCAGGATTCATAGAACCGTAGTTACATTCGTAACTTTCGATTTACTAGTGTTTTATACAACCAGCACATTTATATCACTTGGAACAGCAATGTATAATGGTGTAGGACAGATAAAGTGTTGTTTAAATGTAGGCTATTTTGAGCGTCCCTGTTTTGATACTGTACTGTACAAGCTGATTGGGATGCTCCCCTGCCAGCGCTAAAAGAGGAACAGTGGAAAATGTGGACCGACTCACTCCGTGAGCTTGAGCAGCTTCAGATTGAAAGACCCTATGTGCCTGTTTCTTTGTGCTCCACCAAACACAGAGAACTCTGTGTCTTCTCTGATGCTTCCACTCTGGCCATATCAGCAGTGGCCTATCTTAAAGCAACAGATGAAAATGGACACACTCACATTGGGTTCGTCATTGGCAAGTCAAAGCTGGCACCTCATCCTCCACACACTGTACCACGGCTCGAACTTTGTGGTGCTGTCTTGGCTGTAGAAATGGAGTTAATCACAGAAGAACTCGATCCAGACATGCCCACAGTCCTTACACCTGCCATGCTGCTAACACAGAAAGTCGACCCAGTGCTGCCACCCACTGGAGAGTACGACCTTAAAGACTTATACATCAAGCAGTGGAAGCAGGTACAGGCGTTGGCCGACGCATTCTGGAAACGCTGGCGTCAAGAGTACTTGGTGTCACTCCAGCCAAGGAGAAAGTGGCACGTAGACAAGCCAAACCTGAGCGAAGGAGATGTTGTGCTGCTCAAGGATGCACAGGTCAGGCGGAATGAATGGCCTGTCGGAGTGGTGTTGAATGCCATTCCCAGCAAAGACTCTAAAGATCGCAAAGTAGATGTGAGGGTGGTCAGACAGGGTACTCAACGGGTGTATTCTAGACCAGTCTCTGAAGTTGTTCTACTTGTAAAAGGGGAATAGTGTCATAACGCATTATAACAAGCGGGGAGTGTGCTGTTCTGATGTTTATTTGTGAAATGGAGACCCCTAGTGGTCAACTTTTAACGCAATGTTTTTGTACTAGCAGTCTTGCCGTAGTTCGACGATGCATGGTGAAACAACAGTCACGTATTTTTCCCTTTTGTATTGGTTGGCCAGAAAACACGTTTGCCTGAAAGTAGATGTCATACAGCTATCTTGACATGGAATTAAATTCGTTCAGAATGTATATTTTGATCCTTTATGCTAATCGCGAGCACCTTAATGTAATTTCCAATAGACGTTAGCCCTAAGCTAACACATGTGTTAATGTTTGTTATGAAACGTTTTAAACAGACAATATATGATTATTGTTCTTGAACGTCTGTATGAGATACTGAAAGATGTATTTTGTATCTGTCCAGTTTTACAGTGCTTCCTAAGTAAAGTTTGGAAAGGAAACAAGCTGCTTCATTCTTTATGAGGGAAAACTGTTATCTATCTGCCAAGCTGATGTACCAGGCTAGTTCGCGCCACACACAAAGAAGCGGGGGCAGAACAGTTACAGAGCAATTACCGTATTTTGTCTTTATTGAAAACATTCAGTGGGAAAAGTAAGTGAACACTTGGAGTCAAATGGCCTACTGTTTGAGCCTTCATAGTGTCTGGTAACTGGATTTGAACTGCATAATGTCCCAAGTGTTATTTTAATCTATTCATTATTTAATTTGGGCATATTCTTAAACAACTATATCAAACATCTCACTTATACCTAATACCCTACCTATACTAACCCAGAAGATAATGAACCTGTAGGGTGATGGGGGGGAAGCAAGGTCCGCGGCCTGTTGATTCCAACATTAACCCCTCTGTGACTTCGATTTGTGTAGGTGCCATGTCTGAGGATGGCCTAACTATGCTATCTGAGGGTCAGCAGACTGGTAGACTGTCTAATTCTGAGGTTCTTGGTGACATCTCTTCCCACCTGTCTTATCTTCCAGAGGTTCAAGGTCAGGAAGTGATCCAACTTCTTGAGTATCTATTGGAGAATCGACTAACTAAGCCTAGCTGTAGTCCATGGAGCTCTCCGTGCCTTTTAGCTCCCAAGGCCGATGGCTCTCCACCTTTCTGTACTGACTATGGAAAAGTGAATGCGGTGACTGTGCCTGACTCTTTTCCGTTGCCCAGGATGGATGACTGTATAGATAGCATTGGTCCTGCTGTATTTATATCAAAGCTTGACCTCTTGAAGGGGTACTGGCAGGTGCCTCTGACGGAGCGAGCTTCTGATATTTCGGCCTTTGTTACACCTGACCACTTCCTGCAGTACACCGTCATGGCGTTTGGAATGAGGAATGCACCAGCCACGTTCCAACGGCTGATGCAGTTCGTTTTGGGAGATGTGCCTCATTAAAATGTGTATTTGGATGATGTGGTGGTGTATTCTGACACGTGGGAGGACCACATTGCCAGTTTGAGGGTGGTATTCCAACGGTTAGCTGCGGCATCGTTGACGCTCATTCTCGCTAAATGCGAGTTTGATAAGGCCACCGTGACCTATTTAGGCAAGCAGGTTGGACACGGACATGTCCGCCCTGTTGACGCCAAGGTCAAAGCTGTCCTAAAATATCCTGTTCCTTCCACTCTACGTGAGTTGCGTCGGTTATTGGGAATGGCGGGGTATTATCGTTGTTTCAGCAGGAATTTTTCGGTGGTGGTAGCTCCCCTCACTTCATTGTGTAGTCCTGCTGTTCCCTATGTCTGGAGTACTGTATGTCAGTGTGCCTTTGAGGCTGCAAAGTCCCTTCTGTGCAGCGCCCCGGTTCTGGCAGCTCCTGACTTTTCGCGTCCCTTTCAGCTGGAGGTTGACGCAAGCGCTGTTGGCGCTGGTGCGGTGTTGCTACAGGGGGGTGAGGGCGTTGTGCAGCATCCAGTGTGTTACTTCTCAGTTAAGTTCAAAAACCATCAGCTTAAATACTCTACCATCGAGAAGGAAACCCTGGCTATGCTCCTCGCCCTCCAGCACTTTGAGGTGTATGTGGGATCCAGTGCCTCTTCGGTTGTGGTATATACAGACCACAATCCTCTTGTTTTTTTGGCCCGAATGTATAACAGCAACCAACGGTTGATGCGATGGGCTCTTCTGGTACAAGGCTACAACATTGTGATACGTCACAAGAAGGGGGTGGACAACGTTGTGGCCGATGCCTTATCAAGAGGATCGTTTTTTTTGGGGTATATCAAGCTGATGTTTATGTTTTGTATGTAATAATGTGTGCTAACACCCTGGGTTCGCTTTTATGGGGGGAGGTGTTACGTAGGTGGGTTGGCTCATCATTTTATAATTTTACATTATCGTATTCCGTTCAATGTAAACATCAGGTTGGTATAGGTAGTTATTTTGTATGAGGAATTTAATCCCTTTTCTTTCCCCCCCCCCTGCTCAGGTACCCCCGCCCCTCCCTGTAGAGTATCCTGCAGGGCCAATGGTGACAACAGCTGAGGGCAATTACAATCAAAAGGGGCGGGTGGATAAAGCCTGTGCTCTCCCACACCACTTGGCTCTAAGCCACGGTTGATACTGGTTGTATCGTGTTTGGGCGCTACGCCATTGATGTGGACACTACCGGTCGCATTTGTTGGCTTTTATGCCATTGTTTGTAGGCTCTTTAGCCTTCATTATGTTGTCTTGCTGGTCTTGCCCGGCAAGTTAGATTTCCCTGGCGATAGTCATTTGCTTGTGTGGTACTAGTTTGTATTATCAAGCTGAGTGGGTTATTGTTTAGTGCTTGTTTGTCTTACTGTTGTTCCTGTTTTGTTCTCCCTTTCCCTTATCCCTTGCCAGTCAATAAATATTATTATTCACTATAGAAAACGTGTTTGCTTTGGATCCTTTCTACTACCGGGACCTGTGCTTTGGCACCTGCTGTACGGGCTGAGGTCACGCCAGCCCTATTCAGTGTACATTTATAGTTTAGTTAAATACATTTGTATGTGACAGTACCTTCAAACACTCTCTTCCCCTCACTTCCTTATTCATATTGATGAAAGAAGGAGGCCACACGCCTTTCTATTGTTAGCTAAATTGAAGTTATTTTCTTATTGTTCTTTCTTCCCCTTGCTCCCTTCCACCCTAAACACCTGGTCATGTGTTGGGACCAGAATGTAAATTTAGAATATTTGTTTGTATATTTGAGGGTCTGTGTGTCTGGGTGCTGAAATACGGGGAGCCAGTCCCTAGTTGATATCGGCAGAACACGCAAGTATTTGTGTAGGTTGTAATCACTGTTTTTTGATTCACCAATATTAATAGTTTAAACGATCTATAGATGTTTGCATTTGTACTAAATTTATTTTCTTTTCTCTTCAGGTCTTTGCAACCCGAGCAGTGATGGATGCCCGGCATTCATCATTTTAATTGTTTACATCACTACAAATATTCTCTATCCTCTTCAGGAAATGGCAACACAAGCACTCCAGTTGTCCAACACTCATCATTTTACTTCTGTGCATTGATCTTAATACTCTCTCTCTCTCTCTTCAGGAAATGGCAGTATAAGCAGGAACGAATGCCTAACACTCACAGACATTATGTTTTTCCAGGTTGCTGGGCCCTTCTGTCTATTTTCATGCGTTTTGTGTAGCAAGACAGCAGTGCAATAGACACTGGTTGTGTCATGCACATTGATATTAGAGAACCAGGATGGTTCAAATAGACACGGGGTTCAACTGCTAAAATAATATGTCTAATTAATAAATGGTGCACATGGTTTTAACCGGTGCACAAGGAGGGAGTTGGCTCAACTGCTGTAGTTCAATTACAATACATTTTTTGCGAATATTAAATAAATCTACATGTGTAAAATTCTGCACTAATCAACTACTTCATACGAATAAACTGAATAACACTGCGTGAGATGTTCAAAGGTCAAGTATTGCTTCCATTGGAGCGATTGCAATAGATATAATATCGTACCACCAATATGCATGCATTATCTTGTATTCAATAATTAGGGAAGCCGGATTCCAGAACCGAAAGAGGTCCTACGAAAAGTGACCAACCCAGGGGTCTTGCATCGAAGCAGATCCTTGTACAAGAGTTACACGGTGATCTTGGGATATAGGGATAATTATCTAGACTCCACAACATGAACGATTAGCCTTTAAAGTTGTCCATAGCATGCATACCCCTCGTCCACAGAAGTCCGGGGAATATCCAGGCCTGGGGATTCTTATTAGAAGGGTTCTGGGATAACCTGCCTCGTAGGAGAGCGGAAGAATCCCCCCCAATAGAGGACCCTGAGGACAAGCGGTAGAAATGCATAGTTCAACAGACCTGAGGAGGTCCGAGTACCAAAATAAAAAAGAATAAAATATATATTTCCTTACAAATTATGATAATAACAGACATTTCAATAAAAGTCATCACGTAATCTATGGTTAATAATTGGCAATATTTACAATTAAATTAAATAAGTAGGATAAAATGTTATCCATAATTCATCCTAATTGTGATTGTCAATATACGTGTTACGTTTTTAATTACACGACGGGCTATGTAGACAGTGGATACTCGATTATTAAAATATATCACAACCAGTTTAATGGTCAACCAAAACGCACAGCCATAACATGACCCCGACTGGACCCCGACTGACAACGTTCCGGTGACAACAGAAGTGTGTTGCCTAATACTGAAAATGCAGATTTTTTATATTATGATATTTTGTTAATGTTACGAATTTTGGTTTTGTATGTTTGTGTCTTCCCATGTGGTCTTCTCACCCTGTTATTCTGCAGGGTCGTTTAAAATGTAATCCTTTGAGGTTAGTAGTGGTCAATCTGTTCTCACTCTGTTCCTTTGTTATCTTGTGTTGGTTTGGGCCTGTTATCCTTGATCCCCAGGGAAGCGCAGAGACGCAAGTGATAAGGAACGGCCAACCCCTTATTTATGACATCTTAAGGAACTTAAATGACCATATGGTTAACAAAGGCTTTTGGTTTGTTGGGAGACAGCTGCCCTCAACAACCCATTCTAAGGGCCCTATCTTGCATCCGGCGCAAGTGACTTAGTCACTGGCGCATGTGTCGTTGCTAGTTTACAACCGGCGCAGAGCGTTCTTTTCCCACCAGCGCCACTCGCCGGTAAATTAGGGATTGATCATGCGCCCCAAGGGGCGGTTCGGCGGAAGGAGGAGGCGTGTTCTGGCGCAAACACTATTTTGCCGTTGCTGAATACCATTGCGCTACTGACCAGGAAATACCTGGTTTAAAGTCAGTGGCGCGTTGTTCAGATGCTATTTTAAGGGCGGATGCATACATGCGCATGCGATGCATACGGATTGCTTGTGCACCTTGCGCATACACTTTGCTTCTCTCATCTACCTAGCCGCACATTCTTGGTAAATTATTTGGGAAAGAACAGCTGATGCAGCGGTAATAAGTTGTACTTTTAAATCAATGCATCTGCAAACACCGTACAGCAAAAACATATTTTCTTGACACAGACATTGTGTAGGTAGGCCTACATGCCCATAACTTTTAGGATTGATGAGTATTTGATCGTGAAAAACATTGTTTTACCGCGAGTGAGTGTTAAAAAGAATGAATGAATGCGGGCACGCGTGTGTGCTCTGTTTAAACACACACAAACTAAACACGTAACGCATAATAAAAAAAAAAAAATTGGTTTTAAGTTATTTTCTCGGCCTAGGAAGGGGCTAGAAACATAATTCCTGCAGATTCAGGATCGGACCGAGCCCAGCTAAAAAAGGGTTAAAAAAAAAAAAAAAAGATTAACTCTCTCGGCACTCTCCAATTATCCTATTTGATTAAAGAACTCACCCTCCCTTTAGTAATATCATCCTTTGAATTCATTGCTTTTAAAGCCCCCTCCGCCACAACAGTTATCCTCATCTACCGGCCACCCAAACCTAATCCCTCATTCCTCTCTGACTTCACTGAACTCCTCACACTAGCATCAACCCTCTCTCCACGTCTGCTGTTACTTGGTGATTTTAATATCCACATGGACTCCCCCACTTGCAAGCTCTCATTTGAATTCACCACTTTATTGGAAAATTTCTCTTTCGCCCAACATGTCACCTTCCCCACCCATGACAAAGGACACATCCTTGACCTTGTCTGCTCCATTAATCTCCCTGTACTCGACCTCCGGCCATGCCCCTTTCCCCTCTCTGATCACAACCTTTTACGGTTCTCCATCCTCTCCCCCATCTCCCGCCCCCGCCCCCTTAGAGAAATCACCTTCCGTAACCTAAAATCCATTGACCCCCACCATCTCTCTGACCTGCTCTCCTCCACCCTCCCCCTCGACTCAACCCTCATCTCACCTGATGAGCTCACAAACCACCTTAATGCTTCCCTGTCTTCCTCCCTCAACACTCTGGCCCCCCTCAAAACCAAAATTGTCTCCTTTAATACCTCCTCACCCTGGTTTACACCTGCACTCCGCAAATTGAAACAAACCGGCCGCCAACTCGAACGACTCTCCAAAAAAACCTCACTCACAGTCCACCATCAAGCCTACAAACTCCACCTCACTGCCTACAAAGACGCCCTCACCGCCGCCAAGTCTGCATACCTCTCCGCCATCTTTTCTGACCCCTCTCAAAACCCCAGAACCCTCTTCTCCACAGTGAGCAACCTCCTCAAACCGCGGACCAGCACCCTCTCCACCTCCACCCCAGATCTCTGCAACTCATTCCTCCAGTTCTTCGCCGACAAAATCACTGCAATCAACCATTCACTATTCCCTGTACATAACCCCCCTGCACACTCAATGGCCTCTCCCCTACCCATCTCTCTGGACCTCCCAACACCTCCTCCCCATTGCCGTCTCACCCACTTTGACCTGATTACCCCTCCTGCACTCTCCAAACTTATAGGCTCCTCCAAACCTACTACCTGCTCCCTCGATCCCCTCCCCACTCCCCTGCTCAAGTCCTGCCTCCCCGTTCTCTGCCCTTACCTTACTAAGCTCTTCAACTCCTCACTGTCCCATGGAACTGTCCCCTCTGCCTTCAAATCTGCTGCTGTCACCCCCACCCTCAAGAAACCTGGTCTTGACCCCTCCTCCCTCAGTAACTACCGCCCAATCTCCAACCTCTCCTTCCTCTCCAAAACCCTTGAACGCATCGTCACCACACAACTCCAATCCCATCTCCACGCCAATAACCTTTTTGAATCCCTCCAATCTGGGTTCCGCCCCCTCCACAGCACAGAAACTGCTCTCCTCAAAGTCCTCAATGACCTCCTCATCTCTGCCGACTCTGGTTCCCTCAACTTCCTCATCCTCCTTGACCTGAGTGCAGCCTTCGATACTGTAAACCACACCATCCTGCTCACCAGACTCAGCAACCTCGGAATTGAAGGAACTGCACTTAGCTGGCTTCACTCCTACCTCTCCGACAGATCTCACTTCATCTCCCTCCACAACCACACATCTGCCACAGCCACCGTCACACAAGGTGTTTCCCAAGGTTCTGTACTTGGCCCCCTCCTCTTCATCATCTACCTCCTCCCCCTTGGTCAATTACTCCGCCATTTCTCCATGGACTTCCACTGCTACGCCGACGACACCCAGATTTACCTCAGCACCAAATCCCCCCACAACCCCCCCCTCTCCCACATTGAAACCTGCCTGTCTTCACTCACTCTCTGGATGCAAAATAACTTCCTGAAACTTAACAGCAACAAAACTGAACTCCTCCTCATTGGCTCCAAATCCACCCTCAGTAAACTCGCAAATCCCCCCACACTCACTATCGACGGCACCACGGTCTCCCCCTCCCCCCAGGCCCGCAACCTTGGCGTAATCTTTGATTCCACCCTCTCCCTTGAATCCCACATCCGCCACACTGTCAAAACCTCCTTCTATCACCTCCGTAATATTGCAAAGATCAGATCCTCCCTCACACCTCACGCTGCAGAAAGACTCATCCATGCCTTCATCTCCTCCCGCCTTGATTATTGCAATTCACTCCTCGCCGGCATCTCCACCACCTCCATCAACAGACTCCAACTGGTCCAGAATGCAGCAGCCCGTCTCCTCACTCATACTAAAGCGTGGCACCACATCACCCCAGTCCTCAAGAATCTCCACTGGCTCCCCATCTCACATCGGATCCACTACAAACTCCTGGTCCTCACCTACAAAGCTCTCCACCATATGGCCCCCCCATATCTCTCTGATCTTCTCTCCCTCTACCAACCCCCCCGGGCCCTCAGATCCTCCTCAGCCGGTCTCCTCTCCACCCACACATCAAAACTCCACAGCCTAGGTGACAGAGCCTTCTCCAGGACATCTCCCAGGCTCTGGAACTCCCTCCCCCAACATATTCGTGACTCTGAGTCCCTCACCATCTTCCAGTCCCGCCTCAAGACTCATCTCTTCTCCTCTGCCTACCCCACTCACTATCCCTAGCCCCTAGCCCCATCAACTTTTTTGTTTTTCTTGTTTATCTATTTTTGTGCCCCTATGTAAAGCGCTTTGAGTACGTGAAAAGCGCTATATAAATTGAATCTATTATTATTATTATTATAATACAATCAATGGCAATGTCTATTACCGCGGGGACAACTGCATATTAGGATAGCATACAATACTGATAAGAAACAATGTTTATAATGTATTGCGTATATCATTAAATAGAACCACAGTTACCGCATATCATATGTTATATCATATAGGCGTTTTCTTTGCCGAAATGTATTTGAGGACTCAGTATTAATTAAGTTGTGGAAGAAAACCCCTTATTCCATGTGTGAATTAGGCCATATTATTTGGCAATAAACTGAGCCATTTGCAGTTTGAAATTCATGTGCATCTGTCTCATCGGAGACTGCAGACGCGCTGTCAAAATATCAACTCGTCCGATTCAAATGCGCTCATGGCTCTTAAAGGGGATGGGAGCTGGCACTCTCATTGGTTTGTTGGACGTTACGCCCAAACCACACCTACGGGTAATTAGGCTGCTTCAGACCAACCCTTTTGACACTCGCGCCGCGACGCAAGTGTCATTTATCCACCTGTAAAATAGCGATAGCGCCGTAGAACCGCCCACAAAGCTACTTGCGCTTTGCGCTTCCCACTTGCGTTTCAGACCGTTAAAGTAGGGCCCTAAGTGTGTAAGAACTCCTGGCCACTCAGCGGACTCCTCTGCGGACCTTTTAGAGAATGAAAGGCCCCGCAGGGAGAAATCCCATCTGAGGCCTCAGATTATTGAAAATAAAAATACGTAAAAGTGTAAAATAAAAACAAATGGAGGATAAATATACCATGTCTGAATGTCCTCTCGTGCCACGCGTTAATCGACTAATCGTTCCTGCAGAGTTCTGAGGTGGTAACGGTGGAGCTCAATGGGAGGCTCCGGGAGAGTACAATCGCGGGCTCACACGGGGAGTGGTGGCGGTGGGGCTCATGGGGAGGCCCCGGGAGAGTTGTCATTCGCGGGCTCACACAGGGAGAAATCGGGTGGGTCAGTAAGTCAGAAGGTTGAATTAATGTATCGATTTGATGTTGACCAACAAAAAACTAGATAATTATAATAATAAATACTGTTCATGTAATGGTATAGTTAGGTCTGGGACCTGCGTAGCTAAAAAAAACTGTTTTGGAAATAGTAATGAACGTGTCCGGGACATGTATAGCTATAAAATAAGTAAAGATAAAACTGGGTTTTACTTTACTTCACTTTGCTAAGACATATTCACGTTTGATGTGGTATGCAGAAAGTGGCGCAATAGGATGTTGTGCAGAGAATAAGGCGTATTCACGTTTGATGTGGTATGCGATGTACATAGGAGTGAATCAAAGTGTGGACAACATCAAATGCGAGCAATAGGTAGAATAAATAAAGATTAGGTCATCCAATATACATAGTTAGTGTCGGACAATCAGGTAGTATGATGAAGGTAACTGTTATTATGAGATACGGTTAACACAGAAGTGATATTGAACATGCACATTTTAACATTGTTATTTCCCTTTTACATCTTTTTGGTTATAGGAACTTGGTTGCACTACGGTGTTGTTAGCTTTGGTTGTCATTCAATGCGCATGGCTGAAGCAATGCGCAAGGAGGGATGTAGTGTGCAATTAAATCAAAGTAGATACTGTAAAACAATTAAAATTAGAATTCACGGAAATATGTTTTTGAACAACTAACGGCTGTACATGAGTTTGTATTTCTGCAATAGAAACAAAAGTTCCAGAACCAGATGCAGACACACCCGGAGCCTACAAACTACCACCGCCGAGCAAGGACTAACAGTCACATGAGGAAATCAAATGACGCTCCGGATGGGTTGGTGACCAGGGCGCTGGCATAATTACAATCCCTCAGGTTAGAATTGGCACAGAACTCCGGCATTAATGACCCTTTCACAGGATGGATGGAGAATATGTTTGGGAGGTGGAAAGGCAGAATCCAGTAAGTGCCCGTCGCGGGAATAAATGCAGAGAACGTGTTAAATGTCACCGGCTGCCGTTGTATTCCCTGCGCACGAGGGCTACTGCATCTGCTGATCACCACAGCAGTGGGCGCTACAGAAGTGCCAAGTGCCATTCAGGCTTACATTACCTGAGGGGCCCGACCCTATCCAGATGTAATATCTAGAATAGTCAACACCTATACTATTCTAGTAGAATCGCCAACCCCTTATTTATGACATCTTAAGGAACTTAAATGACCATATGGTTAACAAAGGCTTTTGGTTTGTTGGGAGACAGCTGCCCTCAACAACCCATTCTAAGGGCCCTATCTTGCATCCGGCGCAAGTGACTTAGTCACTGGCGCATGTGTCGTTGCTAGTTTACAACCGGCGCAGAGCGTTCTTTTCCCACCAGCGCCACTCGCCGGTAAATTAGGGATTGATCATGCGCCCCAAGGGGCGGTTCGGCGGAAGGAGGAGGCGTGTTCTGGCGCAAACACTATTTTGCCGTTGCTGAATACCATTGCGCTACTGACCAGGAAATACCTGGTTTAAAGTCAGTGGCGCGTTGTTCAGATGCTATTTTAAGGGCGGATGCATACATGCGCATGCGATGCATACGGATTGCTTGTGCACCTTGCGCATACACTTTGCTTCTCTCATCTACCTAGCCGCACATTCTTGGTAAATTATTTGGGAAAGAACAGCTGATGCAGCGGTAATAAGTTGTACTTTTAAATCAATGCATCTGCAAACACCGTACAGCAAAAACATATTTTCTTGACACAGACATTGTGTAGGTAGGCCTACATGCCCATAACTTTTAGGATTGATGAGTATTTGATCGTGAAAAACATTGTTTTACCGCGAGTGAGTGTTAAAAAGAATGAATGAATGCGGGCACGCGTGTGTGCTCTGTTTAAACACACACAAACTAAACACGTAACGCATAATAAAAAAAAAAAAATTGGTTTTAAGTTATTTTCTCGGCCTAGGAAGGGGCTAGAAACATAATTCCTGCAGATTCAGGATCGGACCGAGCCCAGCTAAAAAAGGGTTAAAAAAAAAAAAAAAGATTAACTCTCTCGGCACTCTCCAATTATCCGATTTGATTAAAGAACTCACCCTCCCTTTAGTAATATCATCCTTTGAATTCATTGCTTTTAAAGCCCCCTCCGCCACAACAGTTATCCTCATCTACCGGCCACCCAAACCTAATCCCTCATTCCTCTCTGACTTCACTGAACTCCTCACACTAGCATCAACCCTCTCTCCACGTCTGCTGTTATTTGGTGATTTTAATATCCACATGGACTCCCCCACTTGCAAGCTCTCATTTGAATTCACCACTTTATTGGAAAATTTCTCTTTCGCCCAACATGTCACCTTCCCCACCCATGACAAAGGACACATCCTTGACCTTGTCTGCTCCATTAATCTCCCTGTACTCGACCTCCGGCCATGCCCCTTTCCCCTCTCTGATCACAACCTTTTACGGTTCTCCATCCTCTCCCCCATCTCCCGCCCCCGCCCCCTTAGAGAAATCACCTTCCGTAACCTAAAATCCATTGACCCCCACCATCTCTCTGACCTGCTCTCCTCCACCCTCCCCCTCGACTCAACCCTCATCTCACCTGATGAGCTCACAAACCACCTTAATGCTTCCCTGTCTTCCTCCCTCAACACTCTGGCCCCCCTCAAAACCAAAATTGTCTCCTTTAATACCTCCTCACCCTGGTTTACACCTGCACTCCGCAAATTGAAACAAACCGGCCGCCAACTCGAACGACTCTCCAAAAAAACCTCACTCACAGTCCACCATCAAGCCTACAAACTCCACCTCACTGCCTACAAAGACGCCCTCACCGCCGCCAAGTCTGCATACCTCTCCGCCATCTTTTCTGACCCCTCTCAAAACCCCAGAACCCTCTTCTCCACAGTGAGCAACCTCCTCAAACCGCGGACCAGCACCCTCTCCACCTCCACCCCAGATCTCTGCAACTCATTCCTCCAGTTCTTCGCCGACAAAATCACTGCAATCAACCATTCACTATTCCCTGTACATAACCCCCCTGCACACTCAATGGCCTCTCCCCTACCCATCTCTCTGGACCTCCCAACACCTCCTCCCCATTGCCGTCTCACCCAGTTTGACCTGATTACCCCTCCTGCACTCTCCAAACTTATAGGCTCCTCCAAACCTACTACCTGCTCCCTCGATCCCCTCCCCACTCCCCTGCTCAAGTCCTGCCTCCCCGTTCTCTGCCCTTACCTTACTAAGCTCTTCAACTCCTCACTGTCCCATGGAACTGTCCCCTCTGCCTTCAAATCTGCTGCTGTCACCCCCACCCTCAAGAAACCTGGTCTTGACCCCTCCTCCCTCAGTAACTACCGCCCAATCTCCAACCTCTCCTTCCTCTCCAAAACCCTTGAACGCATCGTCACCACACAACTCCAATCCCATCTCCACGCCAATAACCTTTTTGAATCCCTCCAATCTGGGTTCCGCCCCCTCCACAGCACAGAAACTGCTCTCCTCAAAGTCCTCAATGACCTCCTCATCTCTGCCGACTCTGGTTCCCTCAACTTCCTCATCCTCCTTGACCTGAGTGCAGCCTTCGATACTGTAAACCACACCATCCTGCTCACCAGACTCAGCAACCTCGGAATTGAAGGAACTGCACTTAGCTGGCTTCACTCCTACCTCTCCGACAGATCTCACTTCATCTCCCTCCACAACCACACATCTGCCACAGCCACCGTCACACAAGGTGTTCCCCAAGGTTCTGTACTTGGCCCCCTCCTCTTCATCATCTACCTCCTCCCCCTTGGTCAATTACTCCGCCATTTCTCCATGGACTTCCACTGCTACGCCGACGACACCCAGATTTACCTCAGCACCAAATCCCCCCACAACCCCCCCCTCTCCCACATTGAAACCTGCCTGTCTTCACTCACTCTCTGGATGCAAAATAACTTCCTGAAACTTAACAGCAACAAAACTGAACTCCTCCTCATTGGCTCCAAATCCACCCTCAGTAAACTCGCAAATCCCCCCACACTCACTATCGACGGCACCACGGTCTCCCCCTCCCCCCAGGCCCGCAACCTTGGCGTAATCTTTGATTCCACCCTCTCCCTTGAATCCCACATCCGCCACACTGTCAAAACCTCCTTCTATCACCTCCGTAATATTGCAAAGATCAGATCCTCCCTCACACCTCACGCTGCAGAAAGACTCATCCATGCCTTCATCTCCTCCCGCCTTGATTATTGCAATTCACTCCTCGCCGGCATCTCCACCACCTCCATCAACAGACTCCAACTGGTCCAGAATGCAGCAGCCCGTCTCCTCACTCATACTAAAGCGTGGCACCACATCACCCCAGTCCTCAAGAATCTCCACTGGCTCCCCATCTCACATCGGATCCACTACAAACTCCTGGTCCTCACCTACAAAGCTCTCCACCATATGGCCCCCCCATATCTCTCTGATCTTCTCTCCCTCTACCAACCCCCCCGGGCCCTCAGATCCTCCTCAGCCGGTCTCCTCTCCACCCACACATCAAAACTCCACAGCCTAGGTGACAGAGCCTTCTCCAGGACATCTCCCAGGCTCTGGAACTCCCTCCCCCAACATATTCGTGACTCTGAGTCCCTCACCATCTTCCAGTCCCGCCTCAAGACTCATCTCTTCTCCTCTGCCTACCCCACTCACTATCCCTAGCCCCTAGCCCCATCAACTTTTTTGTTTTTCTTGTTTATCTATTTTTGTGCCCCTATGTAAAGCGCTTTGAGTACGTGAAAAGCGCTATATAAATTGAATCTATTATTATTATTATTATAATACAATCAATGGCAATGTCTATTACCGCGGGGACAACTGCATATTAGGATAGCATACAATACTGATAAGAAACAATGTTTATAATGTATTGCGTATATCATTAAATAGAACCACAGTTACCGCATATCATATGTTATATCATATAGGCGTTTTCTTTGCCGAAATGTATTTGAGGACTCAGTATTAATTAAGTTGTGGAAGAAAACCCCTTATTCCATGTGTGAATTAGGCCATATTATTTGGCAATAAACTGAGCCATTTGCAGTTTGAAATTCATGTGCATCTGTCTCATCGGAGACTGCAGACGCGCTGTCAAAATATCAACTCGTCCGATTCAAATGCGCTCATGGCTCTTAAAGGGGATGGGAGCTGGCACTCTCATTGGTTTGTTGGACGTTACGCCCAAACCACACCTACGGGTAATTAGGCTGCTTCAGACCAACCCTTTTGACACTCGCGCCGCGACGCAAGTGTCATTTATCCACCTGTAAAATAGCGATAGCGCCGTAGAACCGCCCACAAAGCTACTTGCGCTTTGCGCTTCCCACTTGCGTTTCAGACCGTTAAAGTAGGGCCCTAAGTGTGTAAGAACTCCTGGCCACTCAGCGGACTCCTCTGCGGACCTTTTAGAGAATGAAAGGCCCCGCAGGGAGAAATCCCATCTGAGGCCTCAGATTATTGAAAATAAAAATACGTAAAAGTGTAAAATAAAAACAAATGGAGGATAAATATACCATGTCTGAATGTCCTCTCGTGCCACGCGTTAATCGACTAATCGTTCCTGCAGAGTTCTGAGGTGGTAACGGTGGAGCTCAATGGGAGGCTCCGGGAGAGTACAATCGCGGGCTCACACGGGGAGTGGTGGCGGTGGGGCTCATGGGGAGGCCCCGGGAGAGTTGTCATTCGCGGGCTCACACAGGGAGAAATCGGGTGGGTCAGTAAGTCAGAAGGTTGAATTAATGTATCGATTTGATGTTGACCAACAAAAAACTAGATAATTATAATAATAAATACTGTTCATGTAATGGTATAGTTAGGTCTGGGACCTGCGTAGCTAAAAAAAACTGTTTTGGAAATAGTAATGAACGTGTCCGGGACATGTATAGCTATAAAATAAGTAAAGATAAAACTGGGTTTTACTTTACTTCACTTTGCTAAGACATATTCACGTTTGATGTGGTATGCAGAAAGTGGCGCAATAGGATGTTGTGCAGAGAATAAGGCGTATTCACGTTTGATGTGGTATGCGATGTACATAGGAGTGAATCAAAGTGTGGACAACATCAAATGCGAGCAATAGGTAGAATAAATAAAGATTAGGTCATCCAATATACATAGTTAGTGTCGGACAATCAGGTAGTATGATGAAGGTAACTGTTATTATGAGATACGGTTAACACAGAAGTGATATTGAACATGCACATTTTAACATTGTTATTTCCCTTTTACATCTTTTTGGTTATAGGAACTTGGTTGCACTACGGTGTTGTTAGCTTTGGTTGTCATTCAATGCGCATGGCTGAAGCAATGCGCAAGGAGGGATGTAGTGTGCAATTAAATCAAAGTAGATACTGTAAAACAATTAAAATTAGAATTCACGGAAATATGTTTTTGAACAACTAACGGCTGTACATGAGTTTGTATTTCTGCAATAGAAACAAAAGTTCCAGAACCAGATGCAGACACACCCGGAGCCTACAAACTACCACCGCCGAGCAAGGACTAACAGTCACATGAGGAAATCAAATGACGCTCCGGATGGGTTGGTGACCAGGGCGCTGGCATAATTACAATCCCTCAGGTTAGAATTGGCACAGAACTCCGGCATTAATGACCCTTTCACAGGATGGATGGAGAATATGTTTGGGAGGTGGAAAGGCAGAATCCAGTAAGTGCCCGTCGCGGGAATAAATGCAGAGAACGTGTTAAATGTCACCGGCTGCCGTTGTATTCCCTGCGCACGAGGGCTACTGCATCTGCTGATCACCACAGCAGTGGGCGCTACAGAAGTGCCAAGTGCCATTCAGGCTTACATTACCTGAGGGGCCCGACCCTATCCAGATGTAATATCTAGAATAGTCAACACCTATACTATTCTAGTAGAATCGCCTGTATATAAGATAATCAATATCCCGGATTTACTTAAATAACAAATTTTAAAACAACCACCAAGACGAGTTGTGTTTGTTATTATATAGTATTGTTTGGTTGCGAGTGCAACCCGTCATTTCTGAATCGCTGCATTGATAATGGTACTGTTGATCTTCCTTGAGACGGTTGTTTTACAGGCCACCTGTTACTGACACGACGACGACGGAGAACCTGTTTGGAGGCTCCCATGATGTAGGAGTAACCTCTCTGAGTTGAGCCCTTGACAAGGAGGGACGAGTCTTGGGTTCATGAATTACAGGCCCGACGGCGACAGAAGAAACAATGGCTACGATAATAACAACGCCCAAAACCACCCACGTGCGAACCAATCCACGAAGATCACCTGAACCACCCGAATCCATGCTAGGCTATCAATAATCTTGCATTTTTTTAAATTGTATTATGACTACCAATTTTTACTTTACTTTTGCACATGATGAAAATTGTATGACCTTGTAGCACATGGCCAAAGGTATTAGCTCAGGATTTCTATGAATAGTTTTGTTTGTGTGCTGTTTGGCCATGTGATTGTATGATAAGAAGATTTATGTTCATTGTTGTATTGTTAAATAATGACCTGTATTCCCAATGAGACCCACAAGGTGAATGCCGTCTCAGTATTATGAGCGCGTTGTGGTTTTTTCCTCTATTCAAGAGTTTTCCACACGGTTGATGGTGTTGATGATTGATCCTAATTTGACTATGTTTTCGGTGTGGTAAATGGTGTTTATGATTTAAAATATTATTGTATGGTCATCTAAGATGACCAAGGAGGGATTGTTACGTATTTTAAGAATCTAAGCTACCCACACATAGACCAAAATGAAGCAGGACCAAACATATAAGCCGTAAATACTATACATAGCCACTAGGGGAGCAAGACCTTATTGAAGGCGGCTCCACCACAGAAGGCATCACCTGAAGAAGCCGAAGCCACCACGCCCACTAGGCCACGCCCACTTGACGGTCCCTTACCTGTGCACACTACCAGAAGGGACCAGAGATTTTCAGCAACGCCCGCGAAGGGTCACGGGCCTCTGCCCGTGGCCCATAGTAGCCAGAGTTATTATCTCTCACACGTGTTCTACACGATTCCTAGAATTCCCTCCGTATAGCTTCACTTACCATGCCGAAACATGCCGACGACTTTATAATAAATGTAGTGAGTTCAAAGCAACCCGGGATTGGACAACTTTCTTCGAGAATATGCAATACGGCTTATATGTTTGGTCCTGCTTCCTAGGGGCTATGTGTGGGTAGCTTATGTTCTTAAAATACGTAACACATAAGGGACTTCCATTAGAACAATTAAAAATAGAATTAAAGGAAATATGATTTTGAACAACCAACTGCTGTACATGAGTCTGTATTTCATGTTGTACTTTTATCCCCATAACACAGCTCCGGATGGGTTGGTGGCCAGGGCGCTGGCATGATTACAATCCCTCAGGTTTGAATTGGCAGAGAACTCCGGCATTAATGACCCTTTCACAGGATGGATGGAGAATATGTTTGGGAGGTGGAAAGGCATGATCCAGTGCCCGTCGCGGGAATAGTGGCAGTAACCGTGTTAATTTTAGCCGGCTGCCGTTGTATTCCCTGTGCACGAGGGCTACTGCATCGGCTGATCACCACAGCAGTGGGCGCTAAAGATGGGGATCAGATATGATCCGGTGAAAGTGGACGAGACATCACCTGAGGGGCCCGACTCTATCCAGCTGTAATATGTAGAATAGTCAACACCTATACTATTCTAGTAGTAGCGCCTGTATATAAGATAATCAATATCCCGGATTTTGTTGGGAAAAATAACCTGCTGAGTATAAATATAGCTAACTCCTACCCTAGCCTGATGAGCACATCACATGGACACATTACAATATAGTCAACTCTTGCTCTTACCCAACAAACACAAACATGATAATATATAGTCAGGTCAAGGCCGGAGCTGAAGGCCCCATCTCCCAGGCAGGCAGATGGTGGACACTCAGACAATGCACCAGTCATCCTCAAGAACGGGAGAGCCACATTAATTTATCACACAGGAGACATTTTGAGAGCTATTCCCCGTTAGGAGGAACCAAGAGATACCCCTGCCCAGACCAGGGGCCTGAGAGCCACATTAAATTATCACACACGAGACACTTTGGGGGGGCACTCCCCCGTTTTAATTTATCACACCGGAGACACGAGGAGCTCTCCCCCGTTACGAAGCTCTCCCAGGGCCTGGGAGCCAAGACCAAGCAAAACACACAGAACCACACACACCTCAAACGCACACACCTCATCGAGAGGAGGATACAGCATAAAAACTGTACCACACAGGGACTCTTCACTCTTCTTCTGAAGCAGACCTTCCACGGAGGCGAAGCTCCGGACGAACCATCAGCGCTGATTAGGGACTTAGACATATTCGATTTCTCACGCTTTATGACTCTGTATAACCGTTGCCACTTTACTTAATAAATCCAAGGTCCTCGTGCCGACAGACTTTATTACCTCTCCGTCTCATTTCATCTGGTCCAGTAACTAGACAGATCGTTTTTCCCCACAATTTGGTGACCACCGACGTGATTTTTTCTGAATTGAACCGCAACTGGGAAACGAGAGACGGAGAGCGGCACGGCCTCGAGACCCCGGAGCACCGGACCGATTCCTGCAGTCTCACCTCGCGTACGCCCAACAAAAGGTAGGCAGAACCTGTTGATAAAATCCAAACTCTGCATAGTTATATAGGAACCACATTAGGAGGTGAGACTGTGAGAGCGGTTCGCTACGGGATATCTCGTGGGGACGAATAGAGTTGCATTCCAGCATTTCCCCATAAACCCGATTGACCCTGAACGCGTGACACATCGAATATCGGCTCGTTGCATGGTGAAAGAATACCCTCGAGACCATAGGGCCTATAAGAATCGGTCATAGTGATACAAGACTACCGATGGCCGAGAAATGGATGCCTGGGCCAAGAGTGGAACCCAGATGGATGCCTGGGCCGCGGGTGGAACCCAGAGGGAAAGAGAAGGGCCTATAAGAATCGGTCATAGTGATACAAGACTACCGATGGCCGAGTAATGGATGCCTGGGCCAAGAGTGGAACCCAGGGGGATGCCTGGGCCGCGGGTGGAACCCAGAGGGAAAGAGAAGAAAAAAAAACTAGGCTTGTTGCATGGTGAAGAAAATACCCTCGAGACCCTAGGGCCTATAAGAATCGGTCATAGTGATACAAGACTACCGATGGCCAAGTAATGAATGTGTATTAAATAATTCTATGTGGTAAGAAGGTTAGAGTCCTTTATCAGGGTTAGAGTCCCTTTGCAGAGGAAACAGTATGCCTGGGGCACGAGTGACACACAGAGAGACAGTGTGTGTGTGTGTGTGGGTGTGTGTGTGTGTGTGTGTGTAAGAGGCCCAGAGAGAGAGTGACGGAGTGGCTGTGTGTGTGTGTGTAAGAGGCCCAGAGAGAGAGAAAGAAAGAGAACGAGCGTATTTGTGGGCCGGCTAAATATAGAAATAAATCAATCAATGATAACCCGGCTATGTGTGCAACGCTTGCTTGCTTTGTTATGCTCAACGCTATTTTACCGTGTCTGATGATTGTGGGTGCGGGACACGGAATGAGAAGTCTGTTGATATGTTTCTGTGTGTGCGTCTGCGGGAGACAGAACGAGAGGTCTGTCGATATGTTTCTGTGTGTGCGTTTAGAGGAGACAGAGTGAGAAAGGCTGTGTGCGTCTCTGTGCGCGTGTACGCAAGAGGTGATGTTTATGTGTGTGCGTTTGGAGGAGACAGAATGAGAAAGGTCTGTTTAGGTGTGTGTGTGAGAGGGAGCGAGAGAGATAGCAAGGAGAGATATCAAGGAGAGCTAAAGTCGGAGGACGATCGAGAGGGACCATTTTCCCTCTAGACAGTTGGAGGTAGCGATAGAGTGCGTGTTTTTCTAACAATGAACGGTTGTTTCAGGACCACGAGAAGGGACTCTGTATGGTTTTCAGGCCCAGAGTGTAATCCCCTTTCCCATATGTGTAGTCCTCCCATTTGAGGTCCCCGTCCACCATATTTGAAGTCCTCTACTCCACCTCATGTTGTAGTTCCCCTCCCTAGAATTGTATGGAAGTTAGAACCTGTGAGGGTGTTTTGGTTCGGCCTGACGAGGCCTGTACCAATTTCGGTGGTCAGCTTCTAGTTTTGTGTATATAGAAATTTGGAAAGGGGGAGCAGTATTAAGTTATATATAATAAAGTGAAAAGTTAATTGTGAATGAAGATACAGAAGGATCTTTTTGTGTGTGAGAGATAGTTATTAGGTCTTGTTCCATGATGGGGAGTTGAGGATGTTGCATTCCAGGCTTATCTGTTAACGGTCCTAGCTGCTGCTTGACCCTAAGGGGAGTGAGGAAGGGTGAGAGAGAGAGAACACATTTCCCCCCCCATTTGTCGAGCTACACCATTCAGACAGTACAGAGAGACACACTAACACACAGTACAGAAAAAGGAAATAGAGTGTGTTCAACTGAAAGCGTGTGGTGGCCATACGCCATAAAATACCACATATCCAAGGAATGCAGGTAGAGCTCTGTTGAGTTTTCAGGCTTTGATAAATTTGTAGTTCCCTGTCTGCCATGTTTGAAGTTCCTTGTAGTCTCTGTCCATAGGTTTCACCTGAACAACCCCTCTGCTGGCCGAGAAAAGGAACTACCCATGGTTTCTCTCACACCCAGCCCCCAGAGCACACTCGCTTTCAAGGCGTTATGGCCGCACCCAACGTGGGAGGGAGACACAGAGAGAGAGAGAGAAGCCACATTCCACCCTTATCTGTTGTCTTGCACCAAACAGCACCCCGTACTGAGGAGGGAGAGAGAGCGTGTTCTCCCGAAGGAGGGAGAGAGAAACAGGGAGACACACAGTGGATATTCACATTATGGCTAATTTGTTTTAGTTTTAGTTGTGTTTTTTGTCTTCCTAGGACAACAGTTATCATTCATGATGATGAACATCGAAGTTCATGAGGAGGTTATAAGGACAATAACGTTGATACTTTAATAGGACAACAGTGATGCTAATCTAATGCAATTGGACTAAAGAAGGTGTTGCTATTAACTAAGTGATTCATATTATTTTCACACAGGAAAGAATAATTGAATAAATATGGATATGATAAAGATGAGGATAATAATTAAAAAAAATATATACATAAAGTAAAAACGTAATCTTGATAAACTGTACAAGTAGGACTACACCTATTAAAATATGGGGTGTATCTCTTTGGTCAAGGATGACAGGTGGATTGATGCCACATCTGCTGGGAAGGGATCCTACATGCTATGTTGTCAATTTGGATTCGGAAGTAGTGGGTTTACCTTTCAAATGCCACTACTGCTGCTGCAACACTTTAATAATTTTAACTCTGATAAATGACTTTTTGTTTTATAGTTTCCCTGAGGAGTATTCATTACGCACACACATTTGGCTGCATAGGGCAGTTGGGGCTGAAGACTCTGTCTCCATCCCTCCACTTTGCGATCTATACCACCATATGGGTGGGGATTGATTGTATCCCAGGTATGGCATCCTGCAGCGAGCCAGTATGGAAGGCTGGTTAGCCAACGACGGGTAAGATCCCACCTTGACACCCGGGACGACCTAAGGCAGGCACAGTCACGATTACTTGGCAGAGTCGCTGTGGGCACTGGCTTACTTGATCATGAAGTCACGAGCTGCAACAATCATAGGAAGTGCCGGGTGGGGTGTAAGGTGGAGGAGGAACAGGGGTCAGATATGTCAGCTCTGGCAGCAGAGGTGGTCTTGGAACGGGGCATGTCGCGTTTTATTTTATTTTATTTTACCTTTGTGGTATAGAAGCCCACTAACGCATGTACGTTTTTCGGTTTAGTGCATGACTTTGGAACAGCGTGGTTTCAGGCGGCTGATGGTAAACCCACCCATATTGGGCTTTGGTTTTGGACTTACTGGTTTCGATTTCCCTTCCCAAAAGATTGGCTTTAATTTGCTGATGGTTAAGGTTAGACGTTTCGACGTTGGTTGCACCAACGGCGTTCTTAGATTTGCTTATCATTTAATGCGCATGGTTTTGACCATTGCGCAAGGGGGGAGGTATTGAGGAGAATTAAAAAAAATATATGTATATATAATATAATAATAATAATTAGAAAACAAGGTTTTTCTTCACCATACTTGCAAACAATGATTGACATCCAGCTAAAATGAGTGTGAAATATATAAAAAAACAAAAAAACAACACAGTGTTCAACAGATGGGTAGAAGCAGTCCCATCAAAAGACCAAAGTGCGGCTACAGTAATCAAGTTTCGGACTAGAGAAGTCATGACAAGGTTTGGAATTCCGTCAGAAATAAGCTCAGACAAAACGTTTGTTCAGAGAACACTCAAACAAGTTATTCAACATTTGCATGTCAAATAAAGACTAGATTACGCCCCAATCCTCAACCACAAGGTATGGTGGAAAGAGTGAATGGGACGCTCAAGACAAAGAATTAACAACATTTGGGCAAGCACTAAATTGAATTGATGCACTACCACTGACACTAATGAGTTATCGCATGAAAACTAACAGAACGACGCATCTAACCCCGCATGAAATGCTTAAGGGTCGACCCATGCCTTCACTTAACATTCAAGGGTCCCAAAAGGGACTTCCATTAGAGTAATTAGAAATAGGATTAAGGAAAATATGTTTGAACATCTAACTGTTGTACATAAGTTTGTACTTCCAGCAAGAGAAACACAAAGTTCCAGGGCCAGAGGAGGAGCCAGATGCAGACACGCCCGGAGCCGACCAACTACCCAAGGATGATGCAATCAGATTTCGGCAGGGTTTGAATCAGTCCTGTTTTGGTGGTCCACTATTAACAACAATTTTGATTGGATAAATAGTATATACTATAATCAGCAACGTTTTGTCAATTTTTCCACGGATAAGGTCAAGGGACTATATAGATATAGATATGCTATTGGCAGAGCAAGGAGGGGTGTGTGGGATGAAAAAGACGACATGTTGTACTTTTATCCCCAATAACACAGCACCGGATGGGTCGGTGGCCAGGGTGCTGGCAGGGTTACAGTCCCTCAGATTAGATTTGGCAGAGAGAATTCCGGCATTAATGACCCCTTCACAGGATGGATGGAGAGCCCAGTGAGCGATGGGCACTACAGGTGCAGCGGGTGCCGTCCAGGCTTACCTGGGGATCGAGTATACACCGGGGAGTTTGGACGAGGGACCACCAGAGGGGCCCGACCTGATCTGGCTGGAGAACATGGAACAGACCCCTGCCCCACTGTCCAAGGGCCCCCACGCAATGCAGCGCACCAATACATGAAGATCATCCGGCCCCGGCGTCCTGTTTCCACCACCGTATGCTGAAACCCCACCACCACACCCCCCTCCCCCCCCCGCCTGTGACGTGCTAGTAACCTCTCCAGGTGGGCTGCCCCATTCCCGTCCCCGCCAACGGCACCACCCCCCTCCCACCTGATGCACCCACGTCGCCCGGACCAGGAATCTGCGTTCCGGTACCAGGGGCTGCGGCCCGTTCCCTTAAGGCTTGAGGGCGCCCCTGGCTGTATTCGCTTCTGTACGCTTCACTGTTTTTAGCCGCTCCCATATCTATGCCCGCGTCTACGCAACCGACGCCGGGAACGCAAATGTTGTTGTTTATATCGTTGTCCCACTAGATGGAGCTCGGGGATACACACGGGCGAGATTCCAGGGGCCTTGATTGCCCGTTTATCAGATGAGGTCCTGAGCGCAGTTGAATAAAAGGGTCTAATGCTCAGGTGGCGCCTTGCGTCCACCTGCCCGTGATGACGCTCAGGACTATTCCGTGGTTTCTTAGTTGTTCCCGTGCCCCGGGCCTACCCTGAGTACCCCATGCGTGTGATTGCTTATTGTTACACGACCAGTTAACTCCTCCTCACATCCTTAGTGTGTGGTCATCTAGGGATAGGTTGAGGGGGATTGCCATTCGTTGTGTACCTCATATCTTTCTGATATTATTATTATTATTTAGGTGTTTCATGGTTACATTTCTTTCCTGTGATTGTTATTGTGTAGTGTTTGTGTGATTGTTGCGTTTTTGTTTATGTCGTTATTGTTTACTGTTAGTTTTGTTGTGTATCGTCTGCTGCCAGTATTGTTGGTATTGTCTGCTCGCGATGTAAGGCCGGGGTGGATGCCACCCCCTAGGTGGGGTGTGTATGGCATACCCATGTCTGAAGCATGGGTAGCGTTTCTCCCACGTGGTTCCCCATACACCCGGTCCAGCGAGTTGTTTTAGTCCCATGCTCATGGTTGTTTGTTTTTATGGTCATTTGCCCTCTTTCTGTTATTTCTAATGGTGTTATGATGGTAGTCCCGTGCTGGAGTCCTATCCCTCGTACCCCAAATGAGTAAAAGTCGTCTTGCGACGACTTGAGGGGGATATGTTGGGAAAAATAACCTGCTGAGTACATCACATGTACATTATAAATATAGCTAACTCCTACCCTAGCCTGACGAGCACATCACATGGACACATTACAATATAGTCAACTCTTGCTCTAACCCAACGAACACAAACATGATAATATATAGTCAGGTCAAGGCCGGAGCTGAAGGCCCCATCTCCCAGGCAGGCAGATGGTGGACACTCAGACAATGCACCAGTCATCCTCAAGAACGGGAGAGCCACATTAATTTATCACACAGGAGACATTTTGAGAGCTCTTCCCCGTTAGGAGGAACCAAGAGATACCCCTGCCCAGACCAGGGGCCTGAGAGCCACATTAAATTATCACACACGAGACACTTTGGGGGGGCACTCCCCCGTTTTAATTTATCACACCGGAGACACGAGGAGCTCTCCCCCGTTACGAAGCTCTCCCAGGGCCTGGGAGCCAAGACCAAGCAAAACACACAGAACCACACACACCTCAAACGCACACACCTCATCGAGAGGAGGATACAGCATAAAAACTGTACCACACAGGGACTCTTCACTCTTCTTCTGAAGCAGACCTTCCACGGAGGCGAAGCTCCGGACGAACCATCAGCACTGATTAGGGACTTAGACATATTCGATTTCTCACGCTTTATGACTCTGTATAACCGTTGCCACTTTACTTAATAAATCCAAGGTCCTCGTGCCGACAGACTTTATTACCTCTCCGTCTCATTTCATCTGGTCCAGTAACTAGACAGATCGTTTTTCCCCACAATTTACTTGAATAACAAATCTTTATTGTTTAAAAAATTATGTTTGTTATTGTGTAGTGTTACTTGGTTGCGAGTGCAACACGTTATTTCTGTATCACTGCATTGACAATGGGACTGTTGATTTTCTTTGAGACAGTTGTTTACAGGTGTCCTGTTGCTGACACGACGACGATTGAACGCCTGAAGGAGGCTCACATGATGTGAAAGTAACCTCTCTATGTGAGCCGAGCCCTTGACAAGGAGGGACGAGCCTTGGGTTCATGAATTACAGGTCCCGATGGCGACAGAAGAAACAAAGGCTGCGATTACAACAATGTCCAATACCACCCACATGCAACAGCGCACCAATACACGAAGATCACCTGAACCACCCAAATCCAAAGCTAGCCTATCGATAATCTTGAATTTTTTTAATTTTGAATATGACTACTAATTTTGTACTTTACTTTTGCACATGCGGAAAAATGTATGACCTTGTTACATATAACGAAAAAGTATTAGCTTGGATTTCTATGGATACTTTTGTTTATGTGCTCTTTGACCATATGATTGTATGATAACCAGGATATGTGTTCATTGTTGTATTGTTAACAATGACTTGTATGACCTATGAGACCCACCAAGGCAAATGCCGTTTCAGTATTATGGGGACGCGTTGTGGTTTATCTCCAATATGGAGTTTTTTTCCACTTCGGTCGGTGGTGTTGATTTATTATACTTTGACTATGTTTTCGGTGTGGTAAATGGTGTTTATGACTTAAAATCTTATTGTATGGTCATCTGAGATGACCAAGGAGGGATTGTTACGTATTTTAAGTAGGGATCGACCGATACAGATTTTTTAGAGCCGATACGATACCGATATTTTTTCATCAGCCTTAGCCGATACGCCGATACCGATTTTCTTGAGCCGATATTTAGAGCCGATATTTAGAGCCGATTTTTAGAGCCGATACTGCTTTTGCTCCCTCAATCATAAAAATTACACTGATAACAAATGTTACAAGCCTCAATTTAAAAAAACGAACATCTATTGAACTTGAATCTATTGAAACAGGGGAGGTAGAACAAGTAAGAACAAGTAGATGAACAATATTTAACAAATATTAAAAACAGGTGAGGTATAACAAGTAAAAAAAGAAATATATATATATATATCGGCGAAAATCAGCCGCATATCGGCCGACCGATATATCGGTCGATCCTTAATTTTAAGAACATAAGCTGCCCCCACATAGCCTCTAGGAAGCAGATTCAAACACGCAAGCTGTATTACCCTCACATAGCCACTAGGAAGCAGGACCAAACATATAAGTCGTAAATACTGTACATAGCCACAAGGGTAGCAAGACCTTACTGAAGGCTGTTCCATCCACAGAAGGCAGCACCTTTAGATAGGTGAAGAAGCCGAGGCTAATACGTCACATAGGCCACGCCCACTTCATATAGGCCACGCCCACTTGACCCTATCAATCTCGACAGAGGGGTTGGACTTCAGAAACTCTTGGCAGCTCAGACTTGCGGGTTAGAGTTTTGATCAGCTGGGAGTCGCTCAGCACGTGTTCGACACACTTCCCCTCCTTTTGCTCCGTAGTTACCATACCGAAATACTTATAACAAATAACAATAACAAATAAAGTCAGTTAAAAGCGATCCGGATTGGACTACGGTCTTCGAAGAATGCTCCAATTTCTTCATATTAATGATATCCATAATTTAAATTCTCACGAACACACTAATCAACGATTCAGTCTAAAATGATCCAATTTCATGATCTGGTTAAATACAAAACTACCCAAACAATCCTTAAAGCCGAAATAATATGTTATCGAAAAACATACAGGCAATGTTGGCGACAGCTACACTTCAAGGTCTGCAGCACACCCACACAATGGGTGTTTCCCAATGTCAAGGAAGCATGCTCAACGGCCGCCCTTTTAAGGACGCTACGTCATAAAACGCAGACAAGCACTGTTCCAATGTTGAGGACACTTGAAAGCCGCGCCATTTTTGCGTCCTTTGTTTTTGAGAATTCCGAGATTTTTCAAGGATGCATCGCTGCATCCTAGACGAGCCCAAACTACCCACAATCCTCTGCGTTCACACACTGCACGGGATATGAATGAAAATGGCAGAGGGAAAGCAGTGCACGTTCAAATGTAAGTTACATTAAAGTTTTCAGAAATATTTGTGCCGTATTGGTTTTTATAGATTCATCATGTTAATGCAAATAATCAAGCTTAAAGACCTGTGCCACTTTTCAACGTTTTTACTTAATGATACATTGCTATATTTTGCATGGACGTAGCTGGTGTTAAACACCACTGTGTCACCAATGTCAATTTACTCGCTCACAAGATTACATGATTTATGCATACCTATTTATGTTTGTGTTTGATCTTTTTTTTAGGGTCAGCCCAGCAAACGGAGGCTTTTGTGCACCTTAGGGTGGCGCACAAACATGTGGTCAAATAAATGCACCACCGATCATTTGCAATGTTTGTAATTTGTAATGAACGTATATAATTGTATTATATATAATATACTTATGTGTTCAAAACACTGGTAGATTGTAGGTATATATGAATCAGATCAGTTAAATAATATATCCAAATAAATACATGTTTATCATCACTTTCTTTGTCTTTTCCCCCTGCATAATAGTAATCAACCATACTGTAAATGTGATGCATGAATTAAGTTCTCAGACAATTTCACTTAGTTTTATGAAAATTGAATGGATTTTTTTTTTTTATAAAGACGATTCGATCAACCGATTCAAAGCTTTTGTGACTTCCTCAAAGAGGCTCCATGCGAAGGAGACATGACCGCATTCATAACAGACAAAAGTCAAATAAATATCGATCAGCTTGATTGCTGCCATGTTTTATTCATAAGCGCACATGTGTTTACAACAAGCCCCCAGGAACACTGCATACTTCCTCAATCCACCAGTGCTCAGCGGCCAAGCCTGGTATTGCAGCTGTTTAAGCGGGCTGTGGACGGGTCCCTCAAATCATGGGACCCAGAAGTAGATATCTCCGTTCACTCCAATACAAGTGGGGAACAGGAATGTGTCCCCGCAAAAAATGTCTGGATATCAATGAAAGGCTCATAATTACCTTCATGCCTTGTCCTAAAAAAATTTAAGTTTTTTCTTTTCAAAACGCCACCTCAAGCGTTTTATTAGCCGTTATCTCAAATTATTTTTTGCTGGGGAAGAGGGGTGTGCAGCTGAAAGGAGTCGTAGTGAAACAAATGGCATCCGAGAGGGCCTAGTTCAGTGCTCAGTTAACTTGTCCGATTTTTGGACTGGTTCATCTGCTGCTCAATAACTCTCAAAGTCCTCTGCTTGCGATCATTGTGATCCAAAGACAAAGAACAGGTGCAATACGGTATCATTTTATATTGTTGTTGGACCGGAGTGGGGGGATGGGCAAGCGTTCTATATTTCTGCATCCGGTACGTCATGAAATAGGGCGTAGCCATAGACCCATGATGCGGAAGCATCGCTCCTTGACGTTGCCCTGCGCCACTGAGCAGTTTACATAGGAATGAATAGGCGCCATTTTCAGACCTGCAAACTCCTCAGAGGAAAAAAGGTGACAGTGTCACAGGGGGATTTTTTTTTTATTGTAATATGCAAATTACACTAGTCTGAGCGTGACTCAACAAAACTCAGCATACTTTATCAAAAATCAATGTCAAAACATCCTAGAGGCTTATAAAAAATATTTTATTTACAACTGTCACAATATATATTTTTTTGTTTCTTAGCCTGTGGGGTGTTCCACAAAGCCGGTTTTATCACATAACCGGGTAAGTTAACCCAGGGTTTGCTGTAACCCTAGGTTTTCCGTTCCAAAAGGATCACGGTATGTTAGTTGCTATAGAAACATATGCTCCGAATCAAACCTGGTCGGAGCAGGTTTTGTGCGGGTTAAGTTTGAAACATAACCCGGTTTTGGGTATTTAAACCCGCGTTCACCCCAGATTTCATGCGTTCACAATGGCATGCCCTTTTGATGAGAGAACTGCTGATATCAGAGCGCAAATTATACGTGCAATCCACCGGGAGCGATTGATAAGACCACGGCTCGACATCTTGGCATATCAAATGACTTTTTGCTGGAGTGGAGAGATATGCCTATAGATTCTCGCGCAAATCTTTAATATATTTAAATAGCCTTACATAGCCAACACTACCAATTGAGGACCTGGCCTCAGTTTACTCCAGACTATTTGCGTAGCCCTCCGTTTTTTGCAAATGGTAGTTTTATCTAGGCTATAATGTTGGAGATGCTGAGCACATCTCAGTCCTTTCAGATAACCCATCCAAGATTTGTATCGGCCTCCTATCATACAAAGAGCAATATTGTCTGAGTACTATGCCGAGAGGCACTTACAACACAAAGTATAAAATAGTCCTCAGTGGAGGACTATTTGATACTATAGTCTCTCTTTTATACTATAGTCTCCAGTGGACTTGCATCCACTGGAGAATGTTTGATTGTTACACGTACTAATCCATCTTGATCTGTGAAGTTGATGAATTGTCACTTTTAGGTTTTCTACCCAGTTACCAAAAGAGACATTTGGAATAGTACGCGCTGTGGCAAGCACATGGTTTGCATGTGTTACTTCGAAGGCAAAAAAAATCTAAAATACAAGAAAACACAAAAATCTACATTCAACCATGGCCCCTGACTCTCTGAGGAGGTAGGTACCTCCAGGTACCCCCTCCATGCCAGGGCGCCCTGAATTTATGTTTATTAACAGCTCCTCCACCGGGGTCAAGACAATTTGAGGGCCAGATCGAGTCTGCCGACTGTCGGCCTTTTCACGATTGGCTTAAAAAAATGGCTTATTTAAATTTATACCAATACGATGGTGGGAAAAGCTTACCAGTTTGTATGTTTTTTTATACTTCATTTTTATACTTGATCCGCAGACTGCTTGGAAGCCATCGGAGTACATATTTTTTTAGAAGAAAGGGGTTATGTGGTAGGATCTTTAAGAATGCTTAACTGGGATATTTATATATTCATGGCTCAAATATTAAGGATCATGCTTTTGACGTGCAACTAACGCATTTACGCGGTCAGCGATCCGCTACCAGGCTTTGGTTCTCCAGGTTGCAGAGGCTTTAGCGTTCCCTTTTCTTGTGATGATGTCCTTCTCGTCATAGCTCTCCAGGAGAACCTGAAGTTCCATTTCATTTAAATAAGCGGCTTGTATCGCCATTTCGATCAGGGTTCCCATGATCCATACATCACGTCTTTTTAGGTTTGGCGTGGACGCGCACAACCCTGTGTTAACCAACCCCGAGTTGATTGAACTAATGCATAACCGCTGCTGTGGAACCGAAAACTCTGGGTTAGTCGGCACAGGGTAAATCAACCTAGAGTTCAGCGTTAAGTGTTTGTTAAAGTGCGTATTGGAAGTTAATTTTTTTTTAAATATTTATACATAACATTCTCTGAAAATTGCCCTTTGAAATTGAAATGCAGGATTTTATCAGTTAAAAATATTATATCGGCAAAAATTCCAGTTTTAAAGTGAATATTTTGAGCAAGGCTTCCAAAAACATTGTTTTTTTATGTGATACGTCAAACGCGTCATATTACGTAGGAATTGGTAGACGCGGTCGCTGTTGCTGCCTCAGCTCTATGCGTAGTTGTGAGTAGTTACCGCGGTGAGCGGTCTTGTATTCACCCCCCCTGTGGTTTTTGGGTTTTTCTAATCGGTGAGATGAGGTTTTGTATCTGTGGGGGTTGTTCCAACTCCGACCTCCTGTCCGACCATCTCGGATTTCACAGTTTCCCCGATCGGAGAAAGGATGGAGCAGCCTTTCGAGCCTGGGTGCATTTTGTACAGGTGAAGAGAAAGGACTTTCTTTTCGCCTCTGTCACCAAATACTCGTTCATTTGCGCGGCTCACTTTAGACCAGAGGACTATGTTTCCGGGGACATGATGGAGTTCAAGATGGGTTTTCGGAGCGAGAAACGAGTGAGGCTGAAAGCCGGTGTGGTTCCCTCAATTCATGCTGCTCCAGCCGCAGCTTCGGGCTCAGCCACCGGCGGCAGTGAAGATCACGGACCGGTCAGAGATTCAACGATTCGGAAACGTGAACTGTGCACTGTAAGTTTTGTTTTCTGACGTTTACTAACTTCCTACATTATTTAACATAATGACTTATGGTCAGTATCTTTTATTGTAAAGCAGCTTTGCTGTCTTGTAAAATCCATCAGTTTATACTGTAAACATGCTAAAATGTTAGCTAGCAACAGCATCCTATTTTATGAAACTTTTATGAAATCATCGTCATTAAGTTACCTGTTTAGCCGTAAACCGTCGACTAGAACATAAAGCAATTTAACTATTCAAAATGTTATAAAACAACTTTAAAATAATACTATTTAATTAAATATATATGGGATAGGGGGTGAGTCAGCGATTTTTTGGCTAGGTGATTGACACTGACAGGCTGACGCCATGATGATGCTCCTTTGAGACGACTATGGAACTCCTAAAAAAGCTAATTTCTTGTGGTTAAAACGTTATTCAGAGACAGTTTCCGAGGCTGTTCACTTTGTTGGAGCGGTATTTGTGCTTTCCCGAACATCAGGCACTAGGCTACCACATGAGCGGTTTTTCCTACAACGTCAGTTCGCACCGTGCGCACTAGACTGCCTGTCGATATGTTGCCGTTTCTAAATAAACTAGTAGACTATCAGGCTATCGGCTATCAGGGATTTTAAACAGTTTGAAATGAAATAGTATATGTAATGTTTTTCTTATTAGTTGCTGGGAAATACGGCACGTTTTGAAGCCACAGATGCGCCTACAGCCAGTGAAGACTCGGAGCAAGAGGCCGTCGCTTCCCTGGCTTCTCAGCCAAAATCTGTGCTTCACTTTGGCTCACAGTGTCACATAAGACCTCCTTATCGTTCATCAGATAGTTTGACTTAACTCTTATATCTAGCTTTAGCTCTACATGTTCTTAGCCAACATATTCACTCTTTACATACTGTCACAATAATTAATTATCTATTTTATAGCTGGGATAGCTCAACAGTATATCCACTTTAATTTACATGAATAAGAACACCTCAGACCAAATGACTACAAAAACTAAACAATACTTTGTAAAAGTAGATTTTATTCCAGGTTTGTCGTGTCTGATTGCATTATATTGTATAGGTGTAGTGGCCATTGAATATATTATGTTTTACATTTACAGTATATTAAGTAAATCTCTTTCAACCTAGCTATCCAGGTACAGACACAGACGGTCAGTGTGGGGACACAGACCGAACTCTGTGTATCATCAATTCCACTGCCCAGTCCAGTACAAACAGAGGATGAATCATCCTCTGTTTCAAGAGATCAACCAGATGACAGGTCATGGAGTGAAGTGGAAGAGATGAGCGTGTCATCTTCTGAGGAGGAGTCAGAGCCACAGCAGGGTTCTCAGTGGGACTTCGGGTAAGACAACTTCCTTAACTTTTAGATTTTGTTTTTTCAAAATTCTGTCCGTCAGAAATAATAAGTGTTTTGTTTTTCCAGAGTTGCAGACAAGTTCATTGTCTGTCTCACCCAGCTGATGGCTCTCTTCACCATTTGTCCTGCCTGTTGTGGGGAAACCCATGGTAACGTGGAGCAGCAGCAGGGAACATTTGTTCAGATCAAGCGAGTAAGAGGATATTGTACTCATATAAAAGTAAAGATGTGTGCTAACCTGTATTTATATTGTATATATTGTGTGTTTTTTGTGTTGTCATTTTTTACTTTATCAATTCACTTTTTTGACTGTTTAAGAGTTCTAACGGTCATTTTCATACACATCTCTTAGGTCTGTGCAGCTTGTGGGTTCGAGCGTGTCTGGCAGAACCAGCCAGTGCTGCATAGAAACATGCCAGCCTGCAACCTGATGCTTAGTGGGGCCATCCACTTTTCTGGTTGTATGGCTACACTAACACTTAGGATGTTAAAACTGTTTGGCCTTCAATGTTTTACTGCAAACACATTCTTCCGCCATCAACGCCTTTACACAATTCCCACCATTGTGCAGGCGTGGAAGAATGAGCAAGCTGGCATAGTCAGCCAGCTGAAGGAGATGGGGGGGGGTCTAATCCTCTAAGGTGACTGAAGGTATAACACCTCGCTTGTATACTTTTATATGTTACCTTTACGTGCCGTAGTGGGTTGGTTTTGGGCTTGTTTCGTTTTGTGTTTTATGTTCAGGCTTGCCCCGTACCGGTGACCGCCAGCAGCATAGGACCAGCTTCTATTGGTCGCCAGTGAGGGTGCCGTGTGTTGTTTGCTGATCCTTGCCAAATCTTTGCATGTGTCCCGTCTTCGCGTGTGGAGATCGCCTTCAGTTTATTTTTGTGGTTCTGAGTAGCTAAGTAACAGTATCCATTGCAGTGTTTTTTGGCTTAAATGTTTTAATTAATTAAGCTATTCATCATGACATTCATAGGTCAGACTCTCCTGGTCATTGTGCCAAGTATGGGACCTACACAGTGCTTAATTTGTCAAGTGGGAGCTCCCGGAGCGCTGAGGACGAGTAGAAAAAAAGCGGCGGGGGGGGGGGGCGGGGGCTCTGGTGGGCGCTTTCGAACAACCCACACTTATTTAGTCAACATCGCAAGAAATTAGCCTACTAAAGCCTCGTGAATGGGGTTGTACCCAGAAAAAATAGTAAACATATGTTAGGTTGGAGAGACACACAGCCACACGTTATAAAGTTTACCGTTGTTTACTAACAGTTGAGGAATAATGTCATGCACTCGCAGGTGCGTCATTGAGTCATTGTATTCTCAACACAGCAAAACACACCAAGTCCTTGAAAATGGATCTCCGTCGCATCAAAAGATGAAAACAAATAGATAGGCTACCTCATAGATTATAGGCCTAGTTAGAACAACAATCTGGCACGACAACTTGGCCACGTTAACAAATAGATACATATTATTAACCAGAACAATACCAGAATACCACAAAAACCATAATAATAATAAAGTTCATTTTGGCCTTCTTGCCCCTCTTCTCCGCAGCCACTTTCGCTAACTCCTCGCAGATTTATCACACATCACTCAACCGACTCGCGTCACTCCAAGTCCAACCTCTCTTGCTGCACATCTGAACAAAACACACACATGCACACAGTATTAGCCCCTCACACACACACACACACACACACACACACACACACACACACACACACACACACACACACACACACACACACACACACACACACACACACACACACACACACACACACACACACACACACACACACACTCCAGATCCAGCTGGCGGAGCGCACGTCAGAGCTTCCGGAGCGCGCTCCCCCTTGCTCCCCCTCAAATTAAGCACTGGACCTACACCGTGATTGAGGACCGCATCAACAGGGTTTTGGATCTTCAACGTCCAAGTAAATTACCATTAGTGGACACACAAATCAGTTGTTCTCTTTTTGATGTGGCAGGCACACTTTCTTATATGACTGATTAATGTTTTTTACAGAGCTCAGAGGTACCAAGCAGCAACTGGTGTGAGCTGGAGGGTTTGAAGCGAACCATAGCATTTCTCAAGGAGCAACACTTGCAAGTTTCAGCCCTTATTACCGACAGAAATCGCCAGGTAAAGACAAACAAGAAAGACATATGTATCAGTGTATTCATTATATGTTCCCCTACATTAATTTTACAGTGGGCTGTTGATTTTGACACGCTGTAAGGAGCAAATGCTCAAAAAAGCCTTACTAATTTATTTATTTTTGTACGATATTTTCTTTGTTTTATTAGACAGATTTGTACCCACTGTGCCACTGGCGCCCCAGCCTTACTAATTTTAAGAAATGTTGTCTCATTCTTTAGGTTGCCAAGTGGGTGCGGGAGGAGTTGTGCCCTGAAGGAACAAGTCACTTCTTTGACATCTGGCATGTTGGTAAAAGTAAGTAACTTGATGTTTATAGGTTTGTTTAGATGAACACTTGGTTAAAATAAAAACATAAAATTGTGTTTATGTTCTGAAACAGGCATAGGAAAAGCGCTAGATGCTGCTGCAAAGGAGAGGGGTTGTGAGGACCTTAATCTGTGGAGGCCATTGATTGTCAACCACCTATACTGGACTGCAGCTTCCACACCTAATGGGGATCCAAATGTAATGGAGGCCAAGTGGCAAAGCATGGTGAACCAAGTTCAGGACATCCATGAACATGACAGTCCTGGATTTCCCTCCTGTGCACATCTCCCTTTGGAGGGAGAAGCAAGGAACAAGCAGTGGCTGGAACCAGGTACAACATACTACTACATGTGTGGCTGAATATGATTAGAGGTCAAAGTTCTTGTTGGTGCGTTGTTCATTTGTGATCCACAGCACTCCATCAATATACAGCCCCGCGAAGAAAAAAAATTAAGCCACCAGTCTGGATTTTTCTTAAATTGTTATCCCTAAATTACTTATTGAAAATGCTCTAAATGACAATATTTTTATTGTTAATTTGGTATAAATGTGGTCATTAGTTTATATTATAGAATCAAAATGTTCATACTACTCAAACATATGCCATTAAAGAGTAAAACAAGAGACACTGAACATTTGAAGTGGTCTCTTAATTTTTTCCGGAGCTGTATAACCCAGAGTGTGCTCACACATAAACAAAGTACTGTTCAAACTTGTGTGATACTGGAAGTAATTATATAATCATGCCTAATCAGTGTATGTAACTAATTTGGACATCTATTAACATTGGAACACATGTTATGTTGTTGTTTATGCAGGAACAACTGTAGCTATTAAGTTGGAGAGTGTCACTACAAGAACAGCATTGTTGAAGGATGTTCGGCAGTTGTCCCCACAGCATCAGACCTTTTCCCTGGAGGCCTTTCACTCGCTTATCCTCCACTTTGCACCTAAGCACACTGGCTTCTCCTTCCTTGGGATGTACAGCAGGTAAATAGTGTGATATTGAAATGAGTATGGTACAGTGAGGCTGCAACTGCATTCATTTTAAATTGGTACTTGGATATAAGAGCAGCTTGTGAATTGCTTTTTCTACAGGCTTCTCTTGGCAGCCCTGCATTACAACCACAATGGAAGTCGAGAGGTTGCACGAACACATGACGGCGAGGTTCAATATGGAGTTCGTTACCCAAGGTTCCGCAAAGGATGCTGGGTCGTCCGCCCTGTCAAGGAGAAGCCATCGTACGGTAAGCTGTTTTAGTTTTTTATTACTTTATTACTTACTTTTATTAAGTCCCTGAATTGGATCTAAACATTTGTTTTCTTTCTTCAGCTTATGCATCTGCCCTTATGGAGTCTCTGATTGAGGCCTACTCCAGGTCACCAAGGAGTCTACAAGAGAGCTCAGCTGACTTGTCCTCCTCTGCACCTGCCCCCCTTTCCACATCCTTCCAGATGATCAGCAAGGATGAGGCTGTTGGCTTGTATCTTGCACGACACACACGTTTTAACACAGGAAATTAGTGTTAAACACTGTTAGGTATTTCGTACACTATATTGTAAAGCCACATTTAATCTCAGAGATAGATGTGGGACCATGGAGTTATGTGGTATCTGCATTTGCAACCAAGAGAAAGACACATCTATTGGCACATGGATCCATTCAGGGAAAGATCCCTCTTTACTTGAACTTCTGGATTCTTAAATTATTTCCCCCATTCTGATTATCTGCATTTTATTATTAATGAAGTTAATAACAAAACTATTCTTTCCCTAGGTTTTTTCTGGAGGTTTGCCTGCGGTTACCACCTGGTCCTGCTTGACACCCACGCTTTGGTTGAAATAAGTTTATGTTCTAGTCTACAGTTTATGTATGCTACACAGGAATATTTTATGAAGTTCTAATCCTGTATCTTAGTTTTGTTGCTGTGGTTAATTTTACGTTTAAATTTGTATTGCAGTATGTTCCTTTTGTTTTTAAACTGCAAGAACTAAATATTAAAAGAAAAGAATCATTAAAAGTTTCTATAAAATAAGACATTATTTTTATTGACTGTCATTTAAATGAGGCCACCCAAAACCTTTATAAACCCCATGTTCCTCTGGAAACTGCCGTCTGATGGCAGACACAATGCAGGCAGGTAAAGGCTTCCTGATGTGCCTGCCAAGAATTCCATAGGCCCAGCGGACAACCTGCCTGTATGCGGTGTAACGATACTGCCTTTAGGATAGGGAAACAATATCGACAGTTAAACTTGGTCATCAAAAAGGGTGATATTGTTAATGGTATTAATAAGGTAAATTACAATAGAAAAAAAATCAATTGAGTTCTGATATTGCTACCAATTAATGTATTTAAATGTTTAATGTTTTCAGTTATATAAAATTGGTAAAGTCCATTCAACATATAAAGCAAGTCACAAATTCTGGGGTTCAGCAGGTTTCAAAACCCCAGAATCTGTGACTTGAGCTCTATTTACTTGGTAAACTAGGATCTTTTTATAGTTATTTTATTAAGGAATGTGGACAACTGAACATACTCGTGTGTGCTGGCCTGCAGAGGGCCATGCTCCTGTTTGAAGGCCAAGTATGCTACCTGGAGCACAAAGGGGTTCAGACAGCATCCCTCAAAGCCTGGATGCAGAGTCAGGCATGTTACGTCTGGTCTGGGGTTTAGCGTCTCCACTAGAGCCCAGAAGGGATCCACCTCCCTGCAACACATGCTCTCCTCAGCTGAGCTCATTGGCTGGCATTTCCCACACAAGCACCTATCAAAATGAAATGTGAGGTTAACTTCGCTCTTTTCTTTCAGTTTGATCGCGCACTCTCTCGCTCGCCCACCCGTCCGTCCGCCGGAGCAGGATTACTATTGCAACAACACATCAGTAGGGTAAAACTAACCTGTCTCACGACGGTCTAAGCCCAGCTCACGTTCCCTATTAGTGGGTGAGTTATACATCCTGTAGATTCATATATAATCAAGTACTAGTAAAGTTATGCCTGTTAAATATTGAAACGTGGCCATCATTTGCTGTCATTAGCTAATATTAACTCAAGCTAATGCCAGTCACTCACCAAGACACCTGCCCAATTCTCCACTGATTCTCTTGACACCACAACTCTATCTCCCTCCTATTGCCATGGTGTCTCCCCCTATTAGGTGGTTGCTGTTCTCCCTCACGGCTAGCTGGCTCAAAATTGTACGGAAGTGGTCCGAAACTGTTATCCATTGTTATGTTGCCTATGTAGTCTATGATGATTAGAACGTCCGTCTACCAATTCCTACGTCACGCTCGAAACGAGCGTTTGAGATGCGGAAGTAAAATTGTATCACAAAAACGGCTCAAGATGCCACTCAAGATGCCGAATTTTTTTCCTATATGATTCTTCATTGCAGTATCTAACTTCCAATACGCAAATTTAAACCTCCGTTCGTGGAACACCCCTCTGGACGAGTGTTTCGCAAGCTCTCTTGCGTTGTTTGGCCGAATGCATGCGCATGCGCAGTAGCCAGGCGACCGTCTCATCCAATGGCGAGCTCAGTTGGCGCTGTGTGCCTCAAGATTCTGATTGCCCCAGAGAAATGTCAATTATAAGAAAGATTCTGAACCAAGTGCTGAGATTCCGATTGGCCCAGAGAAATGTCAATTATAAGAATGATCCACTAATTTTTCGCAATTCTGGACCCCCCCCCCCCCCCCCCCCCCTGCAGCTTTGCATTTTGGAATCCGTTGTCCATTCTATAATACGTCCATGGTTTACAAGCGCAAACGCAGTATTAAAAAGCGGAAGCGGATTCGCTTCCACACTAGCAAGTCGTTCCAAAGTCCGAACGTTACAAACGCTAGGAAGCACTCGAGCTAGCACTCTAGTCTCATCTTCATAGGACGCGTCCTAGCAAGGCTGCAACCTTCACATTGGGAAACAGCCCATGACCCACACCCAAAAAGATATTTTCTCGTCACATCTATGGAGTTACATTGTTGAATAAGTTAAGTGTGGAAGTACAGAAAAGCCAAAACATAAAACGGTTTAAAAAAACAAATAAGACATCTTAACTTACAGAAATTTAGAAGAGCCTCTGTAAGACGGACATGACTAGTTTTGTAATATACATGTTTTTTGTATATAGAATTTTTCAATTGTCTTTTATAAAATCAAGTTATTTATAATGATATATAATTATAGTTATTATTCATATTTAGATACATTTTGATAGAACTGTGTAGTTATTATAGCGGTTTTATTATATAAACTGACATCTTGATAGTAAGACATCTTAACTAACTAAATTGATCTGTTAAGGGGTAGGACTAGATAAGTTATGTACTTCCTCCTACCCCGTTACGAGCATTTGGAAAGTCTGTTTGTTTTTTGCTTGTTTTATTTATTCATATAATAATATTGTAACTTTGTTTTTGTTGCCTACTTGTTTGAAATAAAGACAATCGATTTTCAAGCTCACGTTTGAGAATAAAACGTGACATTCCAAAACCAGTACCTAGTAGGCCAAAAATACGTCTAGTCCTTTACCGTAGCAAGGGCCTGAACTGTATAACACAACTCATTAGGAGTAGCCTGATGCTCGGATTGTTACAATCTGTATCCTTTACCTAAAAGAATTTCATGAATTAACCAATCGTAATAATTCTAATGTTTATGCAAGAGTTTACAGGCTTTGTTATTAGTCATCCTCAAAAGAAAAAGAAAAAAATGTTTATATTCCTTTTCTTTATTAGGTCCATTATTTTATACACAACAGCATGAAACTGATTCAGCCAACGTCAGACAGTAGAGATGGAAGGGCGAGGGTTTATACAACAACCTGAGGAGGAAAGACCAAAAATGCTAAATGTGTTAGCAGGTTATATTGACTAAGTGCAGGTACTGCATCAGTGGCTGCACATGAGTCATGAATCATGAATGTAAATGTGGTTTATTAAAACAAGGTCTGGTACAACATCAAAGGAACATTGAAAGTCCCAGAGTTGTAATACCCATTAAATAATATTTGCCCAATATAAATGTGTCTCCCAATTCTATTGGAAGGTTTGATAGGAGTCACGGTTTGAGCAAACAATGAGCAGGACCTGTTAGGAAGCCTTCTATAACTTGTCGATGCCCAGCTGCTCCGGCGTTGAGATGCCAAGTTCAGCCAGGGTAGGCCCCAGCTCCTGAATCAGGTATGGATATATGTCTTTGTGAGGACCGGATTTATCCTGGGAGTAAAAGCAAGGGAAAGTCATTAATTTGTTCACACATTTCAACTAAAATGTTTACCGTACCTCTAATTACTAATGCTGTCAGTTTAACACGTTAATAACAGCGTTAACACAAAGCAATTTTAACAGCGTTAATTTTTTTATCACGCGATTAACGCTTCGCTACACCGGAAACAAAACAACAAGCACGCCGCACAAACTTGTTGGGGCAAGCAAGGAGGATACGGAGCGGGTGAAAAACTCCTTAAAAGTGTGTGTGTGGTGTCACTCTGTTCGAGCCTGCTGCACGAGAGATCAATGTTGTCATTAGCTGTTACGTCTTTCTGACCAATCGCAGTTCAAGGCCCACCTGGGCTGTACCACTTTGGGAGGGGCCGCTCAGTTACTCCCCTCTAGACATTTACATTTAGGGCATTTAGCAGACGGTTTTATCCAAAGCGACTTACAATAAGTACATTTGTCATAAGTGCATCAATATATCGCTGTCGGTACAGAAAGGACGTTCATAGAACCAAGTGCAAGTACCACAATCGCTAGGCTAATCAATTCCCTGTGTTACAGCCACTGCAGTTGCTACACAGTTAAGTACTACAATACAATACAGTGTACAATGGTGGCCAGAACGGGGAGGGTGGCTATGCAGAGTCGAGGTGGACTCTGAACAGGTGAGTCTTAAGTCTTTTTCGGAAAATAGTGAGCGACTCTGCGGTCCCGAGAGTGGCAGGGAGCTCGTTCCACCACTGAGGTCCCAAAACCGAGAAAAGTTGTGACTTTGCTGGACGGCCTTTGCTAGCTCTTAGCGATGGCGGTTCCAGACGTCCAGCTGAGGTAGTTGAGCGGAGGGATCGAGCTGGGGTGTGTGGCTTTAGCAATGCTTGGAGGTAGGAAGGGCAGGGGTTGTCACTAAGGGTTCAAAAGCACTTGCCCATCGGGCAAGTACAGGTCAGGTTCAACTTGCCCGAATGTGATGTTCACTTGCCCAAATTATAATCAGAATCGTGAACGGGCCTCTTTTTGCCAGGCACCTGGCCTGGTTTTGGGGGGGCTCAGAAAAATCATCCTAGCTCAGACTGAAGCTGAATGTTTGCTTCCACACATGTTGTGTTTAAAAAATAACAAACTTCTCTTTGTCTACTTATTTATCGAGCGGTCACATCCAGAGTTCCCGTTGTCCGGTAATTACCGGTCTTTGACCGGAAAACAATGAGGAGGACCGAAAATTCTAAATGTCTCCGGTCAGAATGACCGATTGGAAATAAGGCCCCGTCCACACGGAGCCGAAACGGGCGAAAACGATCCGGTTTCGTTTTATGCTTAATGTTCAAGGCGCTGGTTCTCCACAGAAAAAAGTGGAGCGCATCAACCCTGCGCTCATACAGCATGCGCATGTATACAAACATTCAGTCACGAGGAGATTCAACCATTGAGCAGAACAAAATTGAGCAGGTCCTATGTTCCCGGTTTTCCCCAAAAAGGGTCCTATGTTCCCCTGTAGCCATACATACCGGGGAGCATAGGACCCTTTTCCCAGAAAAGGGTCCTATGTTCCCCGCAATCTATCAATTTTAAAAAATATTTAAACTTTGACGCGGCATTCGCGTAATGACAGCCAATCGGCGTTCAACAGAGTGACATGTCTAACGTAACAGCCAATCAGCGTTCAACCGGCTAACTCACCGGCCAACACACACAACGCAGTCCGGGGTGAACTGCAGCATGGAGGAGAAAGTGATTGTTGCCGTTTGCGACTCCCGGAGCTCTTTATATAATAGTATATAATATAATTGTATAATAATATCACGGCCAAAAGCTCTGTGCGCCTCCGGATGGCCGTAACGCGGGGAGCTCTCGTAGGGATTGGGCTTCTCGGGGTTTGTTTACCGGCGTATGAATATACTGCGTCAGGTTCTCCGACGTCTCTCCCTCTTCCACAAAAGGTAAAGACATGCAATGGTAATTATCTCGGCCGGAATTTGGCAGTAATGGTGGAAAAAGTAACAGACCGGGGAACATAGAACTCTTTTTAAAAAAAGGGTCCTATGTTCCCCGGTCACATACATATCGGGGAACATAGGACCCTTTTTGGGGAAAAGCAGGGAACATAGGAACCTTTTTTAAAAAAAGGGTCCTATGTTCCCCAGTCTCATACAAAGAGGGGAACATAGGACTTGGGGAACATAGACACGCTCCCCTATAGACTACCGTAGGTTTATGAACTAAACGGCGGCAAGCTAGCGAAAGCCGGCGGCAAGCTTTGCGGAGGGCCGGTATTTAACAACCATGGCGAATCAAAATATGATCACACACTTCTTCTTTATATAGCCTGCCTATCAATTTTTTTAAGTGCAATAAACACGGACAATATCCGACCGTTTTTTTTCCAATTTGACCGGTAAAATGAAACCTTCCCGGTCACATGACCGGCACCAATTTCTTCTAGCGGAAACACTGGTCACATCGTGCCATGAAGTGATTTCAGTCCACCGTTGCAACCTATTAAAGCTATCGCCAAGTTATATGTAGACCTGCATGATTTGATGCAAATGTATAACTATATGTCAGAGGTAGTAGCAAAGATATGTCTTTTTTAACTTTCAAGTTTCTTGTAGCTCTAACTGAATAATCACAATCGCGTTTCTAGTAGGGTTGTCAGTCACGATACTGGATTTTCTAATTTCAACACTATTCCTGGAAAAAGATCGATATTCTATACCATTTTCGATATCAGGGGAAAAGTTTTTTTTCAGGAAAGAACATACCCAAAGTAAATAGATTATATCTCCACACCTGCAAGGGCGATAATGTCATCTTTGGGCCAAAATAAAGATTGTTGTGCAAGTTAAATATTCAATGGGGATAATACTTGGTTAAAGTGAATAAAGCCATGGAACACAGCATAAGTGGAAGATAACATTTCCACCTGAAATAATTATCAGTATCAGTTGGTCGTTATCAGTTGGGAGCGCTGTCTTACTATGAGGCACAAAAAAAGGTAGATATCTTACAATTTTGAAACTTGAATGACACCTCTATTTAAAGTTCAGGGCAATCGAATGCACCAAGCCAAACACTCGCAAATAAATATATGACCACTAGATTGCGCTGAAGAATATGTTTTCTGATTGAAGGCAATTTACCTATTTCCTAAGAAACCTTCTCTTATTCATTGATTGAAAACACCATGTTAAGTTGCAAAATTTGGCCCAGATACTGGATAATCTGTTTATGGTGGTTTTATTCGATCAGAATCAACTTTGTGGGCAAAAATCACAAAGGTAATACTTCATTTTTGGTTGTTAAAAGAAAAGGGGACGTTTCTTCTTAAGTTGTTATTTGCGAGTTTTAGTCACAGAATGATATGGTTTGGACTGTTGGAATAAGTGGAGGCTCAGCTTTCATGTAATATATACAGTAGTTTGTGAGGGTCCAATTTCGTGAAAAAGATCGCTCTTGCTGTGTGCATGTGCACAGTTATGAAACCCAAAACCGTGTTCTTGACTTTCCTTGATAATTTGCCTCAATCCAAAGTACTTCCAAACTGCACTCCTCCATCACTACTCCATTTAACTTGTACCTAAACCGTTCACGGAGGTGCTGCACTTGAGATGCTAGCTGTGTTGGCTAACCTTTAGCGAATCACTGCCAGAGACCGCACTGCGAGTGAGTGACAGAAGGCGGGGCTATATTCGCACTGAAGCGATGCGTGTCTGTTAACTCACTTTCCGAGAGAAGAGAAGACGTTGCGCTGATCAATTGCAAATACTTCTATTTTGTGTGGTTTTGCGGAACAAAAGGTTGTTCTGCAATTTCTAAAAACATTTGAATAAATAGCTTTTATATTAACATCAACCCAAAATCCACTTGCCCGTTCGGGCAACCAGAAAAAATCTCAACTTGCCCAAACATTTTTTTTACTTGCCCCGGGCAAGCGGGCAACTGTTAGTGTCAACCCCTGGAAGGGGCAGTTCCATCGACTGCCTTGTATGCCAGTAACATCGTCTTAAATTTGATGCGAGCTAGACAAAGGAACTTTTATGAACAAAATATAGTTATCCTGCAGTAATCAGCCCGACAGCTCCGAAACATTAACGGCCCAACGGGAATTCTCCCGATTACCACTCTACCACTGTGTGTGTGTGAGTGTGAGTGCGAGTGTGTGTGTTTCGATAGCCTGGTAATGTGTATAGGCCTACGTACGGTAGGAATATTTATACTGGTATAAATAAATTATATAGTATTTCCCCATCTTTGCTGAGCAAGAGTTTTGTTCGAAAGTTCAAGGTTGGGTATGGAATTCTCTTTTTTGGCAATTTTTGCAAAATTACTGGAAATCCTTATCATAACCCACTTACAGCCACTGAGTTAGAAGTACTGACATGAAAATTAAACAAGTCAATCATCTGTGGAACGGGTAGGGCTCGAAAAACTCCAGTCAATGATTTCCAGAACCACAGAGTGGCATTGGACAGTTCGTGCACGTACTCAAAGCTCGTGACCCAGAGCAAGCTTCAGTTTGTTGTTAACCTGTGGTAGCTACTGGAGCTAGCTAACTAGCTAATGGCTCGCTCTCGCGCATCTGTGTTCACGCTTGTGCATGATTGCGCGTCCATGTACTTTGAATGGGTGGAGTCAGAGTCAGCATTGAAGGATTGTGGGTAGGACCATTTGAGTTGTGTGTTTTCAAAATCTGCTTGCGTTTCGCAAATCCCATACCCAACCTTTAACTATGACATTAATGCGATTAAAAATTGTAATCGCTTGACAGTAGGGTTGCCGCGGTGTGGACATTTTCACACAGAGTAATACGCTCGTGTCAACACGGGCAGTGTTTCCCATACATAGACCATTGTGTGCCGCAGCGCCACAGAATCAACATCGAGCGCCACGAATTGATTTTCTTTTTTTTCTTTTATTAATTAATATTATTATTATTTATTTTTTTATAACGCGATTTGGAAATCTAAAAATCGTTCCATCCATTCATCTCCGCATAGCACTCGTTCTCCCCGTCATTCTCGTACACACACACACACACACACGGAGTGAGAGCGACGATACGCTAACACATGAACCCACCGATGTCACCCGTCGCTTAGCAACCGGACACGCTGGGGTTGATAAGTTACCGGACTACTGTAACTACTACGGAGTGATAATAACAAAGACGTGAATCAGGCAATAAATCCAATTTCCTTGACAGCGGTAAAGTGTGGACCAATCGGAAGTTAAACCCCAAACTAATCGGAATAAGTGTTTATAGCGGACTACCCCACCTCTTCTATTCCGCATAGAATTCTATTCCGAACCGATTGAGGCGTATATATATATATATGATACTTTTCTATTCCGATTGAGCTGTTCTTCCACATCTATGCGGATCAGATGTGTCCGCATGTAAACGCGGAGTTAGATGCACACTCACCGACGGCTGATTCGCCCGCTCCTCCTGTACACGCGCAATGCTTGAGGTCAATGGAAAAATATATTTGGCACAGAGAAGACGGTCTGCGACATTTGCAGTTTACCAAAGGTTAGTATGATATACTGTGGTCTAACACACCTGCCCAAATTTTTTGTTAACTCAGAAAAGGTAATATTAGCTTTATGAACTCAACGTTATTGATATTGAACATCCCGCACCCGTCATCATAGACAACGTCGTTGGTAACGCAGTGAACACTGCGATTAAGATGAAATACGGTTATAGTTTAGATAGGCCTATATCAAAAAGAATAGAAAACATTAATTACATTCTATTCTTAATATTATTTTATTCTGACTCTGAATGTTTGTTGCTTTAATCCAGATGAGCATTGAAAAGTTTTTTCTGCACCAAAAAGGCCTCGTCCAGACGACGCGGAGCAGCTTGAGGAGGTAGTTAGCTTAGTCTGAAATCAAGTTGAACAGTCAAATGGCTGTTGCTAGTAAATGTTTATTAAATATATAATACATTTATTTTGAATGTTCCTAGGCATCAAACAGTGCTGAACAACCCAGTGCTTCTCAGGGGCCGGGCTGTTCAGGAGATATACTGATTAATATAGGCCAGGAGGACAGCAGACAAAATGTTGCTGAAACAACAGGTGAGGTGGAAACAGATTAGTGTAGATTTTAACTTTTAAAAAAATAAGAGTAGGGAAAGTAATTTCGACCCTTCTGTTCCTGGTAGAGAAAATGTGCTGATCTGTTCATTGTAGGTCTTCCAACCCTACATTACTGGCCTGGAAACAGAACTGAAAAGGAGGTTCCAGGAGCTGGACATCCTAGTCCAGCTCCTGTCGGCTGCCCTCAGTCGGCTGCCCTCCCTGACAATATGTGCATTGGATTAATTATTTTAGTTAGTTGCCTTGTTGTACCTAGTAGTATATCGTTACCATTTATTTTATTTTTCCTAAAAAAGTTAAATATTGGTTCAGGTAGGTCTTGAGATAATTTGTACTTGAAATAAAAACCTCCAGCTTTAGTTGTCTGTTGCAATTCATTCCTTGAATGTCACAGAATCAAAAGTTCTGGTAAAAACTAAACTCGTGCGCTGACGCCGCCGCGTCGCCATGCCACGCCGCCCGCCCACCCCAACCCCCCCCCCACCCACCCCCGCACCACACATTGGTCCTTGGTCTGTGGGAAACACTGACGGGTATAAACGGTATTAACTTTGAAACTATAGGTCAACCGCCATCTTCTCCGTCAACTCTCCTCTCACACTCGGTGACAGCGGCTGGCAGCGCGCTAATTCTCGGCGTCTTATAACGTTCTATATATATAATAGTATCATGATATAATTTTATATATCATAATACCACGGCCAAAAGCTTTGTGCGTCTCCGGATGGCCGTAGCGCGGGGAGCTCGCGTAGGGATTGGGCTTCGCGCCGTTTGTTTACCGGCGTTGCTATGGTTACCGGTCTTGTAAGTAAGCGCGTATATTCTCGGTGCGCCAATAATCCCACACAGAGCAGAACTGTGGCCTATTCTACACATTTTAATTTTCTTAATTATATTATGAATTTTTACTGAATTTGTTTTTTATTACTGGAAAAAAAAAAAAAAAAAACTCGGTGTTGCCGGTGTGCAACACCGAGTAATCGGTGTTGGCCTCAACACCGGTAACACCCGTAATACCGTGTACCGCGGCAACCCTACTTGACAGCACTACTAATTACTAGGGATGCACCGATCCGATATTTGTATCGGTATCGGTACCGATATTGAAGACATTTCTAGATCGGGTATCGGTGACAAATGGGCCGATCCATATTTAAAAAATATATATATATATATATTTTTTTTACGTTTTTGTACATACTTGAATCCTATTCCTACTACCTTGCTGCTTTGATAATTGAATTTCCCACGAAAATGTTCTCACAGGATTAATAAAAGTGTATCTATCTATCTATTGGCTGATCTATTCAGTTTCTATGCTGTGCGCTGTGAGTGACGTCATTAACAAGCAACACGCCGTGCGGAGCCTACAGTGATTGCAAAATGGAGCGAGCAAAAGGATCTGCTATCTGGAGCTATTTCACTTTACCTAAGCCAGCAAGCTCCACGGCTACATGCAACATATGCAAAGTAAATGTCCCGAGGGGTGGTACTAAACCTTCTAGCTTTAATAACCACAAACCTTATAAAGCACCTCCAAAAATTCAAGTCTCATGATCCCAGTCTTTTCCCCTCAATGAAACTTACAGTTTGTAGCCATAATTTCGCGCTGTTTTTCTATATCGGTATCGGATCGGTATCGGCCGATACTAAACCTCAGATATCGGTATCGGTGTCGGAGGTGAAAAAAGCGGATCGGTGCATCCCTACTAATTACATTAAGCCCCTTCTTACCCGTCTGCTAAATGCCCTAAATGTAAATGTTACCCAGGACAGAGCCACCAATGATGATTTAATGATTTGTGCTTGAAACCCTCTTCCAAAGTCTACTGCTAAAATGTGTATGGCCGGTTTATTTTCAATGTGGAAGGGAAAATAATGCAATCTTTTAAACAAAATAATAAATCCAATAAAAAATAAATACAGAACCACAATTAAGGCAATCATAGTGAGTTCAATGAAATAATGGCGGCAGAGAGCTCAATTCGAAAAGACAGATTAGTCAACTGTGTACTAAAGGAATTTAAATCCGTCTAAAAATGTATATTAAGTGCACTTCAAGACAGTCAGGAAATTAGTTTTATTTACCAGGCACAAATCAATATTTTCTACCACCACCCAAACTCCTTTAGGATTAAATTGAGATTCAATAATTGTCAACATTGTAAAGTGTTAATGTACACCATCAGTCATATTAAATCAAACCAATGGGCCTCCAAAACGTTCTAACCCTAAGCCTCAAACAATTCTTGAAGGACATTTCCACCCCCTACCGGCTCTGTCACACTAAATTTGTACCGGCTGCCAAATTTGTACCGGGCGCGTCATCCATACGTAATCCATTCCAAACCTGCAACAGATGATCGCGTCGTCCGTTGCCGGGAAGGTTAAAAAAACATTCGCGCTCATGTTGCCAAAGACGAAATAACATAGTACAGTTAACGGATCGCTAGATAACACTTGTTATTACTTTATATTTGTATTGTATTTCATTTTTTAATCAAATTTAGCTAGTAAACTGAGTGTTTAAAGCGGGTTTCAAAAAACATTCGCGCTCATGTTGCCAAAGACGAAATAACATAATACAGAAAACGGATCGCTAGATAACACTTGTTTTTACTTTATATTTGTATTGTATTTCATTGTTTAATCAAATTTAGCAAGTAAACTGAGTGTTTAAAGCAGGTCAAGGACGAAATAGCACAATACAGATAACGGATCGCTAGATAGAAGGTTCGCGAATGTTCGTTAACCTTTCACGTCATTCGACGCGATCGTCCGTTGCCAGGCAACGGACGACGCGATCATCTGTTGCCGGGCAGGTTTGGAATGGATTACGTATTGATGACACGCCCGGTACAAATTTGGCAGCCGGTACAAATTTAGTGTGACAGCTCCTCTGATCTTCCACTCATGGTCCAACTGTTGCATGTACATGAGCTCACCTTCACAGCCTCCAGGATGCGGATGGCACTGGCCAGGTCATCCAGTCTGCGACAAGCCCTCAGGGCAGAGTCCAAGATCTTGGCCTCAGGCACCAGGTCGTACCCAATAAGGGTGTTCATGCCTTTTGACATAATAAAAACACCCAAATTAACACATTTCTAGTTATGAATGATTAACATTACCATTATATTATTTCTGTTAAAGCCTGACCTTTCTTCAACTCCCAGGCATCAATGTCTGGCTTGCTAAAGTAGGTCACCCAGCGAGCATCAAACTCCTCATCCGTCTCAACCTTCCCATGGGAGAAGGATCTGGAAGCCAAAGGAGCTTCAGAAGAAAATATCAATGGTTACAATCCCGTTTCAAGGGGTCCGTGAGTGGAAGCAATTTGTAGCGCCAGTTATCGTTGTAAACTTATTTCATAAAATGTAATAATTAATCTCGAGGCAAATGGCTTTTTAGGGCAATGTGTAATTGTACCGTTTGTGTAAGCAGTGATTCATAGAATGGACTATCGGTTGAATAGCGGGTAATAGTCAGCCGCAGATTCGATATTCGCTGTATATTCGGTTTTCATTTACCCACAGCGACATGTTGCTCCTATCGATATCTGTGCGAGAAACGCTATTGAATCAACGTCCTGCCTGCCATCTGTTTTAGGGACTGTCTACAAATTACACCCCACAGACTGTTGGCATAAACGTTACCATAGAATTGTTTCAGGAAAGAAATCACCACAAATCACTTGAAACATATTTTCTCATTCTGATTGCTGTAGTACTTGCCAATGGTGGGCTTTTACATACTACGGGTCATTATTTGTTGACATTTTGCATAATAGTGAAACACAGCAATTAATAGTTTAAAATATTAATTTCATCCTGTTTCACTATTATGCAAAATGTCAACAATTAATGACCCTTATTAAGTAAAAGCCCACCATTGGCGAGTACTAGAGCAATCAGAATGAGAAAATGTAGTTGTATTGATTTTTGGTGAATATTTTAAACTATTGATTGCATCCTCATTCGCTAAAATGCAAAATGTCAACAAATAATGACCCGTAGTAAATAAAAGCCCACCATTGGCAGGTAGGCCTACTACAGCAATCAGAATGAGAAAATGTAGTTTTATTGATTTTTGGGGAATATTTTAAACTATTAACTGCATCCTGTTTCACTATTATGCAAAATAATAATGACCCGTAGTAAATAAAAGCCCACCATTGGCAAGTACTACAGCAATCAGAATGAGAATATGTGTTTATATTGATTTATGGTGATTTCTTTACTGAAACAATTCCATGGTAACGTCTATGTCACCAGTCTGTGGGGTGTAATTTGTGGACGGTCCCTAAAACAGATTGCAGCCGGACCGTAGATTACAGCGCTGTTCTTGCACAGATATCGATAGCAACAACTAATTTCGGTGCGATTTTTTGTCAATAAGCTGTCCTATACTCTCCTCAACATACCACACCCGTAATATAGTGCAATTGTGTTGATTAGGCCGATTGCGGGATGAATCCGATTGCAAAACTGAATATCCGGCGAATATCCAACCTGCTGCTAACTTTTACCCGCTCGGTTGAATCCAGAACGTCAGTAGTCGTGCGATAGGGATGCGCAAATTAGGTTAGAAGACTGCTCAGGAAATGTAACGGTGCGGCCACACCAAACGCGTTACTCGCGTTGGATAACGCGAGTAACGCACCTAACCTGACGCTTGATCATTGTGGGGTGGTTACTCGGTTCAACGCTTCCAACGCGTCAACGCGCCAACGCAGCTAGATGAGTCCATGTTCATGCAAGTGAACGGAGCGTTCCCTCTTCGTCATAACTATCAAACCAAACAGCCTTCACATTCACCGAGCGAACATTATGAAAGTAAAATGCACATTTCTCGCTAAAAATGTTTCCATAAACGCATTTAATGGCGTAACTATGTTACTATTTCCACCCAGAATAAAGATAGTTGTCGGCCGTGGCTGCGCTGGAGTCCGAGGTAGGAACCCCAAACGCTGCTGTGTTTGGGTGATAGAGCTTAGATCGGGTTAGATTAAATAATCTCTGATATAAATAACAATAATCGGGTTAAATAACTTCACATGGTGTGTCTGGTGTGTTTCCAGCATTCGTAGTGTTGATCAGCAGAGAAATAGTCCGCCAAGACGTTGAGGTTGCTTAGCATCCAGACACTCAGTCCATGCAATGGAACGGAGCGTTCCCTCTTCGTCATAACTATCAAACCAAACATCCTTCACATTCACCGAGCGAACAATATGAAAGTAAAATGCACATTTCTCGCTAAAAATGTTTCCATAAACGCATTTAATGGCGTAACTATGTCACTATTTCCACCCAGAATAAAGATAGTTGTCGGCCGTGGCTGCGCTGGAGTCCGAGGTAGGAAACCCAAACGCCGCCGTGTTTGGGGGAAGAGTTTAGAATAGAATAGACTTTATTTGTCATTGTGCATTGGATACACAACAAAATTTGTTTGTGCAACCACTAACAAAAGTGCAGTTGTGCTGGGTGGAGGGTAGGAGTGTAGTGTGATTATTAAGTTCTGTGATGGCCCTGGGGATGAAACTGTTCTGCAGTCTGGAGGTGCGGGCTGTGGTGGCCCGGTAGCGCCTGCCAAAGGGTAGCAGGGTGAAGATCGGGTTAGATTAAATAATCTCTGATATAAATAACAATAATCGGTTTAAATAACTTCACATGGTGTGTCTGGTGTGTTTCCAGCATTCGTAGTGTTGATCAGCAGAGAAATAGTCCGCCAAGACATTGAGGTTGCTTAGCATCCAGAGACTCTGTCCATGCAAGTGAACGGAGCGTTCCCTCTTCGTCATAACTATCAAACCAAACATCCTTCACATTCACCGAGCGAACATTATGAAAGTAAAATGCACATTTCTCGCTAAAAATGTTTCCATAAACGCATTTAATAGCGTAACTATGTTACTATTTCCACCCAGAATATAGAAAGATGTCGGCCGTATGCTTCTGTCCAAGCTCACTACTCTCTGCCAGTGACGTCGGGTCAAGCTCAACGCTGATTGGCTATCGCGGCCAAGCGTCACGCGTTGGAGCGTTGAAAGTTCAGATTTCTGAACTCCGGGCGTTGGCGCGTTGGGCGCGTTAAGGCGGCTGCATGCTTCAGCGTTGGTGTAAGTTGTTGCGCAAAATTTACTCAAAGCAATTCATGCTCCCTTTTAGGTTGCGCGTGTTGCCAAGCAATTTACCGCCAGAACAGTAGGTGGAGTAATATGTGGAGTAAAGTTTTTCGTTGAAGACGACCTCGAGAATGACGTCTTTGTCTGTGGGAGTCGTTGGTTTGTTTATGTGCCAGATCGTGTTCTCCCCATACACAGTGAATGATGGCAACAGACAGAGGAACAGGGGTGATGAAGTTGTTGATCATTGGGGTTGTATAAATGTGCATATCTCTCTACATTTTAAAACGACATAATGTGATGGCAGCAAAGTTAACTTCACTTCACGTCAATGCTTTTGTATATGAGCCTGCCGGGTTCCATTCTATCAAACCACCCACCCTCCTTCCTCCTACGGCAGCGTTTCTCAAATTGAACCATGAAAAGGAGATTTTCCTGGTATTGGTCGAAGACTACCCAAGTGAAGCCTATATGGTGTATTTGTGTGTGGGCGTCGTCGTCGGCTGTTTATAAACCGCCTCCCAGTCATGTTCTACACACTTCAGGTTAATGCTTTTGTATATGAGCCTGCCGGGTGATACTCCAGACAGGAAGTAGTAACCAGACCAGCAAACCAATCACAGCCTTGCAGGCTGGGCGGCTCGCGTAAAAGCTTACGTAAAAAATGACGCAAGTCTAGAAAAATCGCCCGACGCACGCAAGACGTGAGAAGTCGCGCAAGGGGGGCGCAAGGGCGCGCAAGGGCCTCTTGCGCTTGCGCTTACGTAACCGAGCATAAACCAGCCTTAACGCGTCTACGCGCCTATACCAATGGTTCCCTATGCAAAAATGCCGAATTTTGACGCCCCTAACGCGAGTAACGCGTTTGGTGTGGCCGTACCGTAAGGTCATACAAACCAAGGAAGGAAAACCATGCTTCAAACAATAAGAAACGTATTGAATATCAAGGGCAGGACAGTGAATAGTGAAGTTGGATTATATATCTACTTGAATCCTTTGGAAAGTCAAACATGAACCGGTCACCACAAGGTCACTGGTTCAAAGAAACTCAGATCATCTCACGTCATGAGACCTCAAAATGTACTAAGAGAATACACATGACTAACACATCATTCACGTACGATGCTTAAGAGTTTCACTTGAATTCAGTTCAATGTCACCCTCGCTGAACCCGCCCGGACGTGACAGCAGGTCCACAAACCCATGTTAGCATAGCTATCCGTACTAGCTGCTGAAATCGGCTTCTTTATCACCAACATGGTCAAAGAGAGTCCTACCTGAATAAGCGGGTCTTGCCTTTACCACACTCCGCACCCCCGAAGACGACAATCTTAAAACGGCTCTGAACATTGTCCCGTTCGGTGTGAGTCGGGGGCTAACGGTACCGAATGCTAAGGAACTGACGTAGCGGAAGTGACGTTCATAACATCAGACGCAACATAAAACAACTAACCAGCCAATCACGTGGATGCATTATAAAATATAGAGCGGCGAAGTCACGCCCTTTCAGGTAAAGCCCATGGGACCTATGAGATCGAAAAATATGAATGGGTTTCAATGGAGAGAAAGTAATTATCTTCTGGTCCCAGTATTTATATGCCCCGGATTACACATATGTTTTTTATGGATTTAAATGATAATTTTTCATGTCAAGAGTTTGACCGTTTATTGTGCAATTGTTCAGTTAAAGGCTGTAGAGAAAACACAATGAGAAAGGCTACACGTCTCGTATGTGACGTCGCGCTCCCCGCGACTGGCGTGGAAGAGACCGACAATCTCCCCATCGGCATAACTGAATGATAATATGATAATTCCTGCATATTAATATTCATATAAAATAGAGGAAGCACTAAAATACCATAACAAGTGGTGTGTCTTATTCTTAGGCTTTAGATTTACAATTGGATACTGGTTTGGAGTCACTGGCTCACATGGCATGTAAGCTATTGAAAGAAATATGATAATTCCTGCATATTAATATTCATATAAAATAGAGGAAGCACTAAAATACCATAACAAGTGGTGGGTCTATTTTTTAGGCTTTAGATTTACAATTGGATACTGGTTTGGAGTCACTGGGTCACATGGCATGGAAGCTATTGAAAGAAATATGATAATTCCTGTATATTAATATTCATATAAAATAGGGGAAGCACTAAAATACCATGAAAAGTGGTGTGTCTTATTCCTAGGGTTTACTTTTACAATTGGATACTGGTTTGGAGTCGCTTGGTCACATGGCATGGAAGCTATTGAAAGAAATATGATAATTCCTGCATATTAATATTCATATAAAATAGAAGACACACTAAAATACCATAACAAGTGGTGTGTCTTATTCTTAGGCTTTAGATTTACAATTGGATACTGGTTTGGAGTCACTGGGTCACATGGCATGGAAGCTATTGTAAGAAATATGATAATTCCTGCATATTAATATTCATTTATACACGGTCTGCGGGAATACTCGATTCTGATTGGCTGCAGGATGTGCATTAACTCCTGATATACGGACACCTGGACAAGTAGGTCCATCAAGTTGTCTGTTTACCATTCGCAATTAATGCGCTAGCTGGCGTATCATCTCTAAAATTAGTAACCATAGCAACGGGGCCCCACAAAAAAAAATAAAAAAGCACAAAAAGCACGATGTGCCTACATCAGGTCAGCATGAAAAATGGCATGAATTATGGTTGCAAGCCTCATGAAAGTCGTAGCTATGGTCCGTCCTAATTACTGGAGGAGTGAACAACGTTTCAACAGGCGTGTAATGGTGGTTCCGGGTATTAGTCAGAGCCTCAGGCGTAACCAGGGAAACAAAACAAAGCTGAGCGGACTGGTTTAGAATTATTACTGGTTTGGAGTCTGGGTCACATGTAGGCCTAATGGAAACTATTGAAAAAACTGCAAGTATTTTGCATTGATATATTTACGTGTAGTACTTTATTGACGGTCCCTAAATCAGTTTCCAGCGATTCACCGCGAGGCTCTGCGAGGCGCGCTAACCAGAGATGGAAATTAACTTTTTTGCCCACCAGCCACTGTGGCAGGTAGATTTAAAAATCGACCAGCCACTCATCTTTTTTACCAGCCACTTTTTATACGCTATATATTTTTTAATATGCGTACATTTTAAACAATATAATAGTAACAATAGATAAGCAAAGTGTTTTTCATACACATCAGTTGGTGTTACGATGACAAGTTTGGGGATAATTCATCTATACAAAGTATTTTCATTAAAAAACGAAATGACATATTAATAATAAAACAACATGCATGGCTACACCATCATAAGTCAATAGGAACATTTGATTTTTTGTATTTACATGTGACTGCATACAAATGTGTCCACACAGACATGGTAACTAACGTATGATAGTAAGCATTATATGCCCTTAACACTAATATTCAGAAGAAAATATGTGTGGGATTCAGTCCAATGCTGAAAATATATCTGTGGCATTCAGTAGGCCAATGCTGTGGTAAAGTGTGTAAAGTATGACCAAGTGTTTCTTTCTGTTCAATAGATAGAACGTTATCAATCCCCTGTAGGATAAATTTGTTAATGTTTGTCCCTATAAAACAATAATGGTAAAATAATAAATACAAAACACGACAGTAACTGAGTAGGTCAAACCGTCCAATCTGAAGGCTCTACTTAACCACTCCCCCTACTCACTTCCACCAATGCGAAGTGACGTGTGTCCCGATAGGACTCACTATATTGATGCACCTAGCCGTTCCAGAATCACTCCAGAATCATGCTGTGACACCATGCTTTCAACAAGGTCACCATATATATTGTGTATCTCATATCTTATGATAAAGAAAATTGGTTTCTTTATAACTTCTTGTGTACCTCTTATGATAAGGTAAATTGATTACCTTATAACTTCTTTAATGCTTACATATATTTTATGATAAGGTAAATTGATTACCTTATAACTTCTTTAATGCTTACATATATTTTATGATAAGGTAAATTGATTACCTTATAACTTCTTTAATGCTTACATATATTTTATGATAAGGTAAATTGATTACCTTATAACTTCTTTAATGCTTACATATATTTTAGGATAAAGAAAATTGGTTTCTTTATAACTGCTTGTGTGAAAGTAAATTGCTTACTTTAGATGTTCTTATGTGTTAAAATTATGTGCCTTAAAATGTCTTACCATAGAGCCAACTGGTTACATTATATACCCTTTTATGTAGTAAATTGAATGCTTAAACATGTCTCCTTGTGGAGAAACATTGGAGGAATACAAAGAACATGTGTCCCTTTAGACCCCATGAGGCATGAACACTCGGCGCGTGATAGCATGTGCACAACTTCAAGCTTCTTGTGTTGCCCCTCGGGCAAAATAAGGGAAACTCTGGAACGTTTATCAAAAGATCTTTTGTTATCAGGAGAGTAAAACAGGGAAATCTGCAGAGAAAGCTCACTCGTTCTTTTTGGTTCTTCTGCTGCTGGTGTGGTGCCGTGTGTTCTCGCTCTGCCCTGCTCTTCTGTTTCCAAAAAATAGCGGCCTTCATAGCAATAGGTTTCTAACTTAAAGACTTTGACACCGTAGCGCTCGGTTCAGACTCTATTTCTTTTTAGTCTAGATTTAGAAAATCCAACCTCAAGCTCTTCTTGAAGAAATGTTGGTAGCTTAGTCCTAGAACCATCATCCCTAAAGAAAAAGGCAGCTCTCGGGGTCGTGCGGTGTACTGGGGCACGAGAGTTTGCCTCAACGTTAAATTCCTGGGCTCCACTCGGGAAACGTTGGTAGTTTAGTCCTAAAAACCATCTTCCTTGAGCTCCTCTCGAGAATTGTTGGTGACTTTTAGTAGGTTTAGTCTTAAAACACCGTCCTCGAGCCGCTCGAGAGCATTTGGTAGTTTTAATAGGATTTCCCTCCCCTTCTTACAGCGCTGCCTACCCGTCCTGGGGAAAGGCTCAATTAGGATCCCCCTTAGAATTGAGAAGCCCCTGACTGCAGCCCGCAGACGGAGGGGAGCCCACATGGAGGGGGCGGGCACTCAGTCCACATGGAGGGGGCCGGCGCTCCGCCCACATGGAGGGGGCGGGCACTCAGTCCACATGGAGGGGGCGGGCACTCAGTCCACATCGAGGGGGCGGCCACTCAGTTCACATTAAGAGGACTGGTCAAACAGCATTTCTGATCCCGTTTCTGACCTGAAATTAGCTGAAATTTACCTGTAATTACCTGAAATTAGAGTGTGCCCGCCCGAGCGAGTGATGCCTAAAACATGCAAGTAAGTGAGACTGTCAAAATGCTTAATATATTTAGTAATATTCATGCAATTGTGTATTATGTCTTGTTAACTACTTAATCGTCAAATCCCACCGACGGGAAAGTTTTAGTTAGACCTAGCATGTTCCCCCCAACATGCTAGGTCAATTTTCAGCATCATAAGGTTGAGTGATATAGTCATGTCATACACCGTTTGAAAGCTTAGAATCTCAGGAATGTCAACCAATGTCAACCATTCGGTGGAATAAATATGTTTAGTGAATATAGATCAAATATATCCTAGTGTCTTAGGTCAAAATAGCCCCCCTCACACTCCCCCACCCTTGGTGCATTCTTACATATCCTTAGCAATGATTTGATACTTCATGTTGGGTCTTGAAATGTTCATAAGAGTCCACAGAAATCGAATATCAATATTATTTTAGTCTAATTACATTGTGTATATGCACAAGCCATCTTATACAAAGCAGCCGAAAAATAGAAAACCGAAACGCTGCAATGTTTTTTTGTAGAAAACTGCTTTTATGTTTATACTGGTTTTCTTTGACTTTTAGAGACACGTCAGTGTAATTGTGGATGGCGAGAGCCCTGAAATACAGCTGGACAGCAGCGGTCTTCATCACTGCCCATCATTGATTCTATTAGGCTTCTACTTCCAAATTAAGTTGTACACATATCTCCATCAATATACAAGTTATAGCCTACTCCATGGCTGATCTACTAGGGCCTACTTTTAGTATTCCATTGTATTAGCCTACTCAACATTACAGACAACAATCTGTTTTATTTCCAGACAAAACTGAAGACCAGGAACTGGAACCTGGGAACCTGGTATGTAATATGTGTGTAATGCTGGAGGTTGTATGTATAGCCAGATGAAATAGTCTGATGACTAGTTGAATAGTGTTTTTTATCACTGAAAACTCATCAGTAGTAGTAGCCTTTGTTTGCATACCATTTTGTGGTTTTGGGAGAGTAGGGTGTCAAGTACAGACACAGATAATTTTTTCTTTCTTCTTCAAGGAAGATGATGTTGTCCTGAAGGACACAATTCAGGCAGCAGCATGGTGCCAGTTACAGTCCTTCAAGGACAGCGTTTCTCTCCCAGAGGTCATTGGGATGGAAGGTTAGGAGCAGATGGCAGCATCAACACAGCGCAAATCCCATGACGGCGGGGATGAGGAAGAAACGTGGAAACCATTCCAATTCTCATTCAGATTACATACTGACTATGAACTGTTCTGTGTGGAGATGATGGACAGGAGAAACCTGAAGGTGTTTGCCTCTTTTGAGTCAAACACCTCTCCCCCTCCCTGTCCCCCGTCCCCCTCCCCGTGACGCCTGCGCCACACAACTCTGATTTATCTTTTATGTTAATAGTTTACAATCTATTTTTTGTAGTTATTTTTTAATTGTTTTGTTGAATAAAAAGACTGTTGTTAGTGCTCCTGTGATTGGTGTAACTTAATGTGCTTCACACATGTAGCTTTTCACTATGTCTATTGAGGTACATTTTTGCCCTTAAGGTGCGGCCACACCAGACGCGTATCTCGCGTACTTCGCGTCTCAAATCGCCATTTTTTCCATAGGGAACCATTGGTTTAATACGCGTATTACGCGTTTCACGCGTATTAAGCGTATAAGCAACATTGTACGCGCGTATAGCGCGTATGTGGCACGTATATTTACGCGCTATACGCGCGTATATCGCGTACATTTCAAGAGTTCAAAAAATTTAACTTTTTACGCGAAGTACGCGAGATACGCGTCTGACGATAGCCGCGTTGCCCAATCAGCGTTGAGCTTGACCCGACGTCACTGGCAGAGAGTAGTGAGCTTGGACAGAAGCATACGGCCGACATCTTTCTTTATTCTGTGTGGAAATAGTAACATAGTTACGCCATTAAATGCTTTTATGGAAACATTTCTAGCGAGAAATGTGCATTTTACTTTCATAATGTTCGCTCGGTGAATGTGAAGGATGTTTGGTTTGATAGTTATGACGAAGAGGGAACGCTCCGTTCACTTGCATGGACAGAGTCTCTGGTTACTAAGCAACCTCAACGTCTTGGCGGACTATATATCTGCTGATCAACACTACGAATGCTGGAAACACACCAGACACACCATGTGAAGTTATTTAACCCGATTATTGTTATTTATATCCGAGATTATTTAATCTAACCCGATCTAAACTCTATCACCCAAACACGGCGGCGTTTGGGTTTCCTACCTCGGACTCCAGCGCAGCTTATCCTGGGGCAACACACACACACACACACACACCCAAGTGTTGGAGCCTTTACCGTGGGGAGCCTCATCCTGGGGCAAGACACACACACACAGCCACGGCCGACAACTTTCTTTATTCTGGGTGGAAATAGTAACATAACATAACATTTGGTTTGATAGTTATGACGAAGAGGGAACGCTCCGTTCACTTGCATGGACATTGGACTCATCTAGGCGAGTGACGTATGCGCGTATGGCGCGTATTGCGCGTATGTGACCATTTTTGACACAAAATGGTCAAGCAACATTTTACGCGCGTATCTCGCGTAAAAAGTACGCGAGATACGCGTCTGGTGTGGCCGCACCTTTAGATGTGGTCACTTCGTTATTCCTCACATTACATCTGTTAAGGTCATACCTTTGGGTCCCAGTCTTCATAGTTCCCCAAATCTTATTTTGGCTCTTACTGGGCCTGTAACTCTCACAGACAGACGGGTACAGGAGTTCGCACACGTTGCATTGTTTACAGGCAAGGGTGGATTACCGCACGGGCACACCGGGCACATGCCCAGGGGCCCAAGGGCAGTGGGGGGCCATAAACCAGAGCTTCTGTGAAGTCGCTGTTAGTAACTTTTAATGTTGCATTGTCAAAGCAATGAGTAGAGAAGTACAAAAATTGAAGCGAAAACAGCAATAGTAGGGCTATTAATACTGAGTAAAAAAAAAAAAAGATCACTAGGGGGCACTATTTCAGTTAGTGAATTTGAGACTGGTCACGAACAAGGCACTGTGATTTAAACATGGAGCAACGGCGAACGGTTGTAACGTGAACTCTTAAGTGGAACCTTAATAGGTCCATGAGTGGAACAGCTAAGAGAAAAAAAAGAAATAAACAAGAGAAAATGTATTTGCAAGTCGTTTAGGCTATGCTTAACTTTATAATAGTTCCATGGTACGCAGCAGCAAGAAAGATACCCAGTCACAATACTCCCGTACCATCTGTTTGCATAATTTAATTAACAGCATGGGCTCCCGCTAGCTTAACATAGTATTACCGTTTACTCTTGCATTAACAAGAGCAGCGGAAATCTGCTCAATCGTCAATGTGGTCTGAGTGCCCGCCCCCTCCATGTGGACTGAGTGCCCGCCCCCTCCATGTGGGCGGAGTGCCGGCCCCCCTCCATGTGGACTGAGTGCCCGCCCCCTCCATGTGGGCTCCGTCTGCGGGCTGCAGTCAGGGGTACTTGTTAGAATTAGCAATAGTTTGGGTTAAAAGTCCTGTCCATTTTTTATCTATTTTCTTCTTCTTTTATTGTCTTTTCTTTTCAAATCTATACTCAGTTGTAAAAGTTATTGTGTTTATTGGACCTAAAAATAAATCTACCTGACTACACTTGTAGTAGGTTAACTCAATCGTTCGAGTCCTTTTCCCTGTCGACTCCTCGACACAGGCAAAGCAGAACGACACACGCTCTCCCAGCTGATCCCCTCACGGTAAGTGGCGCATAGTACAAGCAATGGTTGATTGTGACTGACGTGTATGGGGGTTGACAAGGCCAAAAGATACATCATCATTTCGTATTAACTATTATTATTTCGAGAGACTTTGGTCCAGCCAAACGGACGGGTCTGAATTCGTATTAGAGTAACTGTTATGAAGGGACTTAACAGAGTGACCTGGGTCGGACCGGATTAAGACTGAGCCGAGCCGGACCGAGCGCCTCCGTGAAACCGACGATTCACGGAGACAAGTGGGTCTCGACCTAGGTTGGTCCCGGGGAGCGTACGTGCGACACCCGGACTCACACACACACAAAACACCACCCGCGGAGCGGTGTGTGTGTGTGTGTGTGTGTGTGTGTGTCGTACGCTATTGTTCCTATGAATCACCGCGCGTGCGGTGCCCAACACTCGACATGGCGCCCAACGTGGGGCTGTAGCTAGTCAAACATACTAGGCAGTCCAGTGGACGAATCGCACGCCTAAAATAAAAAAGACCGTAACTAATCCACGGACTAGGCAGTCTTGGTCTTAATTTTCGATCATTGATATTAATAACTATAGTTGCATTATGATTGGTTGTGGTTATTGATTATTGCTTATGAGTGATCGATGATTGCAATCCTGTTGCGATTGTAATTTGATAGTGGTTTTTTCCCCATATTTGCGTCTTGTGAGGCTGTGACTAGACAACGGACTAGGCAGTCTTGGTTTTGAATTGCGAGAAAATTGATTGATGTTCATTGGCATTGATAGCTATGGTTGTTGTATTTGGTTGAAATTATTGATTATTGGTTGGCGATAGTCGATGGGTTTGATTATATTACAATTATCAAGTATTGGTTATTTCTGCTTATTAGCACGCCTAATAAATTATTGGGGTTAAAGGTACCATCTCACCTAAAAATAAAATAGTTGAATGAGATAGGTATTTGTGTTAAAAGTAACGTTACACCTTAATTTTATTTCTAGTCGATTTAATTTTCAAGTTAAACGGGTCCATTTTGACTTCAGAATTAAACAGAGTCCCGACTGGTCAGGAGAACCAGGCAGCCCTATCTAAATAGACTTAAAGGATAAATTAAGCTAGCCCCATAAAATAAAAATAAAAAATAAAATGAAAATAAATAAAATAATTTTATTAAAGGTAACATCTCACCTAAAAATAAAATAGTCTAATAGGATAGGTAATTGTGCTAAGAGTAACGTTCCACTTTCATTTTATTTTTATTCGATTTAGTTTTCAGGTTAAGCGGGTCCGACTGGTCTAAAAAGCCAGGCCGTTTTTGTCTTTGAAAATTGATCGGAGCCTACTGGTCTAAAAAGCCAGGTAATCGTATATATTATTGGACGAGGCCTGATCGGTTTGAAATACCGGCGACCTTATCTAAGTAATCGTTAAGGATAATTATTGGACGAGGCCTGTTTGGTTAGAAAAAAAACTGGCGACCTTATCTAAATAATCATCAAGGATAAAATAGGCTAGCCACCTAAAAGATATTAAAGCAGGTTAGTAAAGGAGTTATTTCTTTCTAAGGTAACATTCCACCGTAGCTTGCAGGTAACTAACGGAGTTATACTTCATAGAAATAATATTCCACCTGGTAAAAAAGGGTTTTTCCCCCCCTTATGGTGAATACAGCAGGTGGCTAAAAGGAGTTATATTTGTTGAGAGTGATATTCCACCTAGTTGTATAGGTCGGCAACGGAGTCATTTCTTAATAGAGCTTGTTTCCCACCTGTTATAGAGGGTTTTTCCCCTGGTTTCCCTCCCCCCTTTCGTGGATTAACGCAGGTTGGCAAAAGAAGTTATAAACTAATTTTCCACCTGCTAGAAAGGGTTTCTAGCCCCGCCCACCCCCCCCCCCCCTTTTGTGGATTAAAGCAGGTAGGCGAAGAAGTTATTTGTTGAGGTTGACGTTCCACCTTGTCGTAAGGTGGGTAACGGGGTTATTCTTAATAGAGCTAATTTTCCACCTGGTAGAGAGGGTCTTTCCCCCCCCCCCTTCATAGTAAATAGAACAGGTGGACGAAGGAGTTTAATTTGTTGAGGGTAATATTCCACCTAGTTATATAGGTTGTCAACGGAGTTATTCTTAATAGAGCTGATTTTCCGCCTGGCCAAGGGGGTCTCCCCTTCCCTTGTTTATGAAGGTTATTATTGAAGTTATATTTTGTCATGGAGTAATTTGGTTCTTGATAAAAGCTTTGTCCTAGGAAAAACGTTTTTCCCCTTTCCCCCCCCCCCCCTATAGTATAGTGCAGGTGTGGCAGAGGAGCTATATTTGTCGAGGGTAATATTCCACCTAGTTGTATAGGTTGGCAACGGAGTCATTCTCTGATATAGCATACTTTCGACCTGGTAAAAAAGGTAACCCCTCCCCCTATTAATGAAGGTTGGCAACGGAGTTATTTTTTTCATGGAGTAATTACATTTTTGATAAGAAATAATATTCCACCTAGTGATAAAATGGTTGGCCCCCTAAAGTATTGAAACAGGTTGGTGAGGGAGTTATATTTGTTGAGGGAAATATTCCACCTAGTTATATAGGTTGTCAACGGAGTTATACTTAATATAGCTTTTTTCCCACCTGGTAATAAAAGGGTTGCCCATTCCCTAGTTAGATAAAGCAGGTTGTCAACGGAGTTATTTCTCGTCATGAGTAATTTGATTTGTGATAAGAAATAATATTCCACCTGGTAAAACGGGTTAACCCCCGGAGCGTAAATAAGATTAAGTATAGTTAGTTTGATAAGAGAGTAATTCTAGTCAAAGATAAAAATCCATTAATAAAGAGGCAACCTGAGTTAAATAAATAAAAGTCCACTTAGAAGTTTCAATAAGAGAAAGTAAAATAAGTTATCTTATCTGAAAACAAAATCCCACCTAAATATAGATTAGGTTAAAAAAAGGAGGTAACCTGTGTTAAAAGTAAAAATTCCCCCTAAAATTTTCGATATAAAAAATAAAATAAATAAAAATAAAAACATGAGCAGAACGGCTGCCTCTGAGATAGGGGAGCGAGATGTCGAGATAGATACCCTGGAAGACGGGGAGATCTCGGGAGGATATGATGAGCCTCAGGGAGAACCTGGACATGAAGGACAGTGGAGAGCATCAACGCCACGCGCCCTTTCCCCGGTGCCCCCCCGAAGAAACTCCCAGGTGATAGAGAGACCTGGGTCCGTGGTACCAGGGCCATGGGCGCCCTCAGATTTCATAAGAGGACCATGGCAGGAGGGACAGGTGACCATATACCAGAGCGACCTGTGGAGCTGTCCTCTGCCCCGAGAACCAGGAGAAAAGGTTTACGTGTTGAATCCCACCAATCCAAATCTCATGATTCGCGTGCCGCTCGAGCACTGAGGGATAGATTCCCCACATTAACGGATAGATTTACTCAGGATCAAAGGCTAAATAACCGGCTACCATTCCACACCCCATCAGCCCACCTACAAACAAACAAGGAGCATGGACTGGTGGGAATAGTGCATTGCTGCTACCTCCCCAGGCAGGGGCACCAGACGGTCAAAGACCAACAGGCGGTGCTAGAGGAAGTGATGAACCTGGGAATACAGACGGTACTCGATATGGGAGAACCCCCCCCAATCAGGATTGTCCTGCCAGTGTTTGGAGGTGGTGGTTTCCAATATGAAACACATGCGTTTACCTTGGCCTTCCATAGACTGATCTGGGCAAACCCCACCATTCGCTTCACTTTGGTGACCCACTCGGTAGAAGAGTATGAAGAATTGACGGAACAGTTGACAGATCGAGTAACTCTCTACCAACCCCGGAATAGAGGGACCCCCCAAACCGAATTAATCTACGGGCCACAAAGAAGAGAGCCAACACAACCGGGGGCCCCACCGGCCCAGGGGACCCAGGTTTTTGACCAATACAGGCCCCCCGCATATAACTATGGGGGTTCGGAACTGGTGGGGCCACACCATCTGGCCTTCTGGGTTAACCCGGGACAGGACCATGCTCCAGTACTATATCCCACACTAATGGACATGGCCACCCCAGATCTAAATCCGGCTCCAATAATAGTACGGCCAATCCCAGTTAGGGGACTGATCAACCCTAACCGTGGAAGAGACCCCATGCATAGTCAGGTGCAGAGGGCTCATGACCTATACCCGGTACCAGACTATCGGTATCCCGAACCCCGCCGGCAACAAAGAGAAGAGAGTCACACACTCCCATCTCATAAACACCCAGAATGGTCCCACAGATCCCTGAAGGCACAAAAGGAGGAACCCCCTACCCGGAATCAAAATTCCACCAAGGAACAATCAAAGTCAACGAGCAAAGAAAGACCACAACCACCCTTCTTAGAAGAAGGACAGCGGAAATTAACAATACCATATATACTAATACTAATAAAACTAATAATAAATTAATGAGAATTTAATTGTTTTTGTTCATAAATTATTATTTTTGTGACTGAAGATTAAATATAATCATGGTATATACAATTTGGTAAAGTTTGATAAAAAAGCAGCGAAGATTGATAATACTAATAATGAATGTAAAAATGGAGTATTGAATGAAATTGCGGTGATAATACGGAGGGAATATTTGGACGTCGGAGGTATAAATTAGCAATTGTAGAAATGACTTGCGGTCATAAAAATCATTTATCTGGAAAAAGTTGTTATATGCGAACATGATGTATCTGCCTTGCCCCCCCCTCTCTCACGATCAGCCTCACCATGTTGTATGTTGCTCTGCTGTAAACCCGGGGGGACTGGGAGGAGCCTATCAATTTCGCTCCCGCTTTAATGGGAGGATGATGGGAACTAGTTCCACATTTTTTAGTTGAAGCGGATCGCGAAACAATAACTCTTGGACACACCTAAACCCTGTTTTTCAGATGGCAGGGGCGAGCAGATCACACGGCACCACCACCAAGTGGTCAGAGAGCCCCCTTTATGAGGGCCACATTCAGAGTTTAGAGAACTAAACTTCAACAGATACACATGTGACACCAGGAACATGTGTGAAGTGCAATACCAAATGTTTTCTCCCTGTATGGACAGGGTTGAAGAAAGATAAAAAATACAGCAAGGATGTAGCCAACCTGCAAGACCCAGAGGTTGTTAACGGCTATGTACACGGAGCAAAAGGTTCCCCAAGAGCAGGGATGGGCAACTTTCATGATAAAGAGGGCCACATTTTTTATCAGAACCATCGGAGGGCCACATGACTGCACACTTCAACTAAACGTGAGCTGAGAGAAGCTACATAATTTTGAATTTGGTAGATGATTTCCTGTATTCTGGTGCATTTTGGCGATGGCCACTACCTAAAAAATCGTCCAGAATCATAACCTATGTACGGTATGTTAATTGAACCAACATACATTAATTTCATGTTTTCCATGCTCAAACAGCCACATGAATGGTCAGTATTTTTATCAGTGCAAAGGGCTCACATACATCATCATTCAATGAAGTCAAAAAACTGAAAAACAGTGGCCCAACATTAAGTGCAACAACTCAATGAACTCAAACCCAACAAACAGTTGTAGTAGTTGTAGTGGCGACTTAAGTGGATCTTTAATGACTGATATCGCTTCTAAGCAAACTAGACGCATGGGTTTGCCTTTGAATTCTATGAATTCTTCTCATCTTTCTTGAACGAGTTTTCTGTAACTCGATCAATTATTATTATTATTATTATTATAATATATATACAGGGTTTTTTCTAAACAAGGGAACAGGGGCGCTGCGCCCCGATACTCCCGGCGTGCGCCATCCTACCGAAATGCCGACTGAACCTGTCAGACTTGGATCTGTACTTACATGCTGCTGTACAACATACACTATTTCTCAAAACGATCTTTTCTCCGCGAAAATATCCCAACACCACCACCTGACAATGTGTCTGATCCTCAAATAACTTATAATTACTCCAAAAATATTCCGATCCGAATTGGAGTTTCCCAGACCGAGTCGACATGCTAACGTTAAAGTTATTAGCAGCTAGCTAGCTAGCTACTATGTATTTGAATGGGTTTTTGGTCTAGGCGCTAAGATGCTAAGCAAGTATACAAGACCATTCCAGTTCTCTCTGCACAAAGCGGTTTCAATGAACGACAGAAATAGTGTTGATCAAGAGTTTTGCGAGAGCAAAACGAACAGTCAAACAGGGTTCCCTGTTAACAGGGAACCCGTAGCAGGGAACTAAATGGCAGCTGCACGGCCGAATTAGCCCAATAAAAGTGTAGTAACCCAGAGAACCAGCTACAACATAGTTTTCATCCAAACGAGCCGTCTTTAGCGAACGGTGAATTGCATTGGCTTCTACGAGCAGTCGGCTTTCAGCCGCGAGCTTAGGGACCGTCTGCAAAGTGCAAAACTGAATTGCATTGGCTTCTACGAGCAGTCGGCTTTCAGCCGCGAGCTTAGGGACCGTCTGCAAAGTGCAAAACTGAAAACGACAACAATAGTAACATTTCTATAGCGTCGCCATTATTGACTCTAGAGCCCCAAAACTTGTTCCATAGAGGCATGGCACAGGAGGTCTACCATGACTAACGCTACCCTGAACCACCTCCTCAGGATCAGTATTGAGGGGCCTGCAATTGATCAATTTGATTTTGACAAGGCAGTGAGCCGTTGGGGCAGTCTCAGGAACAGACGGCTGCTGTTGTGATTTGTCCTACTTAATAAAAGTTTAGCCAATATTTTTGAAATTTGTCGTGTTTATTTACAGGGTAAAGTTGTACAAGTCTACCAAAAGTTGATAGTATTTTAGTTTTTCAGGATGACCACAAGAGCTAGAATTTCTCTCTAAGATAGCCTCAGAATGTACCATTTAATCATTATTTTTTCAAAGGCTTCGCGCCGTGGAAGGGGGAGACCCCCCTTTCACACCATCCCCCGCCTCGGTCGCGTTGCTCCCTCGGCTTTGCGCAGGGGTCTGCTCCCTGCTACTTTTTTTTTCTAGAAAAACCCCTGATATATGTATTTATTTTTTTAATTTATTTTTTTTAATTATGTGCGGGCTGAGTTGGGCAGGGATGGGCCGCCAGTTGCCCATCCCTGCCCAAGAGGAACCACATGAACCTGCTGGGGGTCACTGCAGCTCCACATTGGTGGAGCTGCCCTGACAACAGCAGGTGACGTCACACAAAGCATAATATACACCATAGGAGGTTGGATTTGGCCATTAATAAAGACCCTACTGATATGGTGTGGTTACGGCTTGCTGGGCCTTTTATGCTTAGGGGTCATATACTATATGATCAAAATAGGCCTTGGGCAACTTGTAAGAAATTTTTGTAGCAAACAATCGTCCAATGTAAAGAAGCAGGAGGGGAGTAATGCGTGAAGTAGGCCGGCCTATACCACATGATTTTATTTTAACAAACAGACCAACACATATAGACTCACAAGAGACAAGAATCAAGCTGCAGCCAAGTCCTACAGATTCTACCTTCACTCCACACCGAGCCCAGACAGAAGCAAAACTTGAGCAGCCCGGAAATCCTGATAGAATATGGCAAGCAATATGACCTCGACACCAATGGAGGGAGCAAACTATTGCACCCCGGGAGAGTCCGAGATCACTGGCTTAACCCAGGTAATATTTCGAACCATATTCTATAGAGACATGTTTGCTATAGTTATGTACTCTATCATGGCCTGCTTCCACCTCTTAAAAGAAGGAAGGTTAATGGGAGGAGCATTAGCATTTCTATACCTACTTAAGGCCTATGCAGCTTTTTATTATACTGGAACAATCATTCCATCCCACAATATTATATTCCTATATCAGATGTACCTACCAGTCAAGCTAAGGGGATGGACTTGTGTGAATTTTCTAATGTATGTTGTCTCCGTACTAGGACATGCTATAGAATATTTAGGAGGGGAGAACAAGACACTCATTAATCTAGGAGTGGCTGTAAGCCTGGTTATTATCTACCTCACGTACTTAGACCAGCTCAATAGAAACTCCCAAGGCAGCCTACGGAAACAATGTGAGAAAATAGCTAGTCAGGTAGCAATAATAACCACAGCCTGTGTACTAAGCACGGTTGTTGAAATAGATCCGGCATGGGCTGTAATCTGTTATACTAATTATGTGGCGGAACGGGTGAAGAGTAACTAACATCTAGGGTCAGTGTCAAGAGGACTCTGACCAAAAAACTCCTTTCCCCTTTCCTATACTAATAAAAACTGTTAACTAATCACTGGCTTAACCCAGCCCATACAGCCAGATGGATCTCCGGAAACCCCCAGACCAGAGACAGGAGGAATGACTGAAAACAATAGCGGACCAGCTAGAGCTACGGCAGACACGGAGGTGGCTGGTATAGTAGAAGGCATGTCCAACGTTGTAATCACTTATTCTTTCGAAGAATGGCCCACATTAGGTGGGCCACAGATAACCCCCACGACAGTCTCGTTGTGGAAATACAAGACACGTCAAAGAACCGACAAGAAACACTTGTGTTACAGTGTGTGTATTCACACACACACATGTGGCGCTCGCACGGTCGAGTCTCATTGGCGGGCCAACGTCTCTGGGCGGGCCAGGCAGAGTAAGGGGAGGAGCTGAGATTCCTGATGACGTCATGAGCACAGACATTCCAAATCGGCGCGCTTGAGCCTCCGTTTTTTCAAAGGCGAGCAGAACAGCTAGTGCTAGTTTTACACCAAACGCAAGTTTTAGCCACTGGGGGACCATAGGCAGGCTAGGGGAACTCATATTTATGTTAGAAAACCTCCCAAAGTGAGATTTTCATGTCATGGGACCTTTAAAGACGATGTATTATTAATCTACGAGTCCCTCCTAAACCTTTACACTCGTAAAAGTCCCCACCAGCCCCCTCCAGGCCCAGTCTGACACCCCGTCCCCTCACTGGCCTTCCATCTCTCTCTCTCTCCAACCCCGTCTCTCTCCGCTTCTCCTCCTCCACTGTCTTAATGAACCCCCCACCACCAATCTTCCTCCAGCAAAACCTCCTCGTAAAGACCAACCCCCAGCCTCTCCCACGACACATCTCTCTCTCTCTGACGCTATTTTTAACAACGATAACTTCTATTTGTAGTTCCCCTTATCATCCAAGGATCTCATAGGGCTATCTGTGTACATATAAATGTACACACAGCATAGAGACAGAGTGTACTGAGAACACAAATTGCGGTTAAGTGGTAGCCTTATGCTATAAGGTACCACAGTTTTCAGCCGGACAGATAGAACTCAGAGAAGTTTCTGTAGTCGGCTGATCAGGGGCGGCCGGCCAATAGAGGGCGATAGGGCGCCGCCCTCCTTGAGTCAAAAAAACAAAGAAGAAGAATTAAGATAGCCTGTTTTCCTCTGAGCAGTTGTGTTCCATACCAACCGAGCGCTATGGGCGATTTCAGCCTGGCTGGAAATCGCCCCCAGCGCTCTCATTGACTTTCATGTAAAAGCTTTTTTTTTCAAACTGCAAGCCCAGCAATGCATTCTCTATAGGTTCCGGGAGTGCTTGCACTAACGTGATTCCGTCATATCATACGTACACTACAGTGAACGTCACGTGGTGCTTTTATGGCTTTTAATAGGTTCATCACGTTACGTGCCTGCGCCGCCGCCGCAGTCACATTCACGATCGTCATGGCGAATATTACAGCTCAGAGCAACTCCATAATTTCATTTAGAGAATTACCATTTAGTCGTCGAAGCAATCGGGAAAAATTGTCTGTTAAAGAATTAGGACCACCCCGACCAAATTTAAATATAAAACAAATATCAAAGAAAGGAGGCAAGTCGTACACCAGGGGATTTTCGCGGTGCTGGTACGAGAGGAAAAACTGGCTAGCAGGATGCAAGGTAGCCAACGGACTCTTCTGCTACCCCTGCGTCCTCATCCACCCTGATGGCTGCACCACGGAAACACCTTGGACTACGACTTTCACAGATATGCATCATCTGTCCGAAAAAAATTAAAAGCATGAAACATCGAGGATCCACATGGACAGCTGCTTAAAACTGTCGGCGTTTGGGAGCGTCAACATCAGAGATGGAAATTAACTTTTTTGCCCACCAGCCACTCATCTTTTTTACCAGCCACTTTTTATACGCTATATATTTTTTAATATATGCGTACATTTTAAACAATATAATGGTAACAATAGATAAGAAAAATGTTTTTCATACACATCAGTTGGTGTTACGATGACAAGTTTGGGGATAATTCATCTATACAAAGTATTTTCATTAAAAAACGAATTGACATATTAATAATAAAACAACATGCATGGCTACACCATCATAAGTCAATAGGAACATTTGTTTTTTTGTATTTACATGTGACTGCATACAAATGTGTCCACACAGACATGGTAACTAACGTATGATAGTAAGCATTATATGCCCTTAACACTAATATTCAGAAGAAAATATGTGTGGCATTCAGTCCAATGCTGAAAATATATCTGTGGCATTCAGTAGGCCAATGCTGTGGTAAAGTGTGTAAAGTATGACCAAGTGTTTCTTTCTGTTCAATAGATAGAACTTTATCAGTCCCCTGTAGGAGAAATTTGTTAATGTTTGTCCCTATAAAACAATAATGGTAAAATAATAAATACAAAACACGACGGTAACTGAGTAGGTCAAACCGTCCAATCTGAAGGCTCTACTTAACCACTCCCCCTACTCACTTCCACCAATGCGAAGCGAACAGAACTGAGTAGGGGAGGGCGTAGCCTAACTAGGTTGTGAACGACCCAGAGAAACCCAACTCAAATTAAATGTGAACATATATGAGGCTTTAATAAAATCCCGGACGATTTTGAAATTCCGACACGTCTGGCAGTGGTTACCCTACGTGTGGTGTGTGAGCATGTGCATGGGTTGAATTGCGTGTGTCTCACGCCGAACGCATGAGACTTGAGAGCCCTGTTACGCTGCTACAAGGAGACCTGTTTGAGCAGTACTGCCATATGTTCCCTGATGAGGCTCTGAACACCACTGCCAAGGCATACCCCATGCTGAATAAGGCGAAGCTCAAGACTGAACTGTCCCTTATCTACGAGAGTCCAGATTTCAAAGGCTGCAGTGGTGCATTGGCACTCTACCAGGTTCTACAGAGGAACAACCTCCATGAGACCCTATCTGAGACTGTGGCTCTGTTGAACATCCTCATAACCACTCCCATGACAACTGCTGAAGCTGAAAGGTGTTTCTCGACCTTAAAGAGAATCAAGACATTCCTGCGAAACTCAATGGGACAGGATCGTCTCAATGCTGTGGCCATGCTTTCCATGGAGAGGGAACTAGTCAGGAACATGCCTGATTTTAATGAGAGGGTCATTGATCACTTTGCTGCTTTGAAAGAGAGACGAGCAAAATTTCAATACAAGTGAGAAATGTTGTTTTAATGTTGTTGTGTTGTTGCACTACTCAAATGTTGAATTGGAAATAGCTGTATTAATTGCATATCATTAGCCAATTTTTTTGTTTGCTTTGTAATGTACATGTGTCTTATGGGTAAATTCTTGTTAAATAGCAGCCAATGTTTTGATTAGCACCTTGGATCATTCTTGTTTTAGGAATACTGTAAATATTGCAATGAGTAGGCTATGCCACTAGTTTTTATATATGCTGTCTTCAAGTTGTAAACATGTAATGAGAACTGTAAATATTATAATTACTAGGCTATGCTAACATCTATTTTTTTGTTTAATCAGAACACAACTGCTGCACTTAAAATAAATGATATCAGACGGAGAAAGAGTATTGTGATTTATTGTAAAGCAGTCTCTTTTAACTTTCAGAGGTATTTAAGGAGGCAAAATGGTAGATGAAAATGTACCTTTAGATGACCACAGTGGGATAGTTCATTCATCAGCCAAAAGCATGTTAACATTCATTATGAACTTGATTTAGCTGTATCAAAAAAATCATATAGAACATGCAGTCAATGTCTGATGTTGCCATTTAGCTGTTTGATGAGGTAAGCAGAAAATCTGATTGTACCGTGGATCTTAGCCATCATCGCAACAATTGCCCCCCCTGGCTGGCTGGCTGGCTGGCTGGCTGGCTGGCTGGCTGGCTGGCTGGCTGGCTGGCTGGCTGGCTGGCTGGCTGGCTGGCTGGCTGGCTGGCTGGTGTAGTTGCAATTTTTGTTAACGACTTATCTAATTTACTTCAACTAGCTATGAGCAATAGAAATCGGGGAGTCCGGAAAAAGTAATGACAAAGACTTTATTGTTACCCACAAAATAGGTACAACAGAGCCGAGCATGTGATTTTGCAAAAGACACACTGACTGGGGCTCCGATCCCAGTCCCTCTTATCCACCTCAACCGAGCTGTCATGCATGTTATTCGACCGTCCTGGTATATGTTCAAAATGGCCTTACACGGTATGGAAAGTTAGCCTTACATTCCCTTACGTATGTGCTCATCTCCTGTAGTTAATGTAAATAATGGGAGGATGTCCGTAGCCTGGGCCCCAAAGTCTTTGGCGCCTTATTAGGCCATTGCTCTGGGTCCAGAGGTGGTTTCTCTACTTTTCCACCATTAATGTTTATGCCTTGGTATATAGGCCTGATAATACTCATAGTTAATACAAAAGTAATGGTTAATTTCTCCCACACTGGCTGGCTGGCTGGCTGGCTGGCTGGCTGGCTGGCTGGCTGGCTGGCTGGCTGTTTAAAACCAACGATAACTTCTGTTTGTAGTTCCCCTTTTCATCCGAGGATCACATAGGACTATCTGTGTATATATACATGTACACACAGCGCAGAGAAAGAGTGTACTGAGAGCACAAAATGCGGTTAAGTGGTAGCCTTATGCCATAAGGTACCCCAGTTTTCAGCCGGACAGATAGAACTCAGAGAAGTTTCTGTAGTTGGCTGATACGTATGTAGTTTGCCCCTCCGCCATATTTGTAGTTCTTGGTAGTGCCCCCTACTCGTTAAAACGAGATTATTTGCAATTACATCTCAACATCTCCAACTGCACCACAAGAATATAACTATTATAAGTCCCAACTGGACAACCCCCTGCTTTCCAAGTAGCCGATCTACTGTTTTCCCCCCATCCAGCTCAAGAATCCCCTTAATTGTCTGCCCCCACCAGACGAGACCAAATTTGCCTTGCAACAATAGGGTAACGCATTAAACAGCCGTTCAAAACCCCTCATGACTTTAACATTCATACTGAATCACAGGGATCTAATATATTTCTATACACCCCCTATGCCACATCAACTTCATAGACAAAGACCTATTGATTTCCCTGCAGATCACACAGCCCAGCAACTTAAAGAGGGACACACCTAGGATGTACCTTCAAACGCTCTCTAAGATACACTCCCATATTCATATTACTGAAAGAAGGAGGCTAAACCCCTTCCTATTGTCAGTTAAATTGAAGTCTTATCTTATTGTTCTTTCTCCCCCTTGCCCCCTCCCACCCCTAACACCTGGTAATGTGTTGGAAACAGAATGTAAATTTAGTATATTTGTTTGTATATTGGAGGGTCTGTGTGTCTGGGTGCTGAAATACAGGGAGCCAGTCCCTTGTTAATATCGCAGACACAAGTATTTGTGTAGGTTGTAATCCATGTTTTTTGATTCACCAACATTAATAGTTTAAACGATCTATAAATGTCTTGCATTTGTACTAAATTTGTTCTCTTTTCTCGTCAGGCCTTTGCAACCCGAGCAGTAATGGATTCCCGACATTCATCATTTTAATTGTTTACATTACTACAAATATTCTCTTTTCTAATCAGGGAGTGGCAACACAACAATCCCCTTTTTTTGTTGCCCACGATCATCATTTTACTTCTGTGCATTAATCTTAATTCGCTTTTCTCTTTAGGAGGTGGCAACACAAGCATTATAGTTGCCAACACTCATCTTTTTACTTCTGTGCATTAATCTTAATTCTCTTTTCTCTTTAGGAGGTGGCAACACAAGCATCATAGTTGCCAAACACTCATCTTTTTACTTCTCTGCATTGATCTTAATTCTCTCTCTCTCCAGAAAATGGCAGTATAAGAACAAATGCCAAACACTGACAGTAATTATTTTTTTCAGGTTGCTGAGCCCTTCTGTCTATTCAACATGCGTTTTGTGTAGCAAGACAGGTAGAGAACCAGGCTGGTTCAAAGAGACACGGGGTTCAACTGCTAGAATAATATGTCTAATTAATAAATGGTGCACATGGTTTTAAACGGTGCCCAAGGAGGGAGTTAGCTCAACTGCTGTAGACACAATTACAATACGTTTTTTGCGAATATTAAAGGTACATGGATTAAATTCTGCTATAATCAGCTACTACATACGAATAAACTGAATAACACTGCGTGAGATGTTCAAAGGTCAACTATTGCTTCCATTGGAGCGATTGCAATAGATATAATATCGTACCACCAATATGCATGCATTATCTTGAATTCAACAATTAGGAAAACCGGATTCCAGAACCGAAAGAAGTCCTACAAATGACACCAACCCAGGGGTCTTACATCAACCAGATCCCTGTACGACAGTTACACGGTGATCTTAAAATAGGAATAATTATCTAGACTCCACATCATGAACGGTTATCCTTTAAAGTTGTCCATAGCATGCATACCGCTCGTCCACAGAAGTCCGGGGATTATCCAGGCCTGGGGATTCTTAGAAGAGTTCTGGGATAACCTGCCTCGTAGGAGAGCAGAAGAGTCCCCCCCAAATAGAGGATTCTGAGGACGAGCAGTAGAAATGTATAGTTCAACAGACCTGACGAGGTCCAGAGTACCAAAATAAGAAAGAATAAAATATATATTTCCTTACAAATTATGAAAATGACATTTCAATAAAAGTCTTCACGTAATCTAAGGTTAATAATTGGCAATATTTACATAAATAACATAAGTAGAATAAAATGTAATCCATAATTCATCCTAATTGTGATTGACAATATACGTGTTACGTTTTTCATTACAAAACGGGCTATGTAGACAGTGGATATTCGATTATTATAATATATCACAACCAGTTTAATGGTCAACCAATACGCACAGCCATAACATAACCCCGACTGTCCCCGACTGACAACGTTCCAGTAACAACAGAAGTATGAAGCCTAATATTGAAATGCAGATTTTTAATATTAAGATATTTTGTTAATGTTCAATTTAAGTTGAGATGTTTGTGTTTTCCCATGTGGAATTGTCACCCTGTTATTCTGCAGGGTCGTTCAAAATCCTTTGAGGTTAGTGGAAATCAGTTCTCACTCTGTTCCTTTGTTATCCTGTGTTGGTTTGGGACTGTTATCCTTGATCCCCAGTGAAGCGCAGAGACGCAAGTGATAAGGAACGGCCAACCCCATATTTATGACATCTTAAGGAATGATGACTTAGATGACCATATGGTTAACAAAGGCTTTTGGTTTGTTGTGAGGCAGCTGCCCTCAACAACGCTTCTGAATGTGTAAGAACTCCTGGCCACTCAGCGGACCTATCTGCGGACCCTTTAGAGAATGAAGGGCTCCGCAGGGAGAGATCCCATCTGAGGACTCGGATTGTTAAATAATATGCTTATTTTTAGGTCTGTTGATGCATATTATGATGCATCTTCGTTCGTGCTTTTCTTACGAATGTGTATATAAAGATAAAAATAAAATGAAAATAAAAATAAGTAAAAATATAAAATGAAAACAAATGGTGGATACAGATACCATGTGTGAATGTCCTCTCGTGTGTGTCAGAGCCACCAAGATAATGGAGGTTACTCGACTGTTACATACACGAGGGAATATTGAATGCATACCACGTATAAAACTATAACATAATTGGAAAATAATTCAATATAATTGACTTACAATAACATTGGTTTCAACCGATAACTTCTGAATTTTTCTTTTAGGTTCAGTTTTTGTTTTGTTCATAGAATATCACCCTATATTTAATACCCAGATGTGCATAATTGTTGTGAGTTCGGATGACTCTTATTCTACCTAGTTTAGCAATTTAATTGACCTGGCTCAGAATTCCCCCGTAGACTTGGTGTCAGACGTTGGATTGTGGCACTCCTTGGGAGCCTCCAAGCCCACGTCGACTAACTGATCGTTCCTGCGGGTTCTGGAGTGGTGACGGTGGAGCTCATGGGGAGGCTCCGGGAGAGTTCGCAATCACGTGCTCCTTCGGGGAGGATTCAAGTGGGTCAGGATTAAAAGGTTGCATTAATGTATCGATTTGATGTTGACCAACAAAAAACTAGATAATTATAATAATAAATGCTGTTCATGCTGTTCCTCAACATACTAAGCCCGTAATGTATTGCACTTATGTTGATGAATCCGATTGGGTGGTAAACCGAATATCCGGCGAATATCAAACCGGAGGCTAACTTGCACCTGTTGAGGTGGCATGCTCCGGTAGAGCTGCTCTTTAGCATCGCGCTAACCGGGGCTAACAGAGCCTGTCTCTTCCCATCCTATTAACTGTACTTATGGGAGAGACCCCGATTAAATCCGGATATTTTAATAAATTGGGTGCTATAGGTTTTAAACAACATGTCCGAGTTATTTGAATGACAGAAGCTCCGCTAGCTCGATGCTAAAGGGCTAACCGGAGCTGACTGCCTGTCCCCTCCCGTCCTATTAACTGTATTTATGGCTATGCCTTTTTCTCTTTTCAATATGACCAAACACAATGGCCAGAGGACCAGCATCCTTTCTTAACTGATAAACAAAATAATCCTTGACTTCTACATGTTCTAGAAATGTTAATTAATTGACAGTCCTAATGTTTATTTTCTTGTCTTCTGATTCTTGAAGGGGAGATTTGGAAGTACCTGGTCAGGTCTTGGCCAGCCTTCAAATCCCAGATGTGGAGACTGCAGGGATACCTCACAGAGAAGACACTAAAGAGTCATCTCTCATTCATCGAGTGGACTCATTGGTTTGCGAATGACCACGAAGATGCTCCCATAGGCAGATTGCTGCATGGCATTCACCACTTATTCAAATTGTAGAGGTTGAAGCAGTCTTCCTTGTGGTCACTTGCCATAACACTGTCATGTGTTTTATGAAAACACCATCAGTAACATTTAAATTGAGTTGATGTGGACGGCTCTTTTGTTTGTCCGATTTCTTCAGTGTTCAGTGCCTGTTTGTGAGATATGCATTGTTTGAAAGATAAGCCTTTGATTTTGTTTAATTTTAATACGTCTTTCATCAACAGTGGTTTGGGGTTTTATAACAACAATTAAAATGCTTAACTACTGGTGAACGATGTTGCAGAACATATATGGTTTGTGTTGATTGCATGGAAAAGGGAATAACCAGTTACAACTTGTATGGTAAGAGCCTGGTAATACCATGGAAACAAACGAGGCTTCCTTTTACTGTACAGTTTCAGCTTAATTACTGGGTAAATTGTCGTGTTTTACTTGGTAACGTCGCAGAACGTACATGGTACAAGTTTGTGTTGACTGCATGGAAAAGGGAATAATGTATTACAAATTATATGGTAAGAGCCTGGTAATACCATGGAAACAAACGAGGCTTCCTTTTACTGTACAGTTTCAGCTTAATTACTGGGTAAATTGTCGTGTTTTACTTGGTAACGTCGCAGAACGTACATGGTACAAGTTTGTGTTGACTGCATGGAAAAGGGAATAATGTATTACAAATTATATGGTAAGAACCTGGTAATACCATGGTAACAAACGAGGCTTCCTTTTACAGTACAGTTTCAGCTTACTTACTGGGTAAATTGTCGTGTTTTACTTGGTAACGTCGCAGAACGTACATGGTACAAGTTTGTGTTGACTGCATGGACAATGGAATGTATCTATTATAAATGATATGGTAAGAACCTGGTAATACCATGGAAACAAACGGCTTTGTACCCAGTATTTAAGAAGATGTACCATGACACCAGAGGAAAACTTCCTGCAGAGGTTGTTACCAGGTAAGTAATTCCATAGTGGTAAACTGAATAAACCCTTTCTAAATGGGTGTAGCTATGAATAATAACTAAGAAAAAGTATTTTATTGGAAAGTACTATGCTAATTTCTAGATACATCATTAAATTTGGGCTGTTACCAACATAAACCTTGGATAATAGGTGTTTCTAAGAATTGGTTGCCTAATTTCCTAGGAAGTACACAATATCGGAGTTATTACCAACCTAAAACAGTTACAACTACACGCTACTTAGTTGAGTTGATGGGCAATAGTGGAGGTTTTACTTGGTACATCAGCTGTAATTCCTCTGTATTTACCTTCTTATTACCAGTGGTAATTACCCAGTAATACACTATGATTTACCGGGTAACTACCTCTGTATTTACCTTCTAATTACCCAGTAATACACTATGATTTACCGGGTAACTACCTCTGTATTTACCTTCTTATTACCAGTGGTAATTACCCAGTAATACACTATAATTTACCATGTATGTACCGGGTAAATACCTAGTAATTAGGGGACTGTAAAAGGAAGGGTTACCGAAATGTTGATATCTCTGTCAATTTCAATGCAAACGTGTTACTAAGCTCACCACAGGGTTATAGGGCCATTACTCCACCATTTGGAAGTAGTTTTGAGCAAAATCAACAATGTAAGGTCAAAAACACATTGTTGGCCAAAAAGTGATTCTAGCGCTCTGAAAAGCATTTTGCGCTCATAAAAATAAGACATGTTGATATCTCTGTCAATTTCAATGCAAACGTGTTACTAAGCTCACCACAGGGTTATAGGGCCATTACTCCACCATTTGGAAGTAGTTTTGAGCAAAATCAACAATGTAAGGTCAAAAACACATTGTTGGCCAAAAAGTGATTCTAGCGCTCTGAAAAGCATTTTGCGCTCATAAAAACAAGAAATGTTGATATCTCTGTCAATTTCAATGCAAACGTGTTACTAAGCTCACCACAGGGTTATAGGGCCATTACTCCACCATTTGGAAGTAGTTTTGAGCAAAATCAACAATGTAAGGTCAAAAACACATTGTTGGCCAAAAAGTGATTCTAGCGCTCTGAAAAGCATTTTGCGCTCATAAAAATAAGACATGTTGATATCTCTGTCAATTTCAATGCAAACGTGTTACTACGCTTACCAAAGGGTTGAAGGGCCAAACTCCACCATTTGGAAGTGATCAAAAAGTGATTCTAACGCTCTGAAAAGCATTTTGCGCTCATAAACAAGAAATGTTGATATCTCTGTCAATTTCAATGCAAACGTGTTACTAAGCTCACCGTAGCGTTATAGGGCCAACTCCACCATTTGGAAGTGATCAAAAAGTGATTCTAACGCTCTGAAAAGCATTTTGCGCTCATAAACAAGAAATGTTGATATCTCTGTCAATTTCAATGCAAACGTGTTACTAAGCTCACCACAGGGTTATAGGGCCATTACTCCACCATTTGGAAGTAGTTTTGAGCAAAATCAACAATGTAAGGTCAAAAACACATTGTTGGCCAAAAAGTGATTCTAGCGCTCTGAAAAGCATTTTGCGCTCATAAAAATAAGACATGTTGATATCTCTGTCAATTTCAATGCAAACGTGTTACTAAGCTTACCAAAGGGTTGAAGGGCCAAACTCCACCATTTGGAAGTGATCAAAAAGTGATTCTAACGCTCTGAAAAGCATTTTGCGCTCATAAACAAGAAATGTTGATATCTCTGTCAATTTCAATGCAAACGTGTTACTAAGCTCACCGTAGCGTTATAGGGCCAACTCCACTATTTGGAAGTGATCAAAAAGTGATTCTAACGCTCTGAAAAGCATTTTGCGCTCATAAACAAGAAATGTTGATATCTCTGTCAATTTCAATGCAAACGTGTTACTAAGCTCACCACAGGGTTATAGGGCCATTACTCCACCATTTGGAAGTAGTTTTGAGCAAAATCAACAATGTAAGGTCAAAAACACATTGTTGGCCAAAAAGTGATTCTAGCGCTCTGAAAAGCATTTTGCGCTCATAAAAACAAGAAATGTTGATATCTCTGTCAATTTCAATGCAAACGTGTTACTAAGCTCACCATAGGGTTATAGGGCCAACTCCACCATTTGGAAGTGATCAAAAAGTGATTCTTACGCTCTGAAAAGCATTTTGCGCTCATAAAAACAAGAAATGTTGATATCTCTGTCAATTTCAATGCAAACGTGTTACTAAGCTCACCAAAGGGCTATAGGGCCATACTCCACCATTTAGAAGTAGTTTTGAGCAAAATCAACATTGTGAAGTCAAAAACACATTGTTGGTCAAAAAGTGATTATTACGCTCTGAAAAGCATTTTGCGCTCATAAAAACAAGAAATGTTGATATCTCTGTCAATTTCAATGCAAACGTGTTACTTAGCTCACCAAAGGGTTATAGGGCCATACTCCACCATTTGTAAGTGATCAAAAAGTGATTCTAACGCTCTGAAAAGCATTTTGCGCTCATAAACAAGAAATGTTGATATCTCTGTCAATTTCAATGCAAACGTGTTACTAAGTTCACCATAGGGTTATAGGGCCAACTCCACCATTTGGAAGTGATCAAAAAGTGATTCTAACGCTCTGAAAAGCATTTTGCGCTCATAAACAAGAAATGTTGATATCTCTGTCAATTTCAATGCAAACGTGTTACTAAGTTCACCATAGGGTTATAGGGCCAACTCCACCATTTGGAAGTGATCAAAAAGTGATTCTAACGCTCTGAAAAGCATTTTGCGATCATAAAAACAAGAAATATTGATATCTCTTTCAATTTCAATGCAAACGTGTTACTAAGCTCACCAAAGGGCTATAGGGCCATACTCCACCATTTGGAAGTAGTTTTGAGCAAAATCAACAATGTAAAGTCAAAAACACATTGTTGGTCAAAAAGTGATTATTACGCTCTGAAAAGCATTTTGCGCTCATAAAAACAAGAAATGTTGATAACTCTGTCAATTTCAATGCAAACATGTTACTAAGCTCACCATCGGGTTATAGGGCCAACTCCACCATTTGGAAGTGATCAAAAAGTGATTCTAACGCTCTGAAAAGCATTTTGCAATCATAAAAACAAGAAATGTTGATATCTCTTTCAATTTCAATGCAAACGTGTTACTAAGCTCACCAAAGGGCTATAGGGCCATACTCCACCATTTGGAAGTAGTTTTGAGCAAAATCAACAATGTAAAGTCAAAAACACATTGTTGGTCAAAAAGTGATTATTACGCTCTGAAAAGCATTTTGCGCTCATAAAAACAAGAAATGTTGATATCTCTGTCAATTTCAATGCAAACATGTTACTAAGCTCACCATCGGGTTATAGGGCCAACTCCACCATTTGGAAGTGATCAAAAAGTGATTCTAACGCTCTGAAAAGCATTTTGCAATCATAAAAACAAGAAATGTTGATATCTCTTTCAATTTCAATGCAAACGTGTTACTAAGCTCACCAAAGGGCTATAGGGCCATACTCCACCATTTGGAAGTAGTTTTGAGCAAAATCAACAATGTAAAGTCAAAAACACATTGTTGGTCAAAAAGTGATTATTACGCTCTGAAAAGCATTTTGCGCTCATAAAAACAAGAAATGTTGATATCTCTGTCAATTTCAATGCAAACGTGTTACTAAGCTCACCATAGGGTTATAGGGCCAACTCCACCATTTGGAAGTGATCAAAAAGTGATTCTAACGCTCTGAAAAGCATTTTGCGATCATAAAAACAAGAAATGTTGATATCTCTTTCAATTTCAATGCAAACGTGTTACTAAGCTCACCAAAGGGCTATAGGGCCATACTCCACCATTTGGAAGTAGTTTTGAGCAAAATCAACAATGTAAAGTCAAAAACACATTGTTGGTCAAAAAGTGATTATTACGCTCTGAAAAGCATTTTGCCCTCATAAAAACAAGAAATGTTGATATCTCTGTCAATTTCAATGCAAACGTGTTACTAAGCTCACCATAGGGTTATAGGGCCAACTCCACCATTTGGAAGTGATCAAAAAGTGATTCTAACGCTCTGAAAAGCATTTTGCGATCATAAAAACAAGAAATGTTGATATCTCTTTCAATTTCAATGCAAACGTGTTACTAAGCTCACCAAAGGGCTATAGGGCCATACTCCACCATTTAGAAGTAGTTTTGAGCAAAATCAACATTGTGAAGTCAAAAACACATTGTTGGTCAAAAAGTGATTATTACGCTCTGAAAAGCATTTTGCGCTCATAAAAACAAGAAATGTTGATATCTCTGTCAATTTCAATGCAAACGTGTTACTTAGCTCACCAAAGGGTTATAGGGCCATTCACCACCATTTGTAAGTGATCAAAAAGTGATTCTAACGCTCTGAAAAGCATTTTGCGCTCATAAACAAGAAATGTTGATATCTCTGTCAATTTCAATGCAAACGTGTTACTAAGTTCACCATAGGGTTATAGGGCCAACTCCACCATTTGGAAGTGATCAAAAAGTGATTCTAACGCTCTGAAAAGCATTTTGCGCTCATAAACAAGAAATGTTGATATCTCTGTCAATTTCAATGCAAACGTGTTACTAAGTTCACCATAGGGTTATAGGGCCAACTCCACCATTTGGAAGTGATCAAAAAGTGATTCTAACGCTCTGAAAAGCATTTTGCGCTCATAAAAACAAGAAATGTTGATATCTCTGTCAATTTCAATGCAAACGTGTTACTAAGTTCACCATAGGGTTATAGGGCCAACTCCACCATTTGGAAGTGATCAAAAAGTGATTCTAACGCTCTGAAAAGCATTTTGCGATCATAAAAACAAGAAATGTTGATATCTCTTTCAATTTCAATGCAAACGTGTTACTAAGCTCACCAAAGGGCTATAGGGCCATACTCCACCATTTGGAAGTAGTTTTGAGCAAAATCAACATTGTAAAGTCAAAAACACATTGTTGGTCAAAAAGTGATTATTACGCTCTGAAAAGCATTTTGCGCTCATAAAAACAAGGAATGTTGATATCTCTGTCAATTTCAATGCAAACGTGTTACTAAGTTCACCATAGGGTTATAGGGCCAACTCCACCATTTGGAAGTGATCAAAAAGTGATTCTAACGCTCTGAAAAGCATTTTGCGATCATAAAAACAAGAAATGTTGATATCTCTGTCAATTTAAATGCAAACGTGTTACTAAGCTTACCAAAGGGTTGAAGGGCCAAACTCCACCATTTGGAAGTGATAAAAAAGTGATTCTAACGCTCTGAAAAGCATTTTGCGATCATAAAAACAAGAAATGTTGATATCTCTTTCAATTTCAATGCAAACGTGTTACTAAGCTCACCATAGGGCTATAGGGCCATACTCCAACATTTGGAAATAGTTTTGAGCAAAATCAACAATGTAAGGTCAAAAACACATTGTTGGCCAAAAAGTGATTTTTACGCTCTGAAAAGCATTTTGCGCTCATAAACAAGAAATGTTGATATCTCTGTCAATTTCAATGCAAACGTGTATAGGGCCATACTCCACCATTTGTAAGTGATCAAAAAGTGATTCTAACGCTCTGAAAAGCATTTTGCGCTCATAAACAAGAAATGTTGATATCTCTGTCAATTTCAATGCAAACGTGTTACTAAGTTCACCATAGGGTTATAGGGCCAACTCCACCATTTGGAAGTGATCAAAAAGTGATTCTAACGCTCTGAAAAGCATTTTGCGCTCATAAACAAGAAATGTTGATTTTTCTGTTCATTTCAGAAAACAAGTCGAAAACACATTGTTGGTCAAAAAGTGATTCTAGCGCTCTCAAAAGCATTTTGCAAGCGTAAAAACCAAAAATGTTGATATCTGTCAATTTCAATGCAAACGTGTTATTAAGCTTACCAAAGGGTTATAGGGCCATACTCCACTATTTGGAAGTGGAATACATTAGTTTTGAGCAAAATCAACAATATAAGGTCAAAGACACATTGTTGGTCAAAGAGTGAATCTAGCGCTCTGAAAAACATTTTGCAAGCGTAAAAACCAAAAATGTTGATATCTGTCAATTTCAATGCAAACGTGTTATTAAGCTTACCAAAGGGTTATAGGGCCATACTCCACTATTTGTAAGTGGAATACATTAGTTTTGAGCAAAATCAACAATATAAGGTCAAAGACACATTGTTGGTCAAAGAGTGAATCTAGCGCTCTGAAAAACATTTGGCACGCATAAAAACAAGAAATGTTGATATTTCTGTCAATTTCAATGCAAACGTGTTACTGAGCTTATCAAAGGGTTATAGGGCCATACTCCACCATTTGGAAGTAGTTTTGAGCAAAATCAACATTGTAAAGTCAAAAACACATTGTTGGTCAAAAAGTGATTATTACGCTCTGAAAAGCATTTTGCGCTCATAAAAACAAGGAATGTTGATATCTCTGTCAATTTCAATGCAAACGTGTTACTAAGTTCACCATAGGGTTATAGGGCCAACTCCACCATTTGGAAGTGATCAAAAAGTGATTCTAACGCTCTGAAAAGCATTTTGCGATCATAAAAACAAGAAATGTTGATATCTTTGTCAATTTAAATGCAAACGTGTTACTAAGCTTACCAAAGGGTTGAAGGGCCAAACTCCACCATTTGGAAGTGATAAAAAAGTGATTCTAACGCTCTGAAAAGCATTTTGCGATCATAAAAACAAGAAATGTTGATATCTCTTTCAATTTCAATGCAAACGTGTTACTAAGCTCACCATAGGGCTATAGGGCCATACTCCAACATTTGGAAGTAGTTTTGAGCAAAATCAACAATGTAAGGTCAAAAACACATTGTTGGCCAAAAAGTGATTTTTACGCTCTGAAAAGCATTTTGCGCTCATAAAAACAAGAAATGTTGATATCTCTGTCAATTTCAATGCAAACGTGTTACTTAGCTCTCCAAAGGGTTATAGGGCCATACTCCACCATTTGTAAGTGATCAAAAAGTGATTCTAACGCTCTGAAAAGCATTTTGCGCTCATAAACAAGAAATGTTGATATCTCTGTCAATTTCAATGCAAACGTGTTACTAAGTTCACCATAGGGTTATAGGGCCAACTCCACCATTTGGAAGTGATCAAAAAGTGATTCTAACGCTCTGAAAAGCATTTTGCGCTCATAAACAAGAAATGTTGATTTTTCTGTTCATTTCAGAAAACAAGTCGAAAACACATTGTTGGTCAAAAAGTGATTCTAGCGCTCTCAAAAGCATTTTGCAAGCGTAAAAACCAAAAATTTTGATATCTGTCAATTTCAATGCAAACGTGTTATTAAGCTTACCAAAGGGTTATAGGGCCATACTCCACTATTTGGAAGTGGAATACATTAGTTTTGAGCAAAATCAACAATATAAGGTCAAAGACACATTGTTGGTCAAAGAGTGAATCTAGCGCTCTGAAAAACATTTTGCAAGCGTAAAAACCAAAAATGTTGATATCTGTCAATTTCAATGCAAACGTGTTATTAAGCTTACCAAAGGGTTATAGGGCCATACTCCACTATTTGTAAGTGGAATACATTAGTTTTGAGCAAAATCAACAATATAAGGTCAAAGACACATTGTTGGTCAAAGAGTGAATCTAGCGCTCTGAAAAACATTTGGCACGCATAAAAACAAGAAATGTTGATATTTCTGTCAATTTCAATGCAAACGTGTTACTGAGCTTATCAAAGGGTTATAGGGCCATACTCCACCATTTGGAAGTAGTTTTGAGCAAAATCAACATTGTAAAGTCAAAAACACATTGTTGGTCAAAAAGTGATTATTACGCTCTGAAAAGCATTTTGCGCTCATAAAAACAAGGAATGTTGATATCTCTGTCAATTTCAATGCAAACGTGTTACTAAGTTCACCATAGGGTTATAGGGCCAACTCCACCATTTGGAAGTGATCAAAAAGTGATTCTAACGCTCTGAAAAGCATTTTGCGATCATAAAAACAAGAAATGTTGATATCTTTGTCAATTTAAATGCAAACGTGTTACTAAGCTTACCAAAGGGTTGAAGGGCCAAACTCCACCATTTGGAAGTGATAAAAAAGTGATTCTAACGCTCTGAAAAGCATTTTGCGATCATAAAAACAAGAAATGTTGATATCTCTTTCAATTTCAATGCAAACGTGTTACTAAGCTCACCATAGGGCTATAGGGCCATACTCCAACATTTGGAAGTAGTTTTGAGCAAAATCAACAATGTAAGGTCAAAAACACATTGTTGGCCAAAAAGTGATTTTTACGCTCTGAAAAGCATTTTGCGCTCATAAAAACAAGAAATGTTGATATCTCTGTCAATTTCAATGCAAACGTGTTACTAAGTTCACCATAGGGTTATAGGGCCAACTCCACCATTTGGAAGTGATCAAAAAGTGATTCTAACGCTCTGAAAAGCATTTTGCGATCATAAAAACAAGAAATGTTGATATCTTTGTCAATTTAAATGCAAACGTGTTACTAAGCTTACCAAAGGGTTGAAGGGCCAAACTCCACCATTTGGAAGTGATAAAAAAGTGATTCTAACGCTCTGAAAAGCATTTTGCGATCATAAAAACAAGAAATGTTGATATCTCTTTCAATTTCAATGCAAACGTGTTACTAAGCTCACCATAGGGCTATAGGGCCATACTCCAACATTTGGAAGTAGTTTTGAGCAAAATCAACAATGTAAGGTCAAAAACACATTGTTGGCCAAAAAGTGATTTTTACGCTCTGAAAAGCATTTTGCGCTCATAAAAACAAGAAATGTTGATATCTCTGTCAATTTCAATGCAAACGTGTTACTTAGCTCTCCAAAGGGTTATAGGGCCATACTCCACCATTTGTAAGTGATCAAAAAGTGATTCTAACGCTCTGAAAAGCATTTTGCGCTCATAAACAAGAAATGTTGATATCTCTGTCAATTTCAATGCAAACGTGTTACTAAGTTCACCATAGGGTTATAGGGCCAACTCCACCATTTGGAAGTGATCAAAAAGTGATTCTAACGCTCTGAAAAGCATTTTGCGCTCATAAACAAGAAATGTTGATTTTTCTGTTCATTTCAGAAAACAAGTCGAAAACACATTGTTGGTCAAAAAGTGATTCTAGCGCTCTCAAAAGCATTTTGCAAGCGTAAAAACCAAAAATTTTGATATCTGTCAATTTCAATGCAAACGTGTTATTAAGCTTACCAAAGGGTTATAGGGCCATACTCCACTATTTGGAAGTGGAATACATTAGTTTTGAGCAAAATCAACAATATAAGGTCAAAGACACATTGTTGGTCAAAGAGTGAATCTAGCGCTCTGAAAAACATTTTGCAAGCGTAAAAACCAAAAATGTTGATATCTGTCAATTTCAATGCAAACGTGTTATTAAGCTTACCAAAGGGTTATAGGGCCATACTCCACTATTTGTAAGTGGAATACATTAGTTTTGAGCAAAATCAACAATATAAGGTCAAAGACACATTGTTGGTCAAAGAGTGAATCTAGCGCTCTGAAAAACATTTGGCACGCATAAAAACAAGAAATGTTGATATTTCTGTCAATTTCAATGCAAACGTGTTACTGAGCTTATCAAAGGGTTATAGGGCCATACTCCACCATTTGGAAGTAGTTTTGAGCAAAATCAACATTGTAAAGTCAAAAACACATTGTTGGTCAAAAAGTGATTATTACGCTCTGAAAAGCATTTTGCGCTCATAAAAACAAGGAATGTTGATATCTCTGTCAATTTCAATGCAAACGTGTTACTAAGTTCACCATAGGGTTATAGGGCCAACTCCACCATTTGGAAGTGATCAAAAAGTGATTCTAACGCTCTGAAAAGCATTTTGCGATCATAAAAACAAGAAATGTTGATATCTTTGTCAATTTAAATGCAAACGTGTTACTAAGCTTACCAAAGGGTTGAAGGGCCAAACTCCACCATTTGGAAGTGATAAAAAAGTGATTCTAACGCTCTGAAAAGCATTTTGCGATCATAAAAACAAGAAATGTTGATATCTCTTTCAATTTCAATGCAAACGTGTTACTAAGCTCACCATAGGGCTATAGGGCCATACTCCAACATTTGGAAGTAGTTTTGAGCAAAATCAACAATGTAAGGTCAAAAACACATTGTTGGCCAAAAAGTGATTTTTACGCTCTGAAAAGCATTTTGCGCTCATAAAAACAAGAAATGTTGATATCTCTGTCAATTTCAATGCAAACGTGTTACTTAGCTCTCCAAAGGGTTATAGGGCCATACTCCACCATTTGTAAGTGATCAAAAAGTGATTCTAACGCTCTGAAAAGCATTTTGCGCTCATAAACAAGAAATGTTGATATCTCTGTCAATTTCAATGCAAACGTGTTACTAAGTTCACCATAGGGTTATAGGGCCAACTCCACCATTTGGAAGTGATCAAAAAGTGATTCTAACGCTCTGAAAAGCATTTTGCGCTCATAAACAAGAAATGTTGATTTTTCTGTTCATTTCAGAAAACAAGTCGAAAACACATTGTTGGTCAAAAAGTGATTCTAGCGCTCTCAAAAGCATTTTGCAAGCGTAAAAACCAAAAATTTTGATATCTGTCAATTTCAATGCAAACGTGTTATTAAGCTTACCAAAGGGTTATAGGGCCATACTCCACTATTTGGAAGTGGAATACATTAGTTTTGAGCAAAATCAACAATATAAGGTCAAAGACACATTGTTGGTCAAAGAGTGAATCTAGCGCTCTGAAAAACATTTGGCACGCATAAAAACAAGAAATGTTGATATTTCTGTCAATTTCAATGCAAACGTGTTACTAAGCTTACCAAAGGGTTATAGGGCCATACTCCACTATTTGGAAGTGGAATACATTAGTTTTGAGTAGAATCAACAATATAAGATTAAAGACACATTGTTGGTCAAAAAGTGATTCTAGCGCTCTGAAAAGCATTTTGCAAGCGTAAAAAACAAAAATGTTGATATCTGTCAATTTCAATGCAAACGTGTTACTGAGCTTATCAAAGGGTTATAGGGCCATACTCCACTATTTGGAAGTGTAATACATTAGTTTTGAGCAAAATCAACAATGTAAGGTCAAAAACACATTGTTGGCCAAAAAGAGATTCTAACGCTCTGAAAAGCATTTTGCGCTCATAAACAAGAAATGTTGATATCTCTGTCAATTTCAATGCAAACGTGTTACTAAGCTCACCGTAGCGTTATAGGGCCAACTCCACCATTTGGAAGTGATCAAAAAGTGATTCTAACGCTCTGAAAAGCATTTTGCGCTCATAAACAAGAAATGTTGATATCTCTGTCAATTTCAATGCAAACGTGTTACTAAGCTCACCACAGGGTTATAGGGCCATTACTCCACCATTTGGAAGTAGTTTTGAGCAAAATCAACAATGTAAGGTCAAAAACACATTGTTGGCCAAAAAGTGATTCTAGCGCTCTGAAAAGCATTTTGCGCTCATAAAAACAAGAAATGTTGATATCTCTGTCAATTTCAATGCAAACGTGTTACTATGCTCACCACAGGGTTATAGGGCCATTACTCCACCATTTGGAAGTAGTTTTGAGCAAAATCAACAATGTAAGGTCAAAAACACATTGTTGGCCAAAAAGAGATTCTAACGCTCTGAAAAGCATTTTGCGCTCATAAACAAGAAATGTTGATATCTCTGTCAATTTCAATGCAAACGTGTTACTAAGCTCACCGTAGCGTTGTAGGGCCAACTCCACCATTTGCAAGTGATCAAAAAGTGATTCTAACGCTCTGAAAAGCATTTTGCGCTCATAAACAAGAAATGTTGATATCTCTGTCAATTTCAATGCAAACGTGTTACTAAGCTCACCGTAGCGTTATAGGGCCAACTCCACCATTTGGAAGTGATCAAAAAGTGATTCTAACGCTCTGAAAAGCATTTTGCGCTCATAAACAAGAAATGTTGATATCTGTCAATTTCAATGCAAACGTGTTATTAAGCTTACCAAAGGGTTATAGGGCCATACTCCACTATTTGGAAGTGGAATACATTAGTTTTGAGCAAAATCAACAATATAAGGTCAAAGACACATTGTTGGTCAAAGAGTGAATCTAGCGCTCTGAAAAACATTTGGCACGCATAAAAACAAGAAATGTTGATATTTCTGTCAATTTCAATGCAAACGTGTTACTAAGCTTACCAAAGGGTTATAGGGCCATACTCCACTATTTGGAAGTGGAATACATTAGTTTTGAGTAGAATCAACAATATAAGATTAAAGACACATTGTTGGTCAAAAAGTGATTCTAGCGCTCTGAAAAGCATTTTGCAAGCGTAAAAAACAAAAATGTTGATATCTGTCAATTTCAATGCAAACGTGTTACTGAGCTTATCAAAGGGTTATAGGGCCATACTCCACTATTTGGAAGTGTAATACATTAGTTTTGAGCAAAATCAACAATGTAAGGTCAAAAACACATTGTTGGCCAAAAAGAGATTCTAACGCTCTGAAAAGCATTTTGCGCTCATAAACAAGAGATGTTGATATCTCTGTCAATTTCAATGCAAACGTGTTACTAAGCTCACCGTAGCGTTTTAGGGCCAACTCCACCATTTGGAAGTGATCAAAAAGTGATTCTAACGCTCTGAAAAGCATTTTGCGCTCATAAACAAGAAATGTTGATATCTCTGTCAATTTCAATGCAAACGTGTTACTAAGCTCACCACAGGGTTATAGGGCCATTACTCCACCATTTGGAAGTAGTTTTGAGCAAAATCAACAATGTAAGGTCAAAAACACATTGTTGGCCAAAAAGTGATTCTAGCGCTCTGAAAAGCATTTTGCGCTCATAAACAAGAAATGTTGATATCTCTGTCAATTCCAATGCAAACGTGTTACTAAGCTCACCACAGGGTTATAGGGCCATTACTCCACCATTTGGAAGTAGTTTTGAGCAAAATCTACAATGTAAGGTCAAAAACACATTGTTGGCCAAAAAGAGATTCTAACGCTCTGAAAAGCATTTTGCGCTCATAAACAAGAAATGTTGATATCTCTGTCAATTTCAATGCAAACGTGTTACTAAGCTCACCGTAGCGTTGTAGGGCCAACTCCACCATTTGCAAGTGATCAAAAAGTGATTCTAACGCTCTGAAAAGCATTTTGCGCTCATAAACAAGAAATGTTGATATCTCTGTCAATTTCAATGCAAACGTGTTACTAAGCTCACCGTAGCGTTATAGGGCCAACTCCACCATTTGGAAGTGATCAAAAAGTGATTCTAACGCTCTGAAAAGCATTTTGCGCTCATAAACAAGAAATGTTGATATCTCTGTCAATTTCAATGCAAACGTGTTACTAAGCTCACCTTAGCGTTATAGGGCCAACTCCACCATTTGCAAGTGATCAAAAAGTGATTCTAACGCTCTGAAAAGCATTTTGCGCTCATAAACAAGAAATGTTGATATCTCTGTCAATTTCAATGCAAACGTGTTACTAAGCTCACCGTAGCGTTATAGGGCCAATTCCACCATTTGGAAGTGATCAAAAAGTGATTCGAACGCTCTGAAAAGCATTTTGCGCTCATAAACAAGAAATGTTGATATCTCTGTCAATTTCAATGCAAACGTGTTACTAAGCTCACCACAGGGTTATAGGGCCATTACTCCACCATTTGGAAGTAGTTTTGAGCAAAATCAACAATGTAAGGTCAAAAACACATTGTTGGCCAAAAAGAGATTCTAACGCTCTGAAAAGCATTTTGCGCTCATAAACAAGAAATGTTGATATTTCTGTCAATTTCAATGCAAACGTGTTACTAAGCTTACCAAAGGGTTATAGGGCCATACTCCACTATTTGGAAGTGGAATACATTAGTTTTGAGTAGAATCAACAATATAAGATTAAAGACACATTGTTGGTCAAAAAGTGATTCTAGCGCTCTGAAAAGCATTTTGCAAGCGTAAAAAACAAAAATGTTGATATCTGTCAATTTCAATGCAAACGTGTTACTGAGCTTATCAAAGGGTTATAGGGCCATACTCCACTATTTGGAAGTGTAATACATTAGTTTTGAGCAAAATCAACAATGTAAGGTCAAAAACACATTGTTGGCCAAAAAGAGATTCTAACGCTCTGAAAAGCATTTTGCGCTCATAAACAAGAAATGTTGATATCTCTGTCAATTTCAATGCAAACGTGTTACTAAGCTCACCGTAGCGTTATAGGGCCAACTCCACCATTTGGAAGTGATCAAAAAGTGATTCTAACGCTCTGAAAAGCATTTTGCGCTCATAAACAAGAAATGTTGATATCTCTGTCAATTTCAATGCAAACGTGTTACTAAGCTCACCACAGGGTTATAGGGCCATTACTCCACCATTTGGAAGTAGTTTTGAGCAAAATCAACAATGTAAGGTCAAAAACACATTGTTGGCCAAAAAGTGATTCTAGCGCTCTGAAAAGCATTTTGCGCTCATAAAAACAAGAAATGTTGATATCTCTGTCAATTTCAATGCAAACGTGTTACTATGCTCACCACAGGGTTATAGGGCCATTACTCCACCATTTGGAAGTAGTTTTGAGCAAAATCAACAATGTAAGGTCAAAAACACATTGTTGGCCAAAAAGAGATTCTAACGCTCTGAAAAGCATTTTGCGCTCATAAACAAGAAATGTTGATATCTCTGTCAATTTCAATGCAAACGTGTTACTAAGCTCACCGTAGCGTTGTAGGGCCAACTCCACCATTTGCAAGTGATCAAAAAGTGATTCTAACGCTCTGAAAAGCATTTTGCGCTCATAAACAAGAAATGTTGATATCTCTGTCAATTTCAATGCAAACGTGTTACTAAGCTCACCGTAGCGTTATAGGGCCAACTCCACCATTTGGAAGTGATCAAAAAGTGATTCTAACGCTCTGAAAAGCATTTTGCGCTCATAAACAAGAAATGTTGATATCTGTCAATTTCAATGCAAACGTGTTATTAAGCTTACCAAAGGGTTATAGGACCATACTCCACTATTTGGAAGTGGAATACATTAGTTTTGAGCAAAATCAACAATATAAGGTCAAAGACACATTGTTGGTCAAAGAGTGAATCTAGCGCTCTGAAAAACATTTGGCACGCATAAAAACAAGAAATGTTGATATTTCTGTCAATTTCAATGCAAACGTGTTACTAAGCTTACCAAAGGGTTATAGGGCCATACTCCACTATTTGGAAGTGGAATACATTAGTTTTGAGCAAAATCAACAATGTAAGGTCAAAAACACATTGTTGGCCAAAAAGAGATTCTAACGCTCTGAAAAGCATTTTGCGCTCATAAACAAGAGATGTTGATATCTCTGTCAATTTCAATGCAAACGTGTTACTAAGCTCACCGTAGCGTTTTAGGGCCAACTCCACCATTTGGAAGTGATCAAAAAGTGATTCTAACGCTCTGAAAAGCATTTTGCGCTCATAAACAAGAAATGTTGATATCTCTGTCAATTTCAATGCAAACGTGTTACTAAGCTCACCACAGGGTTATAGGGCCATTACTCCACCATTTGGAAGTAGTTTTGAGCAAAATCAACAATGTAAGGTCAAAAACACATTGTTGGCCAAAAAGTGATTCTAGCGCTCTGAAAAGCATTTTGCGCTCATAAACAAGAAATGTTGATATCTCTGTCAATTCCAATGCAAACGTGTTACTAAGCTCACCACAGGGTTATAGGGCCATTACTCCACCATTTGGAAGTAGTTTTGAGCAAAATCTACAATGTAAGGTCAAAAACACATTGTTGGCCAAAAAGAGATTCTAACGCTCTGAAAAGCATTTTGCGCTCATGAACAAGAAATGTTGATATCTCTGTCAATTTCAATGCAAACGTGTTACTAAGCTCACCGTAGCGTTGTAGGGCCAACTCCACCATTTGGAAGTGATCAAAAAGTGATTCTAACGCTCTGAAAAGCATTTTGCGCTCATAAACAAGAAATGTTGATATCTCTGTCAATTTCAATGCAAACGTGTTACTAAGCTCACCTTAGCGTTATAGGGCCAACTCCACCATTTGCAAGTGATCAAAAAGTGATTCTAACGCTCTGAAAAGCATTTTGCGCTCATAAACAAGAAATGTTGATATCTCTGTCAATTTCAATGCAAACGTGTTACTAAGCTCACCGTAGCGTTATAGGGCCAATTCCACCATTTGGAAGTGATCAAAAAGTGATTCGAACGCTCTGAAAAGCATTTTGCGCTCATAAACAAGAAATGTTGATATCTCTGTCAATTTCAATGCAAACGTGTTACTAAGCTCACCACAGGGTTATAGGGCCATTACTCCACCATTTGGAAGTAGTTTTGAGCAAAATCAACAATGTAAGGTCAAAAACACATTGTTGGCCAAAAAGTGATTCTAGCGCTCTGAAAAGCATTTTGCGCTCATAAAAACAAGAAATGTTGATATCTCTGTCAATTTCAATGCAAACGTGTTACTATGCTCACCACAGGGTTATAGGGCCATTACTCCACCATTTGGAAGTAGTTTTGAGCAAAATCAACAATGTAAGGTCAAAAACACATTGTTGGCCAAAAAGAGATTCTAACGCTCTGAAAAGCATTTTGCGCTCATAAACAAGAAATGTTGATATCTCTGTCAATTTCAATGCAAACGTGTTACTAAGCTCACCGTAGCGTTGTAGGGCCAACTCCACCATTTGCAAGTGATCAAAAAGTGATTCTAACGCTCTGAAAAGCATTTTGCGCTCATAAACAAGAAATGTTGATATCTCTGTCAATTTCAATGCAAACGTGTTACTAAGCTCACCGTAGCGTTATAGGGCCAACTCCACCATTTGGAAGTGATCAAAAAGTGATTCTAACGCTCTGAAAAGCATTTTGCGCTCATAAACAAGAAATGTTGATATCTGTCAATTTCAATGCAAACGTGTTATTAAGCTTACCAAAGGGTTATAGGGCCATACTCCACTATTTGGAAGTGGAATACATTAGTTTTGAGCAAAATCAACAATATAAGGTCAAAGACACATTGTTGGTCAAAGAGTGAATCTAGCGCTCTGAAAAACATTTGGCACGCATAAAAACAAGAAATGTTGATATTTCTGTCAATTTCAATGCAAACGTGTTACTAAGCTTACCAAAGGGTTATAGGGCCATACTCCACTATTTGGAAGTGGAATACATTAGTTTTGAGTAGAATCAACAATATAAGATTAAAGACACATTGTTGGTCAAAAAGTGATTCTAGCGCTCTGAAAAGCATTTTGCAAGCGTAAAAAACAAAAATGTTGATATCTGTCAATTTCAATGCAAACGTATTACTGAGCTTATCAAAGGGTTATAGGGCCATACTCCACTATTTGGAAGTGTAATACATTAGTTTTGAGCAAAATCAACAATGTAAGGTCAAAAACACATTGTTGGCCAAAAAGAGATTCTAACGCTCTGAAAAGCATTTTGCGCTCATAAACAAGAGATGTTGATATCTCTGTCAATTTCAATGCAAACGTGTTACTAAGCTCACCGTAGCGTTTTAGGGCCAACTCCACCATTTGGAAGTGATCAAAAAGTGATTCTAACGCTCTGAAAAGCATTTTGCGCTCATAAACAAGAAATGTTGATATCTCTGTCAATTTCAATGCAAACGTGTTACTAAGCTCACCACAGGGTTATAGGGCCATTACTCCACCATTTGGAAGTAGTTTTGAGCAAAATCAACAATGTAAGGTCAAAAACACATTGTTGGCCAAAAAGTGATTCTAGCGCTCTGAAAAGCATTTTGCGCTCATAAACAAGAAATGTTGATATCTCTGTCAATTCCAATGCAAACGTGTTACTAAGCTCACCACAGGGTTATAGGGCCATTACTCCACCATTTGGAAGTAGTTTTGAGCAAAATCTACAATGTAAGGTCAAAAACACATTGTTGGCCAAAAAGAGATTCTAACGCTCTGAAAAGCATTTTGCGCTCATGAACAAGAAATGTTGATATCTCTGTCAATTTCAATGCAAACGTGTTACTAAGCTCACCGTAGCGTTGTAGGGCCAACTCCACCATTTGGAAGTGATCAAAAAGTGATTCTAACGCTCTGAAAAGCATTTTGCGCTCATAAACAAGAAATGTTGATATCTCTGTCAATTTCAATGCAAACGTGTTACTAAGCTCACCTTACCGTTATAGGGCCAACTCCACCATTTGCAAGTGATCAAAAAGTGATTCTAACGCTCTGAAAAGCATTTTGCGCTCATAAACAAGAAATGTTGATATCTCTGTCAATTTCAATGCAAACGTGTTACTAAGCTCACCGTAGCGTTATAGGGCCAATTCCACCATTTGGAAGTGATCAAAAAGTGATTCGAACGCTCTGAAAAGCATTTTGCGCTCATAAACAAGAAATGTTGATATCTCTGTCAATTTCAATGCAAACGTGTTACTAAGCTCACCACAGGGTTATAGGGCCATTACTCCACCATTTGGAAGTAGTTTTGAGCAAAATCAACAATGTAAGGTCAAAAACACATTGTTGGCCAAAAAGAGATTCTAACGCTCTGAAAAGCATTTTGCGCTCATAAACAAGAAATGTTGATATCTCTGTCAATTTCAATGCAAACGTGTTACTAAGCTCACCACAGGGTTATAGGGCCATTACTCCACCATTTGGAAGTAGTTTTGAGCAAAATCAACAATGTAAGGTCAAAAACACATTGTTGGCCAAAAAGAGATTCTAACGCTCTGAAAAGCATTTTGCGCTCATAAACAAGAAATGTTGATATCTCTGTCAATTTCAATGCAAACGTGTTACTAAGCTCACCGTAGCGTTGTAGGGCCAACTCCACCATTTGCAAGTGATCAAAAAGTGATTCTAACGCTCTGAAAAGCATTTTGCGCTCATAAACAAGAAATGTTGATATCTCTGTCAATTTCAATGCAAACGTGTTACTAAGTTCACCATAGGGTTATAGGGCCAACTCCACCATTTGGAAGTGATCAAAAAGTGATTCTAACGCTCTGAAAAGCATTTTGCGATCATAAAAACAAGAAATGTTGATATCTCTTTCAATTTCAATGCAAACGTGTTACTAAGCTCACCAAAGGGCTATGGGGCCATACTCCACCATTTGGAAGTAGTTTTGAGCAAAATCAACAATGTAAGGTCAAAAACACATTGTTGGCCAAAAAGAGATTCTAACGCTCTGAAAAGCATTTTGCGCTCATAAACAAGAAATGTTGATATCTCTGTCAATTTCAATGCAAACGTGTTACTAAGCTCACCGTAGCGTTGTAGGGCCAACTCCACCATTTGCAAGTGATCAAAAAGTGATTCTAACGCTCTGAAAAGCATTTTGCGCTCATAAACAAGAAATGTTGATATCTCTGTCAATTTCAATGCAAACGTGTTACTAAGTTCACCATAGGGTTATAGGGCCAACTCCACCATTTGGAAGTGATCAAAAAGTGATTCTAACGCTCTGAAAAGCATTTTGCGATCATAAAAACAAGAAATGTTGATATCTCTTTCAATTTCAATGCAAACGTGTTACTAAGCTCACCAAAGGGCTATAGGGCCATACTCCACCATTTGGAAGTAGTTTTGAGCAAAATCAACATTGTAAAGTCAAAAACACATTGTTGGTCAAAAAGTGATTATTACGCTCTGAAAAGCATTTTTCGCTCATAAAAAAAAAAAAAATTGATATCTCTGTCAATTTCAATGCAAACGTGTTACTAAGCTCACCATTGGGTTATAGGGCCAACTCCACCATTTGGAAGTGATCAAAAAGTGATTCTAACGCTTTGAAAAGCATTTTGCGATCATAAAAACAAGAAATGTTGATATCTCTTTCAATTTCAATGCAAACGTGTTACTAAGCTCACCAAAGGGCTATAGGGCCATACTCCACCATTTGGAAGTAGTTTTGAGCAAAATCAACATTGTAAAGTCAAAAACACATTGTTGGTCAAAAAGTGATTATTACGCTCTGAAAAGCATTTTGCGCTCATAAAAACAAGGAATGTTGATATCTCTGTCAATTTCAATGCAAACGTGTTACTAAGTTCACCGTAGGGTTATAGGGCCAATTCCACCATTTGGAAGTGATCAAAAAGTGATTCTAACGCTCTGAAAAGCATTTTGCGATCATAAAAACAAGAAATGTTGATATCTCTTTCAATTTCAATGCAAACGTGTTACTAAGCTCACCAAAGGGCTATAGGGCCATACTCCACCATTTGGAAGTAGTTTTGAGCAAAATCAACAATGTAAAGTCAAAAACACATTGTTGGTCAAAAAGTGATTTTTACGCTCTGAAAAGCATTTTGCGCTCATAAAAACAAGAAATGTTGATATCTCTGTCAATTTAAATGCAAACGTGTTACTAAGCTTACCAAAGGGTTGAAGGGCCAAACTCCACCATTTGGAAGTGATAAAAAAGTGATTCTAACGCTCTGAAAAGCATTTTGCGATCATAAAAACAAGAAATGTTGATATCTCTTTCAATTTCAATGCAAACGTGTTACTCAGCTCACCAAAGGGCTATAGGACCATACTCCACCATTTGGAAGTAGTTTTGAGCAAAATCAACATTGTGAAGTCAAAAACACATTGTTGGTCAAAAAGTGATTTTTACGCTCTGAAAAGCATTTTGCGCTCATAAAAACAAGAAATGTTGATATCTCTGTCAATTTCAATGCAAACGTGTTACTAAGCTGACCACAGGGTTATAGGGCCATACTCCACCATTTGGAAGTAGTTTTGAGCAAAATCAACAATGTAAGGTCAAAAACACATTGTTGGCCAAAAAGTGATTCTAGCGCTCTGAAAAGCATTTTGCGCTCATAAAAACAAGAAATGTTGATATCTCTGTCAATTTCAATGCAAACGTGTTACTAAGCTCACCAAAGGGTTATAGGGCCAACTCCACCATTTGGAAGTGATCAAAAAGTGATTCTAACGCCCTGAAAAGCATTTTGCGATCATAAAAACAAGAAATGTTGATATCTCTTTCAATTTCAATGCAAACGTGTTACTAAGCTCACCAAAGGGCTATAGGGCCATACTCCACCATTTAGAAGTAGTTTTGAGCAAAATCAACATTGTGAAGTCAAAAACACATTGTTGGTCAAAAAGTGATTATTACGCTCTGAAAAGCATTTTGCGCTCATAAAAACAAGAAATGTTGATATCTCTGTCAATTTCAATGCAAACGTGTTACTAAGCTCATCAAAGGGCTATAGGGCCATACTCCACCATTTGGAAGTATTTTTGAGCAAAATCAACATTGTAAAGTCAAAAACACATTGTTGGTCAAAAAGTGATTATTACGCTCTGAAAAGCATTTTGCGCTCATAAAAAAAAAAAATGTTGATATCTTTGTCAATTTCAATGCAAACGTGTTACTAAGCTCACCGTAGCGTTGTAGGGCCAACTCCACCATTTGCAAGTGATCAAAAAGTGATTCTAACGCTCTGAAAAGCATTTTGCGCTCATAAACAAGAAATGTTGATATCTCTGTCAATTTCAATGCAAACGTGTTACTAAGTTCACCATAGGGTTATAGGGCCAACTCCACCATTTGGAAGTGATCAAAAAGTGATTCTAACGCTCTGAAAAGCATTTTGCGATCATAAAAACAAGAAATGTTGATATCTCTTTCAATTTCAATGCAAACGTGTTACTAAGCTCATCAAAGGGCAATAGGGCCATACTCCACCATTTGGAAGTAGTTTTGAGCAAAATCAACATTGTAAAGTCAAAAACACATTGTTGGTCAAAAAGTGATTATTACGCTCTGAAAAGCATTTTGCGCTCATAAAAAAAAAAAATGTTGATATCTTTGTCAATTTCAATGCAAACGTGTTACTAAGCTCACCATAGGGTTATAGGGCCAACTCCACCATTAGGAAGTGATCAAAAAGTTATTCTAACGCTTTGAAAAGCATTTTGCGATCATAAAAACAAGAAATGTTGATATCTCTTTCAATTTCAATGCAAACGTGTTACTAAGCTCACCAAAGGGCTATAGGGCCATACTCCACAATTTGGAAGTAGTTTTGAGCAAAATCAACATTGTAAAGTCAAAAACACATTGTTGGTCAAAAAGTGATTTTTACGCTCTGAAAAGCATTTTGCGCTCATAAAAACAAGAAATGTTGATATCTCTGTCAATTTAAATGCAAACGTGTTACTAAGCTTAACAAAGGGTTGAAGGGCCAAACTCCACCATTTGGAAGTGATAAAAAAGTGATTCTAACGCTCTGAAAAGCATTTTGCGATCATAAAAACAAGAAATGTTGATATCTCTTTCAATTTCAATGCAAACGTGTTACTAAGCTCACCAAAGGGCTATAGGGCCATACTCCACCATTTGGAAGTAGTTTTGAGCAAAATCAACATTGTGAAGTCAAAAACACATTGTTGGTCAAAAAGAGATTTTTACGCTCTGAAAAGCATTTTGCGCTCATAAAAACAAGAAATGTTGATATCTCTGTCAATTTCAATGCAAACGTGTTACAAAGCTCACCGTAGCGTTATAGGGCCAACTCCACCATTTGGAAGTGATCAAAAAGTGATTCTAACGCTCTGAAAAGCATTTTGCGCTCATAAACAAGAAATGTTGATATCTCTGTCAATTTCAATGCAAACGTGTTACTAAGCTGACCACAGGGTTATAGGGCCATACTCCACCATTTGGAAGTAGTTTTGAGCAAAATCAACAATGTAAGGTCAAAAACACATTGTTGGCCAAAAAGTGATTCTAGCGCTCTGAAAAGCATTTTGCGCTCATAAAAACAAGAAATGTTGATATCTCTGTCAATTTCAATGCAAACGTGTTACTAAGCTCACCATAGGGTTATAGGGCCAACTCCACCATTTGGAAGTGATCAAAAAGTGATTCTAACGCCCTGAAAAGCATTTTGCGATCATAAAAACAAGAAATGTTGATATCTCTTTCAATTTCAATGCAAACGTGTTACTAAGCTCACCAAAGGGCTATAGGGCCATACTCCACCATTTAGAAGTAGTTTTGAGCAAAATCAACATTGTGAAGTCAAAAACACATTGTTGGTCAAAAAGTGATTATTACGCTCTGAAAAGCATTTTGCGCTCATAAAAACAAGAAATGTTGATATCTCTGTCAATTTCAATGCAAACGTGTTACTAAGCTCACCATAGGGTTATAGGGCCAACTCCACCATTTGGAAGTGATCAAAAAGTGATTCTAACGCTCTGAAAAGCATTTTGCGATCATAAAAACAAGAAATGTTGATATCTCTTTCAATTTCAATGCAAACGTGTTACTAAGCTCACCAAAGGGCTATAGGGCCATACTCCACCATTTGGAAGTAGTTTTGAGCAAAATCAACATTGTAAAGTCAAAAACACATTGTTGGTCAAAAAGTGATTATTACGCTCTGAAAAGCATTTTGCGCTCATAAAAACAAGAAATGTTGATATCTCTGTCAATTTCAATGCAAACGTGTTACTAAGTACACCATAGGGTTATAGGGCCATCTCCACCATTTGGAAGTGATCAAAAAGTGATTCTAACGCTCTGAAAAGCATTTTGCGATCATAAAAACAAGAAATGTTGATATCTCTTTCAATTTCAATGCAAACGTGTTACTAAGCTCACCAAAGGGCTATAGGGCCATACTCCACCATTTGGAAGTAGTTTTGAGCAAAATCAACATTGTAAAGTCAAAAACACATTGTTGGTCAAAAAGTGATTATTACGCTCTGAAAAGCATTTTGCGCTCATAAAAAAAAAAAATGTTGATATCTCTGTCAATTTCAATGCAAACGTGTTACTAAGCTGACCACAGGGTTATAGGGCCATACTCCACCATTTGGAAGTAGTTTTGAGCAAAATCAACAATGTAAGGTCAAAAACACATTGTTGGCCAAAAAGTGATTCTAGCGCTCTGAAAAGCATTTTGCGCTCATAAAAACAAGAAATGTTGATATCTCTGTCAATTTCAATGCAAACGTGTTACTAAGCTCACCATAGGGTTATAGGGCCAACTCCACCATTTGGAAGTGATCAAAAAGTGATTCTAACGCCCTGAAAAGCATTTTGCGATCATAAAAACAAGAAATGTTGATATCTCTTTCAATTTCAATGCAAACGTGTTACTAAGCTCACCAAAGGGCTATAGGGCCATACTCCACCATTTAGAAGTAGTTTTGAGCAAAATCAACATTGTGAAGTCAAAAACACATTGTTGGTCAAAAAGTGATTATTACGCTCTGAAAAGCATTTTGCGCTCATAAAAACAAGAAATGTTGATATCTCTGTCAATTTCGATGCAAACGTGTTACTAAGCTCACCGTAGCGTTGTAGGGCCAACTCCACCATTTGCAAGTGATCAAAAAGTGATTCTAACGCTCTGAAAAGCATTTTGCGCTCATAAACAAGAAATGTTGATATCTCTGTCAATTTCAATGCAAACGTGTTACTAAGTTCACCATAGGGTTATAGGGCCAACTCCACCATTTGGAAGTGATCAAAAAGTGATTCTAACGCTCTGAAAAGCATTTTGCGATCATAAAAACAAGAAATGTTGATATCTCTTTCAATTTCAATGCAAACGTGTTACTAAGCTCATCAAAGGGCAATAGGGCCATACTCCACCATTTGGAAGTAGTTTTGAGCAAAATCAACATTGTAAAGTCAAAAACACATTGTTGGTCAAAAAGTGATTATTACGCTCTGAAAAGCATTTTGCGCTCATAAAAAAAAAAAATGTTGATATCTTTGTCAATTTCAATGCAAACGTGTTACTAAGCTCACCATAGGGTTATAGGGCCAACTCCACCATTAGGAAGTGATCAAAAAGTTATTCTAACGCTTTGAAAAGCATTTTGCGATCATAAAAACAAGAAATGTTGATATCTCTTTCAATTTCAATGCAAACGTGTTACTAAGCTCACCAAAGGGCTATAGGGCCATACTCCACAATTTGGAAGTAGTTTTGAGCAAAATCAACATTGTAAAGTCAAAAACACATTGTTGGTCAAAAAGTGATTTTTACGCTCTGAAAAGCATTTTGCGCTCATAAAAACAAGAAATGTTGATATCTCTGTCAATTTAAATGCAAACGTGTTACTAAGCTTAACAAAGGGTTGAAGGGCCAAACTCCACCATTTGGAAGTGATAAAAAAGTGATTCTAACGCTCTGAAAAGCATTTTGCGCTCATAAAAACAAGGAATGTTGATATCTCTTTCAATTTCAATGCAAACGTGTTACTAAGCACACCAAAGGGCTATAGGGCCATACTCCACCATTTGGAAGTAGTTTTGAGCAAAATCAACATTGTAAAGTCAAAAACACATTGTTGGTCAAAAAGTGATTATTACGCTCTGAAAAGCATTTTGCGCTCATAAAAACAAGAAATGTTGATATCTCTGTCAATTTCAATGCAAACGTGTTACTAAGTTCACCATAGGGTTATAGGGCCAACTCCACCATTTGGAAGTGATCAAAAAGTGATTCTAACGCTCTGAAAAGTATTTTGCGATCATAAAAACAAGAAATGTTGATATCTCTTTCAATTTCAATGCAAACGTGTTACTAAGCTCACCAAAGGGCTATAGGGCCATACTCCACCATTTGGAAGTAGTTTTGAGCAAAATCAACATTGTAAAGTCAAAAACACATTGTTGGTCAAAAAGTGATTATTACGCTCTGAAAAGCATTTTGCGCTCATAAAAACAAGGAATGTTGATATCTCTGTCAATTTCAATGCAAACGTGTTACTAAGCTCACCACAGGGTTATAGGGCCAACTCCACCATTTGGAAGTGATCAAAAAGTGATTCTAACGCTCTGAAAAGCATTTTGCGATCATAAAAACAAGAAATGTTGATATCTCTGTCAATTTAAATGCAAACGTGTTACTAAGCTTACCAAAGGGTTGAAGGGCCAAACTCCACCATTTGGAAGTGATAAAAAAGTGATTCTAACGCTCTGAAAAGCATTTTGCGATCATAAAAACAAGAAATGTTGATATCTCTTTCAATTTCAATGCAAACGTGTTACTAAGTTCACCATAGGGTTATAGGGCCAACTCCACCATTTGGAAGTGATCAAAAAGTGATTCTAACGCTCTGAAAAGCATTTTGCGCTCATAAACAAGAAATGTTGATTTTTCTGTTCATTTCAGAAAACAAGTCGAAAACACATTGTTGGTCAAAAAGTGATTCTAGCGCTCTCAAAAGCATTTTGCAAGCGTAAAAACCAAAAATGTTGATATCTGTCAATTTCAATGCAAACGTGTTATTAAGCTTACCAAAGGGTTATAGGGCCATACTCCACTATTTGGAAGTGGAATACATTAGTTTTGAGCAAAATCAACACTATAAGGTCAAAGACACATTGTTGGTCAAAGAGTGAATCTAGCGCTCTGAAAAACATTTGGCACGCATAAAAACAAGAAATGTTGATATTTCTGTCAATTTCAATGCAAACGTGTTACTAAGCTTACCAAAGGGTTATAGGGCCATACTCCACTATTTGGAAGTGGAATACATTAGTTTTGAGTAGAATCAACAATATAAGATTAAAGACACATTGTTGGTCAAAAAGTGATTCTAGCGCTCTGAAAAGGATTTTGCAAGCGTAAAAAACAAAAATGTTGATATCTGTCAATTTCAATGCAAACGTGTTACTGAGCTTATCAAAGGGTTATAGGGCCATGCTCCACTATTTGGAAGTGTAATACATTAGTTTTGAGCAAAATCAACAATGTAAGGTCAAAAACACATTGTTGGCCAAAAAGAGATTCTAACGCTCTGAAAAGCATTTTGCGCTCATAAACAAGAAATGTTGATATCTCTGTCAATTTCAATGCAAACGTGTTACTAAGCTCATCGTAGCGTTATAGGGCCAACTCCACCATTTGGAAGTGATCAAAAAGTGATTCTAACGCTCTGAAAAGCATTTTGCGCTCATAAACAAGAAATGTTGATATCTCTGTCAATTTCAATGCAAACGTGTTACTAAGCTCACCACAGGGTTATAGGGCCATTACTCCACCATTTGGAAGTAGTTTTGAGCAAAATCAACAATGTAAGGTCAAAAACACATTGTTGGCCAAAAAGTGATTCTAGCGCTCTGAAAAGCATTTTGTGCTCATAAAAACAAGAAATGTTGATATCTCTGTCAATTTCAATGCAAACGTGTTACTATGCTCACCACAGGGTTATAGGGCCATTACTCCACCATTTGGAAGTAGTTTTGAGCAAAATCAACATTGTGAAGTCAAAAACACATTGTTGGTCAAAAAGTGATTTTTACGCTCTGAAAAGCATTTTGCGCTCATAAAAACAAGAAATGTTGATATCTCTGTCAATTTCAATGCAAACGTGTTACAAAGCTCACCGTAGCGTTATAGGGCCAACTCCACCATTTGGAAGTGATCAAAAAGTGATTCTAACGCTCTGAAAAGCATTTTGCGCTCATAAACAAGAAATGTTGATATCTCTGTCAATTTCAATGCAAACGTGTTACTAAGCTGACCACAGGGTTATAGGGCCATACTCCACCATTTGGAAGTAGTTTTGAGCAAAATCAACAATGTAAGGTCAAAAACACATTGTTGGCCAAAAAGTGATTCTAGCGCTCTGAAAAGCATTTTGCGCTCATAAAAACAAGAAATGTTGATATCTCTGTCAATTTCAATGCAAACGTGTTACTAAGCTCACCATAGGGTTATAGGGCCAACTCCACCATTTGGAAGTGATCAAAAAGTGATTCTAACGCCCTGAAAAGCATTTTGCGATCATAAAAACAAGAAATGTTGATATCTCTTTCAATTTCAATGCAAACGTGTTACTAAGCTCACCAAAGGGCTATAGGGCCATACTCCACCATTTAGAAGTAGTTTTGAGCAAAATCAACATTGTGAAGTCAAAAACACATTGTTGGTCAAAAAGTGATTATTACGCTCTGAAAAGCATTTTGCGCTCATAAAAAGAAGAAATGTTGATATCTCTGTCAATTTCAATGCAAACGTGTTACTAAGCTCACCATAGGGTTATAGGGCCAACTCCACCATTTGGAAGTGATCAAAAAGTGATTCTAACGCTCTGAAAAGCATTTTGCGATCATAAAAACAAGAAATGTTGATATCTCTTTCAATTTCAATGCAAACGTGTTACTAAGCTCACCAAAGGGCTATAGTGCCAAACTCCACCATTTGGAAGTAGTTTTGAGCAAAATCAACATTGTAAAGTCAAAAACACATTGTTGGTCAAAAAGTGATTATTACGCTCTGAAAAGCATTTTGCGCTCATAAAAACAAGAAATGTTGATATCTCTGTCAATTTCAATGCAAACGTGTTACTAAGTTCACCATAGGGTTATAGGGCCATACTCCACCATTTGGAAGTAGTTTTGAGCAAAATCAACATTGTAAAGTCAAAAACACATTGTTGGTCAAAAAGTGATTATTACGCTCTGAAAAGCATTTTGCGCTCATAAAAACAAGGAATGTTGATATCTCTGTCAATTTCAATGCAAACGTGTTACTAAGCTCACCATAGGGTTATAGGGCCAACTCCACCATTTGGAAGTGATCAAAAAGTGATTCTAACGCTCTGAAAAGCATTTTGCGATCATAAAAACAAGAAATGTTGATATCTCTGTCAATTTAAATGCAAACGTGTTACTAAGCTTACCAAAGGGTTGAAGGGCCAAACTCCACCATTTGGAAGTGATAAAAAGTGATTCTAACGCTCTGAAAAGCATTTTGCGATCATAAAAACAAGAAATGTTGATATCTCTTTCAATTTCAATGCAAACGTGTTACTAAGCTCACCATAGGGCTATAGGGCCATACTCCAACATTTGGAAGTAGTTTTGAGCAAAATCAACAATGTAAGGTCAAAAACACATTGTTGGCCAAAAAGTGATTTTTACGCTCTGAAAAGCATTTTGCGCTCATAAAAACAAGAAATGTTGATATCTCTGTCAATTTCAATGCAAACGTGTTACTTAGCTCTCCAAAGGGTTATAGGGCCATACTCCACCATTTGTAAGTGATCAAAAAGTGATTCTAACGCTCTGAAAAGCATTTTGCGCTCATAAACAAGAAATGTTGATATCTCTGTCAATTTCAATGCAAACGTGTTACTAAGTTCACCATAGGGTTATAGGGCCAACTCCACCATTTGGAAGTGATCAAAAAGTGATTCTAACGCTCTGAAAAGCATTTTGCGCTCATAAACAAGAAATGTTGATTTTTCTGTTCATTTCAGAAAACAAGTCGAAAACACATTGTTGGTCAAAAAGTGATTCTAGCTCTCTCAAAAGCATTTTGCAAGCGTAAAAACCAAAAATGTTGATATCTGTCAATTTCAATGCAAACGTGTTATTAAGCTTACCAAAGGGTTATAGGGCCATACTCCACTATTTGGAAGTGGAATACATTAGTTTTGAGCAAAATCAACACTATAAGGTCAAAGACACATTGTTGGTCAAAGAGTGAATCTAGCGCTCTGAAAAACATTTGGCACGCATAAAAACAAGAAATGTTGATATTTCTGTCAATTTCAATGCAAACGTGTTACTAAGCTTACCAAAGGGTTATAGGGCCATACTCCACTATTTGGAAGTGGAATACATTAGTTTTGAGTAGAATCAACAATATAAGATTAAAGACACATTGTTGGTCAAAAAGTGATTCTAGCGCTCTGAAAAGCATTTTGCAAGCGTAAAAAACAAAAATGTTGATATCTGTCAATTTCAATGCAAACGTGTTACTGAGCTTATCAAAGGGTTATAGGGCCATACTCCACTATTTGGAAGTGTAATACATTAGTTTTGAGCAAAATCAACAATGTAAGGTCAAAAACACATTGTTGGCCAAAAAGAGATTCTAACGCTCTGAAAAGCATTTTGCGCTCATAAACAAGAAATGTTGATATCTCTGTCAATTTCAATGCAAACGTGTTACTAAGCTCACCACAGGGTTATAGGGCCATTACTCCACCATTTGCAAGTAGTTTTGAGCAAAATCAACAATGTAAGGTCAAAAACACATTGTTGGCCAAAAAGTGATTCTAGCGCTCTGAAAAGCATTTTGCGCTCATAAACAAGAAATGTTGATATCTCTGTCAATTTCAATGCAAACGTGTTACTAAGCTCACCACAGGGTTATAGGGCCATTACTCCACCAATTGGAAGTAGTTTTGAGCAAAATCAACAATGTAAGGTCAAAAACACATTGTTGGCCAAAAAGTGATTCTAGCGCTCTGAAAAGCATTTTGCGCTCATAAACAAGAGATGTTGATATCTCTGTCAATTTCAATGCAAACGTGTTACTAAGCTCACCACAGGGTTATGGCCATTACTCCACCATTTGGAAGTAGTTTTGAGCAAAATCAACAATGTAAGGTCAAAAACACATTGTTGGCCAAAAAGAGATTCTAACGCTCTGAAAAGCATTTTGCGCTCATAAACAAGAAATGTTGATATCTCTGTCAATTTCAATGCAAACGTGTTACTAAGCTCACCGTAGCGTTGTAGGGCCAACTCCACCATTTGCAAGTGATCAAAAAGTGATTCTAACGCTCTGAAAGCATTTTGCGCTCATAAACAAGAAATGTTGATATCTCTGTCAATTTCAATGCAAACGTGTTACTAAGCTCACCACAGGGTTATAGGGCCATTACTCCACCATTTGGAAGTAGTTTTGAGCAAAATCAACAATGTAAGGTCAAAAACACATTGTTGGCCAAAAAGTGATTCTAGCGCTCTGAAAAGCATTTTGCGCTCATAAACAAGGAACGTTGATTTTTCTGTTCATTTCAGAAAACAAGTCGAAAACACATTGTTGGTCAAAAAGTGATTCTAGCGCTCTCAAAAGCATTTTGCAAGCGTAAAAACCAAAAATGTTGATATCTGTCAATTTCAATGCAAACGTGTTACTAAGCTCACCACAGGGTTATAGGGCCATTACTCCACCATTTGCAAGTAGTTTTGAGCAAAATCAACAATGTAAGGTCAAAAACACATTGTTGGCCAAAAAGTGATTCTAGCGCTCTGAAAAGCATTTTGCGCTCATAAACAAGAAATGTTGATATCTCTGTCAATTTCAATGCAAACGTGTTACTAAGCTCACCACAGGGTTATAGGGCCATTACTCCACCATTTGGAAGTAGTTTTGAGCAAAATCAACAATGTAAGGTCAAAAACACATTGTTGGCCAAAAAGTGATTCTAGCGCTCTGAAAAGCATTTTGCGCTCATAAACAAGAGATGTTGATATCTCTGTCAATTTCAATGCAAACGTGTTACTAAGCTCACCACAGGGTTATAGGGCCATTACTCCACCATTTGGAAGTAGTTTTGAGCAAAATCAACAATGTAAGGTCAAAAACACATTGTTGGCCAAAAAGAGATTCTAACGCTCTGAAAAGCATTTTGCGCTCATAAACAAGAAATGTTGATATCTCTGTCAATTTCAATGCAAACGTGTTACTAAGCTCACCGTAGCGTTGTAGGGCCAACTCCACCATTTGCAAGTGATCAAAAAGTGATTCTAACGCTCTGAAAAGCATTTTGCGCTCATAAACAAGAAATGTTGATATCTCTGTCAATTTCAATGCAAACGTGTTACTAAGCTCACCACAGGGTTATAGGGCCATTACTCCACCATTTGGAAGTAGTTTTGAGCAAAATCAACAATGTAAGGTCAAAAACACATTGTTGGCCAAAAAGTGATTCTAGCGCTCTGAAAAGCATTTTGCGCTCATAAACAAGGAACGTTGATTTTTCTGTTCATTTCAGAAAACAAGTCGAAAACACATTGTTGGTCAAAAAGTGATTCTAGCGCTCTCAAAAACATTTTGCAAGCGTAAAAACCAAAAATGTTGATATCTGTCAATTTCAATGCAAACGTGTTATTAAGCTTACCAAAGGGTTATAGGGCCATACTCCACTATTTGGAAGTGGAATACATTAGTTTTGAGCAAAATCAACAATATAAGGTCAAAGACACATTGTTGGTCAAAGAGTGAATCTAGCGCTCTGAAAAACATTTGGCACGCATAAAAACAAGAAATGTTGATATTTCTGTCAATTTCAATGCAAACGTGTTACTAAGCTTACCAAAGGGTTATAGGGCCATACTCCACTATTTGGAAGTGGAATACATTAGTTTTGAGTAGAATCAACAATATAAGATTAAAGACACATTGTTGGTCAAAAAGTGATTCTAGCACTCTGAAAAGCATTTTGCAAGCGTAAAAAACAAAAATGTTGATATCTGTCAATTTCAATGCAAACGTGTTACTGAGCTTATCAAAGGGTTATAGGGCCATACTCCACTATTTGGAAGTGTAATACATTAGTTTTGAGCAAAATCAACAATGTAAGGTCGAAAACACATTGTTGGCCAAAAAGAGATTCTAACGCTCTGAAAAGCATTTTGCGCTCATGAACAAGAAATGTTGATATCTCTGTCAATTTCAATGCAAACGTGTTACTAAGCTCACCGTAGCGTTATAGGGCCAACTCCACCATTTGGAATTGATCAAAAAGTGATTCTAACGCTCTGAAAAGCATTTTGCGCTCATGAACAAGAAATGTTGATATCTCTGTCAATTTCAATGCAAACGTGTTACTAAGCTCACCACAGGGTTATTGGGCCATTACTCCACCATTTGGAAGTAGTTTTGAGCAAAATCAACAATGTAAGGTCAAAAACACATTGTTGGCCAAAAAGTGATTCTAACGCTCTGAAAAGCATTTTGCGCTCATAAACAAGAAATGTTGATATCTCTGTCAATTTCAATGCAAACGTGTTACTAAGCTCACCGTAGCGTTATAGGGCCAATTCCACCATTTGGAAGTGATCAAAAAGTGATTCGAACGCTCTGAAAAGCATTTTGCGCTCATAAACAAGAAATGTTGATATCTCTGTCAATTTCAATGCAAACGTGTTACTAAGCTCACCACAGGGTTATAGGGCCATTACTCCACCATTTGGAAGTAGTTTTGAGCAAAATCAACAATGTAAGGTCAAAAACACATTGTTGGCCAAAAAGAGATTCTAACGCTCTGAAAAGCATTTTGCGCTCATAAACAAGAAATGTTGATATCTCTGTCAATTTCAATGCAAACGTGTTACTAAGCTCACCACAGGGTTATAGGGCCATTACTCCACCATTTGGAAGTAGTTTTGAGCAAAATCAACAATGTAAGGTCAAAAACACATTGTTGGCCAAAAAGAGATTCTAACGCTCTGAAAAGCATTTTGCGCTCATAAACAAGAAATGTTGATATCTCTGTCAATTTCAATGCAAACGTGTTACTAAGCTCACCGTAGCGTTGTAGGGCCAACTCCACCATTTGCAAGTGATCAAAAAGTGATTCTAACGCTCTGAAAAGCATTTTGCGCTCATAAACAAGAAATGTTGATATCTCTGTCAATTTCAATGCAAACGTGTTACTAAGCTCACCGTAGCGTTATAGGGCCAACTCCACCATTTGGAAGTGATCAAAAAGTGATTCTAACGCTCTGAAAAGCATTTTGCGCTCATAAACAAGAAATGTTGATATCTCTGTCAATTTCAATGCAAACGTGTTACTAAGCTCACCACAGGCTTATAGGGCCATTACTCCACCATTTGGAAGTAGTTTTGAGCAAAATAAACAATGTAAGGTCAAAAACACATTGTTGGCCAAAAAGAGATTCTAACGCTCTGAAAAGCATTTTGCGCTCATAAACAAGAAATGTTGATATCTCTGTCAATTTCAATGCAAACGTGTTACTAAGCTCACCGTAGCGTTGTAGGGCCAACTCCACCATTTGCAAGTGATCAAAAAGTGATTCTAACGCTCTGAAAAGCATTTTGCGCTCATAAACAAGAAATGTTGATATCTCTGTCAATTTCAATGCAAACGTGTTACTTAGCTCTCCAAAGGGTTATAGGGCCATACTCCACCATTTGTAAGTGATCAAAAAGTGATTCTAACGCTCTGAAAAGCATTTTGCGCTCATAAACAAGAAATGTTGATATCTCTGTCAATTTCAATGCAAACGTGTTACTAAGTTCACCATAGGGTTATAGGGCCAACTCCACCATTTGGAAGTGATCAAAAAGTGATTCTAACGCTCTGAAAAGCATTTTGCGCTCATAAACAAGAAATGTTGATTTTTCTGTTCATTTCAGAAAACAAGTCGAAAACACATTGTTGGTCAAAAAGTGATTCTAGCGCTCTCAAAAGCATTTTGCAAGCGTAAAAACCAAAAATGTTGATATCTGTCAATTTCAATGCAAACGTGTTATTAAGCTTACCAAAGGGTTATAGGGCCATACTCCACTATTTGGAAGTGGAATACATTAGTTTTGAGCAAAATCAACACTATAAGGTCAAAGACACATTGTTGGTCAAAGAGTGAATCTAGCGCTCTGAAAAACATTTGGCACGCATAAAAACAAGAAATGTTGATATTTCTGTCAATTTCAATGCAAACGTGTTACTAAGCTTACCAAAGGGTTATAGGGCCATACTCCACTATTTGGAAGTGGAATACATTAGTTTTGAGTAGAATCAACAATATAAGATTAAAGACACATTGTTGGTCAAAAAGTGATTCTAGCGCTCTGAAAAGCATTTTGCAAGCGTAAAAAACAAAAATGTTGATATCTGTCAATTTCAATGCAAACGTGTTACTGAGCTTATCAAAGGGTTATAGGGCCATACTCCACTATTTGGAAGTGTAATACATTAGTTTTGAGCAAAATCAACAATGTAAGGTCAAAAACACATTGTTGGCCAAAAAGAGATTCTAACGCTCTGAAAAGCATTTTGCGCTCATAAACAAGAAATGTTGATATCTCTGTCAATTTCAATGCAAACGTGTTACTAAGCTCACCGTAGCGTTATAGGGCCAACTCCACCATTTGGAAGTGATCAAAAAGTGATTCTAACGCTCTGAAAAGCATTTTGCGCTCATAAACAAGAAATGTTGATATCTCTGTCAATTTCAATGCAAACGTGTTACTAAGCTCACCACAGGGTTATAGGGCCATTACTCCACCATTTGGAAGTAGTTTTGAGCAAAATCAACAATGTAAGGTCAAAAACACATTGTTGGCCAAAAAGTGATTCTAGCGCTCTGAAAAGCATTTTGCGCTCATAAAAACAAGAAATGTTGATATCTCTGTCAATTTCAATGCAAACATGTTACTATGCTCACCACAGGGTTATAGGGCCATTACTCCACCATTTGGAAGTAGTTTTGAGCAAAATCAACATTGTGAAGTCAAAAACACATTGTTGGTCAAAAAGTGATTTTTACGCTCTGAAAAGCATTTTGCGCTCATAAAAACAAGAAATGTTGATATCTCTGTCAATTTCAATGCAAACGTGTTACAAAGCTCACCGTAGCGTTATAGGGCCAACTCCACCATTTGGAAGTGATCAAAAAGTGATTCTAACGCTCTGAAAAGCATTTTGCGCTCATAAACAAGAAATGTTGATATCTCTGTCAATTTCAATGCAAACGTGTTACTAAGCTGACCACAGGGTTATAGGGCCATACTCCACCATTTGGAAGTAGTTTTGAGCAAAATCAACAATGTAAGGTCAAAAACACATTGTTGGCCAAAAAGTGATTCTAGCGCTCTGAAAAGCATTTTGCGCTCATAAAAACAAGAAATGTTGATATCTCTGTCAATTTCAATGCAAACGTGTTACTAAGCTCACCATAGGGTTATAGGGCCAACTCCACCATTTGGAAGTGATCAAAAAGTGATTCTAACGCCCTGAAAAGCATTTTGCGATCATAAAAACAAGAAATGTTGATATCTCTTTCAATTTCAATGCAAACGTGTTACTAAGCTCACCAAAGGGCTATAGGGCCATACTCCACCATTTAGAAGTAGTTTTGAGCAAAATCAACATTGTGAAGTCAAAAACACATTGTTGGTCAAAAAGTGAATATTACGCTCTGAAAAGCATTTTGCGCTCATAAAAACAAGAAATGTTGATATCTCTGTCAATTTCAATGCAAACGTGTTACTAAGCTCACCATAGGGTTATAGGGCCAACTCCACCATTTGGAAGTGATCAAAAAGTGATTCTAACGCTCTGAAAAGCATTTTGCGATCATAAAAACAAGAAATGTTGATATCTCTTTCAATTTCAATGCAAACGTGTTACTAAGCTCACCAAAGGGCTATAGTGCCAAACTCCACCATTTGGAAGTAGTTTTGAGCAAAATCAACATTGTAAAGTCAAAAACACATTGTTGGTCAAAAAGTGATTATTACGCTCTGAAAAGCATTTTGCGCTCATAAAAACAAGAAATGTTGATATCTCTGTCAATTTCAATGCAAACGTGTTACTAAGTTCACCATAGGGTTATAGGGCCATCTCCACCATTTGGAAGTGATCAAAAAGTGATTCTAACGCTCTGAAAAGCATTTTGCGATCATAAAAACAAGAAATGTTGATATCTCTTTCAATTTCAATGCAAACGTGTTACTAAGCTCACCAAAGGGCTATAGGGCCATACTCCACCATTTGGAAGTAGTTTTGAGCAAAATCAACATTGTAAAGTCAAAAACACATTGTTGGTCAAAAAGTGATTATTACGCTCTGAAAAGCATTTTGCGCTCATAAAAAAAAAAAATGTTGATATCTCTGTCAATTTCAATGCAAACGTGTTACTAAGCTCACCATAGGGTTATAGGGCCAACTCCACCATTTGGAAGTGATCAAAAAGTGATTCTAACGCTCTGAAAAGCATTTTGCGATCATAAAAACAAGAAATGTTGATATCTCTTTCAATTTCAATGCAAACGTGTTACTAAGCTCACCAAAGGGCTATAGGGCCATACTCCACCATTTGGAAGTAGTTTTGAGCAAAATCAACATTGTAAAGTCAAAAACACATTGTTGGTCAAAAAGTGATTATTACGCTCTGAAAAGCATTTTGCGCTCATAAAAACAAGGAATGTTGATATCTCTGTCAATTTCAATGCAAACGTGTTACTAAGCTCACCATAGGGTTATAGGGCCAACTCCACCATTTGGAAGTGATCAAAAAGTGATTCTAACGCTCTGAAAAGCATTTTGCGATCATAAAAACAAGAAATGTTGATATCTCTGTCAATTTAAATGCAAACGTGTTACTAAGCTTACCAAAGGGTTGAAGGGCCAAACTCCACCATTTGGAAGTGATAAAAAAGTGATTCTAACGCTCTGAAAAGCATTTTGCGATCATAAAAACAAGAAATGTTGATATCTCTTTCAATTTCAATGCAAACGTGTTACTAAGCTCACCATAGGGCTATAGGGCCATACTCCAACATTTGGAAGTAGTTTTGAGCAAAATCAACAATGTAAGGTCAAAAACACATTGTTGGCCAAAAAGTGATTTTTACGCTCTGAAAAGCATTTTGCGCTCATAAAAACAAGAAATGTTGATATCTCTGTCAATTTCAATGCAAACGTGTTACTTAGCTCTCCAAAGGGTTATAGGGCCATACTCCACCATTTGTAAGTGATCAAAAAGTGATTCTAACGCTCTGAAAAGCATTTTGCGCTCATAAACAAGAAATGTTGATAACTCTGTCAATTTCAATGCAAACGTGTTACTAAGTTCACCATAGGGTTATAGGGCCAACTCCACCATTTGGAAGTGATCAAAAAGTGATTCTAACGCTCTGAAAAGCATTTTGCGCTCATAAACAAGAAATGTTGATTTTTCTGTTCATTTCAGAAAACAAGTCGAAAACACATTGTTGGTCAAAAAGTGATTCTAGCGCTCTCAAAAGCATTTTGCAAGCGTAAAAACCAAAAATGTTGATATCTGTCAATTTCAATGCAAACGTGTTACTAAGCTTACCAAAGGGTTATAGGGCCATACTCCACTATTTGGAAGTGGAATACATTAGTTTTGAGTAGAATCAACAATATAAGATTAAAGACACATTGTTGGTCAAAAAGTGATTCTAGCGCTCTGAAAAGCATTTTGCAAGCGTAAAAAACAAAAATGTTGATATCTGTCAATTTCAATGCAAACGTGTTACTGAGCTTATCAAAGGGTTATAGGGCCATACTCCACTATTTGGAAGTGTAATACATTAGTTTTGAGCAAAATCAACAATGTAAGGTCAAAAACACATTGTTGGCCAAAAAGAGATTCTAACGCTCTGAAAAGCATTTTGCGCTCATAAACAAGAAATGTTGATATCTCTGTCAATTTCAATGCAAACGTGTTACTAAGCTCACCGTAGCGTTGTAGGGCCAACTCCACCATTTGCAAGTGATCAAAAAGTGATTCTAACGCTCTGAAAAGCATTTTGCGCTCATAAACAAGAAATGTTGATATCTCTGTCAATTTCAATGCAAACGTGTTACTAAGCTCACCGTAGCGTTACAGGGCCAACTCCACCATTTGGAAGTGATCAAAAAGTGATTCTAACGCTCTGAAAAGCATTTTGCGCTCATAAACAAGAAATGTTGATATCTCTGTCAATTTCAATGCAAACGTGTTACTAAGCTCACCACAGGGTTATAGGGCCATTACTCCACCATTTGGAAGTAGTTTTGAGCAAAATCAACAATGTAAGGTCAAAAACACATTGTTGGCCAAAAAGTGATTCTAGCGCTCTGAAAAGCATTTTGCGCTCATAAACAAGAGATGTTGATATCTCTGTCAATTTCAATGCAAACGTGTTACTAAGCTCACCACAGGGTTATAGGGCCATTACTCCACCATTTGGAAGTAGTTTTGAGCAAAATCAACAATGTAAGGTCAAAAACACATTGTTGGCCAAAAAGAGATTCTAACGCTCTGAAAAGCATTTTGCGCTCATAAACAAGAAATGTTGATATCTCTGTCAATTTCAATGCAAACGTGTTACTAAGCTCACCGTAGCGTTATAGGGCCAACTCCACCATTTGCAAGTGATCAAAAGGTGATTCTAACGCTCTGAAAAGCATTTTGCGCTCATAAACGAGAAATGTTGATATCTCTGTCAATTTCAATGCAAACGTGTTACTAAGCTCACCGTAGCGTTATAGGGCCAATTCCACCATTTGGAAGTGATCAAAAAGTGATTTGAACGCTCTGAAAAGCATTTTGCGCTCATAAACAAGAAATGTTGATATCTCTGTCAATTTCAATGCAAACGTGTTACTAAGCTCACCACAGGGTTATAGGGCCATTACTCCACCATTTGGAAGTAGTTTTGAGCAAAATCAACAATATAAGGTCAAAAACACATTGTTGGCCAAAAAGAGATTCCAACGCTCTGAAAAGCATTTTGCGCTCATAAACAAGAAATGTTGATATCTCTGTCAATTTCAATGCAAACGTGTTACTAAGCTCACCACAGGGTTATAGGGCCATTACTCCACCATTTGGAAGTAGTTTTGAGCAAAATCAACAATGTAAGGTCAAAAACACATTGTTGGCCAAAAAGAGATTCTAACGCTCTGAAAAGCATTTTGCGCTCATAAACAAGAAATGTTGATGTCTCTGTCAATTTCAATGCAAACGTGTTACTAAGCTCACCACAGGGTTATAGGGCCATTACTCCACCATTTGCAAGTAGTTTTGAGCAAAATCAACAATGTAAGGTCAAAAACACATTGTTGGCCAAAAAGTGATTCTAGCGCTCTGAAAAGCATTTTGCGCTCATAAACAAGAAATGTTGATATCTCTGTCAATTTCAATGCAAACGTGTTACTAAGCTCACCACAGGGTTATAGGGCCATTACTCCACCATTTGGAAGTAGTTTTGAGCAAAATCAACAATGTAAGGTCAAAAACACATTGTTGGCCAAAAAGTGATTCTAGCGCTCTGAAAAGCATTTTGCGCTCATAAACAAGAGATGTTGATATCTCTGTCAATTTCAATGCAAACGTGTTACTAAGCTCACCACAGGGTTATAGGGCCATTACTCCACCATTTGGAAGTAGTTTTGAGCAAAATCAACAATGTAAGGTCAAAAACACATTGTTGGCCAAAAAGAGATTCTAACGCTCTGAAAAGCATTTTGCGCTCATAAACAAGAAATGTTGATATCTCTGTCAATTTCAATGCAAACGTGTTACTAAGCTCACCGTAGCGTTGTAGGGCCAACTCCACCATTTGCAAGTGATCAAAAAGTGATTCTAACGCTCTGAAAAGCATTTTGCGCTCATAAACAAGAAATGTTGATATCTCTGTCAATTTCAATGCAAACGTGTTACTAAGCTCACCGTAGCGTTATAGGGCCAACTCCACCATTTGGAAGTGATCAAAAAGTGATTCTAACGCTCTGAAAAGCATTTTGCGCTCATAAACAAGAAATGTTGATATCTCTGTCAATTTCAATGCAAACGTGTTACTAAGCTCACCACAGGGTTATAGGGCCATTACTCCACCATTTGGAAGTAGTTTTGAGCAAAATCAACAATGTAAGGTCAAAAACACATTGTTGGCCAAAAAGTGATTCTAGCGCTCTGAAAAGCATTTTGCGCTCATAAACAAGAAACGTTGATTTTTCTGTTCATTTCAGAAAACAAGTCGAAAACACATTGTTGGTCAAAAAGTGATTCTAGCGCTCTCAAAAGCATTTTGCAAGCGTAAAAACCAAAAATGTTGATATCTGTCAATTTCAATGCAAACGTGTTACTAAGCTTACCAAAGGGTTATAGGGCCATACTCCACTATTTGGAAGTGGAATACATTAGTTTTGAGTAGAATCAACAATATAAGATTAAAGACACATTGTTGGTCAAAAAGTGATTCTAGCGCTCTGAAAAGCATTTTGCAAGCGTAAAAAACAAAAATGTTGATATCTGTCAATTTCAATGCAAACGTGTTACTGAGCTTATCAAAGGGTTATAGGGCCATACTCCACTATTTGGAAGTGTAATACATTAGTTTTGAGCAAAATCAACAATGTAAGGTCGAAAACACATTGTTGGCCAAAAAGAGATTCTAACGCTCTGAAAAGCATTTTGCGCTCATAAACAAGAAATGTTGATATCTCTGTCAATTTCAATGCAAACGTGTTACTAAGCTCACCGTAGCGTTATAGGGCCAACTCCACCATTTGGAAGTGATCAAAAAGTGATTCTAACGCTCTGAAAAGCATTTTGCGCTCATAAACAAGAAATGTTGATATCTCTGTCAATTTCAATGCAAACGTGTTACTAAGCTCACCACAGGGTTATAGGGCCATTACTCCACCATTTAGAAGTAGTTTTGAGCAAAATCAACAATGTAAGGTCAAAAACACATTGTTGGCCAAAAAGTGATTCTAACGCTCTGAAAAGCATTTTGCGCTCATAAACAAGAAATGTTGATATCTCTGTCAATTTCAATGCAAACGTGTTACTAAGCTCACCGTAGCGTTATAGGGCCAACTCCACCATTTGCAAGTGATCAAAAGGTGATTCTAACGCTCTGAAAAGCATTTTGCGCTCATAAACAAGAAATGTTGATATCTCTGTCAATTTCAATGCAAACGTGTTACTAAGCTCACCGTAGCGTTATAGGGCCAATTCCACCATTTGGAAGTGATCAAAAAGTGATTCGAACGCTCTGAAAAGCATTTTGCGCTCATAAACAAGAAATGTTGATATCTCTGTCAATTTCAATGCAAACGTGTTACTAAGCTCACCACAGGGTTATAGGGCCATTACTCCACCATTTGGAAGTAGTTTTGAGCAAAATCAACAATGTAAGGTCAAAAACACATTGTTGGCCAAAAAGAGATTCTAACGCTCTGAAAAGCATTTTGCGCTCATAAACAAGAAATGTTGATATCTCTGTCAATTTCAATGCAAACGTGTTACTAAGCTCACCACAGGGTTATAGGGCCATTACTCCACCATTTGGAAGTAGTTTTGAGCAAAATCAACAATGTAAGGTCAAAAACACATTGTTGGCCAAAAAGAGATTCTAACGCTCTGAAAAGCATTTTGCGCTCATAAACAAGAAATGTTGATATCTCTGTCAATTTCAATGCAAACGTGTTACTAAGCTCACCGTAGCGTTGTAGGGCCAACTCCACCATTTGCAAGTGATCAAAAAGTGATTCTAACGCTCTGAAAAGCATTTTGCGCTCATAAACAAGAAATGTTGATATCTCTGTCAATTTCAATGCAAACGTGTTACTAAGCTCACCGTAGCGTTATAGGGCCAACTCCACCATTTGGAAGTGATCAAAAAGTGATTCTAACGCTCTGAAAAGCATTTTGCGCTCATAAACAAGAAATGTTGATATCTCTGTCAATTTCAATGCAAACGTGTTACTAAGCTCACCACAGGGTTATAGGGCCATTACTCCACCATTTGGAAGTAGTTTTGAGCAAAATCAACAATGTAAGGTCAAAAACACATTGTTGGCCAAAAAGAGATTCTAACGCTCTGAAAAGCATTTTGCGCTCATAAACAAGAAATGTTGATATCTCTGTCAATTTCAATGCAAACGTGTTACTAAGCTCACCGTAGCGTTGTAGGGCCAACTCCACCATTTGCAAGTGATCAAAAAGTGATTCTAACGCTCTGAAAAGCATTTTGCGCTCATAAACAAGAAATGTTGATATCTCTGTCAATTTCAATGCAAACGTGTTACTAAGCTCACCACAGGGTTATAGGGCCATTACTCCACCATTTGGAAGTAGTTTTGAGCAAAATCAACAATGTAAGGTCAAAAACACATTGTTGGCCAAAAAGTGATTCTAGCGCTCTGAAAAGCATTTTGCGCTCATAAACAAGAGATGTTGATATCTCTGTCAATTTCAATGCAAACGTGTTACTAAGCTCACCGTAGCGTTTTAGGGCCAACTCCACCATTTGGAAGTGATCAAAAAGTGATTCTAACGCTCTGAAAAGCATTTTGCGCTCATAAACAAGAAATGTTGATATCTCTGTCAATTTCAATGCAAACGTGTTACTAAGCTCACCACAGGGTTATAGGGCCATTACTCCACCATTTGGAAGTAGTTTTGAGCAAAATCAACAATGTAAGGTCAAAAACACATTGTTGGCCAAAAAGTGATTCTAGCGCTCTGAAAAGCATTTTGCGCTCATAAACAAGAAATGTTGATATCTCTGTCAATTTCAATGCAAACGTGTTACTTAGCTTACCAAAGGGTTATAGGGCCATACTCCACTATTTGGAAGTGGAATACATTAGTTTTGAGTAGAATCAACAATATAAGATTAAAGACACATTGTTGGTCAAAAAGTGATTCTAGCGCTCTGAAAAGCATTTTGCGCTCATAAAAACAAGAAATGTTGATATCTCTGTCAATTTCAATGCAAACGTGTTACTAAGCTCACCATAGGGTTATAGGGCCAACTCCACCATTTGGAAGTGATCAAAAAGTGATTCTAACGCCCTGAAAAGCATTTTGCGATCATAAAAACAAGAAATGTTGATATCTCTTTCAATTTCAATGCAAACGTGTTACTAAGCTCACCAAAGGGCTATAGGGCCATACTCCACCATTTAGAAGTAGTTTTGAGCAAAATCAACATTGTGAAGTCAAAAACACATTGTTGGTCAAAAAGTGAATATTACGCTCTGAAAAGCATTTTGCGCTCATAAAAACAAGAAATGTTGATATCTCTGTCAATTTCAATGCAAACGTGTTACTAAGCTCACCATAGGGTTATAGGGCCAACTCCACCATTTGGAAGTGATCAAAAAGTGATTCTAACGCTCTGAAAAGCATTTTGCGATCATAAAAAAAAGAAATGTTGATATCTCTTTCAATTTCAATGCAAACGTGTTACTAAGCTCACCAAAGGGCTATAGTGCCAAACTCCACCATTTGGAAGTAGTTTTGAGCAAAATCAACATTGTAAAGTCAAAAACACATTGTTGGTCAAAAAGTGATTATTACGCTCTGAAAAGCATTTTGCGCTCATAAAAACAAGAAATGTTGATATCTCTGTCAATTTCAATGCAAACGTGTTACTAAGTTCACCATAGGGTTATAGGGCCAACTCCACCATTTGGAAGTGATCAAAAAGTGATTCTAACGCTCTGAAAAGCATTTTGCGATCATAAAAACAAGAAATGTTGATATCTCTGTCAATTTAAATGCAAACGTGTTACTAAGCTTACCAAAGGGTTGAAGGGCCAAACTCCACCATTTGGAAGTGATAAAAAAGTGATTCTAACGCTCTGAAAAGCATTTTGCGATCATAAAAACAAGAAATGTTGATATCTCTTTCAATTTCAATGCAAACGTGTTACTAAGCTCACCATAGGGCTATAGGGCCATACTCCAACATTTGGAAGTAGTTTTGAGCAAAATCAACAATGTAAGGTCAAAAACACATTGTTGGCCAAAAAGTGATTTTTACGCTCTGAAAAGCATTTTGCGCTCATAAAAACAAGAAATGTTGATATCTCTGTCAATTTCAATGCAAACGTGTTACTTAGCTCTCCAAAGGGTTATAGGGACATACTCCACCATTTGTAAGTGATCAAAAAGTGATTCTAACGCTCTGAAAAGCATTTTGCGCTCATAAACAAGAAATGTTGATAACTCTGTCAATTTCAATGCAAACGTGTTACTAAGTTCACCATAGGGTTATAGGGCCAACTCCACCATTTGGAAGTGATCAAAAAGTGATTCTAACGCTCTGAAAAGCATTTTGCGCTCATAAACAAGAAATGTTGATTTTTCTGTTCATTTCAGAAAACAAGTCGAAAACACATTGTTGGTCAAAAAGTGATTCTAGCGCTCTCAAAAGCATTTTGCAAGCGTAAAAACCAAAAATGTTGATATCTGTCAATTTCAATGCAAACGTGTTATTAAGCTTACCAAAGGGTTATAGGGCCATACTCCACTATTTGGAAGTGGAATACATTAGTTTTGAGCAAAATCAACACTATAAGGTCAAAGACACATTGTTGGTCAAAGAGTGAATCTAGCGCTCTGAAAAACATTTGGCACGCATAAAAACAAGAAATGTTGATATTTCTGTCAATTTCAATGCAAACGTGTTACTAAGCTTACCAAAGGGTTATAGGGCCATACTCCACTATTTGGAAGTGGAATACATTAGTTTTGAGTAGAATCAACAATATAAGATTAAAGACACATTGTTGGTCAAAAAGTGATTCTAGCGCTCTGAAAAGCATTTTGCAAACGTAAAAAACAAAAATGTTGATATCTGTCAATTTCAATGCAAACGTGTTACTGAGCTTATCAAAGGGTTATAGGGCCATACTCCACTATTTGGAAGTGTAATACATTAGTTTTGAGCAAAATCAACAATGTAAGGTCAAAAACACATTGTTGGCCAAAAAGAGATTCTAACGCTCTGAAAAGCATTTTGCGCTCATAAACAAGAAATGTTGATATCTCTGTCAATTTCAATGCAAACGTGTTACTAAGCTCACCGTAGCGTTATAGGGCCAACTCCACCATTTGGAAGTGATCAAAAAGTGATTCTAACGCTCTGAAAAGCATTTTGCGCTCATAAACAAGAAATGTTGATATCTCTGTCAATTTCAATGCAAACGTGTTACTAAGCTCACCACAGGGTTATAGGGCCATTACTCCACCATTTGGAAGTAGTTTTGAGCAAAATCAACAATGTAAGGTCAAAAACACATTGTTGGCCAAAAAGTGATTCTAGCGCTCTGAAAAGCATTTTGCGCTCATAAAAACAAGAAATGTTGATATCTCTGTCAATTTCAATGCAAACGTGTTACTATGCTCACCACAGGGTTATAGGGCCATTACTCCACCATTTGGAAGTAGTTTTGAGTAAAATCAACAATGTAAGGTCAAAAACACATTGTTGGCCAAAAAGAGATTCTAACGCTCTGAAAAGCATTTTGCGCTCATAAACAAGAAATGTTGATATCTCTGTCAATTTCAATGCAAACGTGTTACTAAGCTCACCGTAGCGTTGTAGGGCCAACTCCACCATTTGCAAGTGATCAAAAAGTGATTCTAACGCTCTGAAAAGCATTTTGCGCTCATAAACAAGAAATGTTGATATCTCTGTCAATTTCAATGCAAACGTGTTACTAAGCTCACCGTAGCGTTACAGGGCCAACTCCACCATTTGGAAGTGATCAAAAAGTGATTCTAACGCTCTGAAAAGCATTTTGCGCTCATAAACAAGAAATGTTGATGTCTGTCAATTTCAATGCAAACGTGTTATTAAGCTTACCAAAGGGTTATAGGGCCATACTCCACTATTTGGAAGTGGAATACATTAGTTTTGAGCAAAATCAACAATATAAGGTCAAAGACACATTGTTGGTCAAAGAGTGAATCTAGCGCTCTGAAAAACATTTGGCACGCATAAAAACAAGAAATGTTGATATTTCTGTCAATTTCAATGCAAACGTGTTACTAAGCTTACCAAAGGGTTATAGGGCCATACTCCACTATTTGGAAGTGGAATACATTAGTTTTGAGCAAAATCAACAATGTAAGGTCAAAAACACATTGTTGGCCAAAAAGAGATTCTAACGCTCTGAAAAGCATTTTGCGCTCATAAACAAGAAATGTTGATATCTCTGTCAATTTCAATGCAAACGTGTTACTAAGCTCACCGTAGCGTTATAGGGCCAACTCCACCATTTGGAAGTGATCAAAAAGTGATTCTAACGCTCTGAAAAGCATTTTGCGCTCATAAACAAGAAATGTTGATATCTCTGTCAATTTCAATGCAAACGTGTTACTAAGCTCACCACAGGGTTATAGGGCCATTACTCCACCATTTGGAAGTAGTTTTGAGCAAAATCAACAATGTAAGGTCAAAAACACATTGTTGGCCAAAAAGTGATTCTAGCGCTCTGAAAAGCATTTTGCGCTCATAAAAACAAGAAATGTTGATATCTCTGTCAATTTCAATGCAAACGTGTTACTAAGCTCACCACAGGGTTATAGGGCCATTACTCCACCATTTGGAAGTAGTTTTGAGCAAAATCAACAATGTAAGGTCAAAAACACATTGTTGGCCAAAAAGAGATTCTAACGCTCTGAAAAGCATTTTGCGCTCATAAACAAGAAATGTTGATATCTCTGTCAATTTCAATGCAAACGTGTTACTAAGCTCACCACAGGGTTATAGGGCCATTACTCCACCATTTGGAAGTAGTTTTGAGCAAAATCAACAATGTAAGGTCAAAAACACATTGTTGGCCAAAAAGTGATTCTAGCGCTCTGAAAAGCATTTTGCGCTCATAAACAAGAAATGTTGATATCTCTGTCAATTTCAATGCAAACGTGTTACTAAGCTCACCGTAGCGTTATAGGGCCAACTCCACCATTTGCAAGTGATCAAAAGGTGATTCTAACGCTCTGAAAAGCATTTTGCGCTCATAAACGAGAAATGTTGATATCTCTGTCAATTTCAATGCAAACGTGTTACTAAGCTCACCGTAGCGTTATAGGGCCAATTCCACCATTTGGAAGTGATCAAAAAGTGATTTGAACGCTCTGAAAAGCATTTTGCGCTCATAAACAAGAAATGTTGATATCTCTGTCAATTTCAATGCAAACGTGTTACTAAGCTCACCACAGGGTTATAGGGCCATTACTCCACCATTTGGAAGTAGTTTTGAGCAAAATCAACAATATAAGGTCAAAAACACATTGTTGGCCAAAAAGAGATTCCAACGCTCTGAAAAGCATTTTGCGCTCATAAACAAGAAATGTTGATATCTCTGTCAATTTCAATGCAAACGTGTTACTAAGCTCACCACAGGGTTATAGGGCCATTACTCCACCATTTGGAAGTAGTTTTGAGCAAAATCAACAATGTAAGGTCAAAAACACATTGTTGGCCAAAAAGAGATTCTAACGCTCTGAAAAGCATTTTGCGCTCATAAACAAGAAATGTTGATATTTCTGTCAATTTCAATGCAAACGTGTTACTAAGCTCACCACAGGGTTATAGGGCCATTACTCCACCATTTGGAAGTAGTTTTGAGCAAAATCAACAATGTAAGGTCAAAAACACATTGTTGGCCAAAAAGAGATTCCAACGCTCTGAAAAGCATTTTGCGCTCATTAACAAGAAATGTTGATATCTCTGTCAATTTCAATGCAAACGTGTTACTAAGCTCACCACAGGGTTATAGGGCCATTACTCCACCATTTGGAAGTAGTTTTGAGCAAAATCAACAATGTAAGGTCAAAAACACATTGTTGGCCAAAAAGTGATTCTAGCGCTCTGAAAAGCATTTTGCGCTCATAAACAAGAAATGTTGATATCTCTGTCAATTTCAATGCAAACGTGTTACTAAGCTCACCACAGGGTTATAGGGCCATTACTCCACCATTTGGAAGTAGTTTTGAGCAAAATCAACAATGTAAGGTCAAAAACACATTGTTGGCCAAAAAGTGATTCTAGCGCTCTGAAAAGCATTTTGCGCTCATAAACAAGAGATGTTGATATCTCTGTCAATTTCAATGCAAACGTGTTACTAAGCTCACCACAGGGTTATAGGGCCATTACTCCACCATTTGGAAGTAGTTTTGAGCAAAATCAACAATGTAAGGTCAAAAACACATTGTTGGCCAAAAAGAGATTCTAACGCTCTGAAAAGCATTTTGCGCTCATAAACAAGAAATGTTGATATCTCTGTCAATTTCAATGCAAACGTGTTACTAAGCTCACCGTAGCGTTATAGGGCCAACTCCACCATTTGCAAGTGATCAAAAGGTGATTCTAACGCTCTGAAAAGCATTTTGCGCTCATAAACGAGAAATGTTGATATCTCTGTCAATTTCAATGCAAACGTGTTACTAAGCTCACCGTAGCGTTATAGGGCCAATTCCACCATTTGGAAGTGATCAAAAAGTGATTTGAACGCTCTGAAAAGCATTTTGCGCTCATAAACAAGAAATGTTGATATCTCTGTCAATTTCAATGCAAACGTGTTACTAAGCTCACCACAGGGTTATAGGGCCATTACTCCACCATTTGGAAGTAGTTTTGAGCAAAATCAACAATATAAGGTCAAAAACACATTGTTGGCCAAAAAGAGATTCCAACGCTCTGAAAAGCATTTTGCGCTCATAAACAAGAAATGTTGATATCTCTGTCAATTTCAATGCAAACGTGTTACTAAGCTCACCACAGGGTTATAGGGCCATTACTCCACCATTTGGAAGTAGTTTTGAGCAAAATCAACAATGTAAGGTCAAAAACACATTGTTGGCCAAAAAGAGATTCTAACGCTCTGAAAAGCATTTTGCGCTCATAAACAAGAAATGTTGATGTCTCTGTCAATTTCAATGCAAACGTGTTACTAAGCTCACCACAGGGTTATAGGGCCATTACTCCACCATTTGCAAGTAGTTTTGAGCAAAATCAACAATGTAAGGTCAAAAACACATTGTTGGCCAAAAAGTGATTCTAGCGCTCTGAAAAGCATTTTGCGCTCATAAACAAGAAATGTTGATATCTCTGTCAATTTCAATGCAAACGTGTTACTAAGCTCACCACAGGGTTATAGGGCCATTACTCCACCATTTGGAAGTAGTTTTGAGCAAAATCAACAATGTAAGGTCAAAAACACATTGTTGGCCAAAAAGTGATTCTAGCGCTCTGAAAAGCATTTTGCGCTCATAAACAAGAGATGTTGATATCTCTGTCAATTTCAATGCAAACGTGTTACTAAGCTCACCACAGGGTTATAGGGCCATTACTCCACCATTTGGAAGTAGTTTTGAGCAAAATCAACAATGTAAGGTCAAAAACACATTGTTGGCCAAAAAGAGATTCTAACGCTCTGAAAAGCATTTTGCGCTCATAAACAAGAAATGTTGATATCTCTGTCAATTTCAATGCAAACGTGTTACTAAGCTCACCGTAGCGTTGTAGGGCCAACTCCACCATTTGCAAGTGATCAAAAAGTGATTGTAACGCTCTGAAAAGCATTTTGCGCTCATAAACAAGAAATGTTGATATCTCTGTCAATTTCAATGCAAACGTGTTACTAAGCTCACCGTAGCGTTATAGGGCCAACTCCACCATTTGGAAGTGATCAAAAAGTGATTCTAACGCTCTGAAAAGCATTTTGCGCTCATAAACAAGAAATGTTGATATCTCTGTCAATTTCAATGCAAACGTGTTACTAAGCTCACCACAGGGTTATAGGGCCATTACTCCACCATTTGGAAGTAGTTTTGAGCAAAATCAACAATGTAAGGTCAAAAACACATTGTTGGCCAAAAAGTGATTCTAGCGCTCTGAAAAGCATTTTGCGCTCATAAACAAGAAACGTTGATTTTTCTGTTCATTTCAGAAAACAAGTCGAAAACACATTGTTGGTCAAAAAGTGATTCTAGCGCTCTCAAAAGCATTTTGCAAGCGTAAAAACCAAAAATGTTGATATCTGTCAATTTCAATGCAAACGTGTTACTAAGCTTACCAAAGGGTTATAGGGCCATACTCCACTATTTGGAAGTGGAATACATTAGTTTTGAGTAGAATCAACAATATAAGATTAAAGACACATTGTTGGTCAAAAAGTGATTCTAGCGCTCTGAAAAGCATTTTGCAAGCGTAAAAAACAAAAATGTTGATATCTGTCAATTTCAATGCAAACGTGTTACTGAGCTTATCAAAGGGTTATAGGGCCATACTCCACTATTTGGAAGTGTAATACATTAGTTTTGAGCAAAATCAACAATGTAAGGTCAAAAACACATTGTTGGCCAAAAGAGATTCTAACGCTCTGAAAAGCATTTTGCGCTCATAAACAAGAAATGTTGATATCTCTGTCAATTTCAATGCAAACGTGTTACTAAGCTCACCGTAGCGTTGTAGGGCCAACTCCACCATTTGCAAGTGATCAAAAAGTGATTCTAACGCTCTGAAAAGCATTTTGCGCTCATAAACAAGAAATGTTGATATCTCTGTCAATTTCAATGCAAACGTGTTACTAAGCTCACCACAGGGTTATAGGGCCATTACTCCACCATTTGGAAGTAGTTTTGAGCAAAATCAACAATGTAAGGTCAAAAACACATTGTTGGCCAAAAAGAGATTCTAACGCTCTGAAAAGCATTTTGCGCTCATAAACAAGAAATGTTGATATTTCTGTCAATTTCAATGCAAACGTGTTACTAAGCTCACCACAGGGTTATAGGGCCATTACTCCACCATTTGGAAGTAGTTTTGAGCAAAATCAACAATGTAAGGTCAAAAACACATTGTTGGCCAAAAAGAGATTCCAACGCTCTGAAAAGCATTTTGCGCTCATTAACAAGAAATGTTGATATCTCTGTCAATTTCAATGCAAACGTGTTACTAAGCTCACCACAGGGTTATAGGGCCATTACTCCACCATTTGGAAGTAGTTTTGAGCAAAATCAACAATGTAAGGTCAAAAACACATTGTTGGCCAAAAAGTGATTCTAGCGCTCTGAAAAGCATTTTGCGCTCATAAACAAGAAATGTTGATATCTCTGTCAATTTCAATGCAAACGTGTTACTAAGCTCACCACAGGGTTATAGGGCCATTACTCCACCATTTGGAAGTAGTTTTGAGCAAAATCAACAATGTAAGGTCAAAAACACATTGTTGGCCAAAAAGTGATTCTAGCGCTCTGAAAAGCATTTTGCGCTCATAAACAAGAGATGTTGATATCTCTGTCAATTTCAATGCAAACGTGTTACTAAGCTCACCACAGGGTTATAGGGCCATTACTCCACCATTTGGAAGTAGTTTTGAGCAAAATCAACAATGTAAGGTCAAAAACACATTGTTGGCCAAAAAGAGATTCTAACGCTCTGAAAAGCATTTTGCGCTCATAAACAAGAAATGTTGATATCTCTGTCAATTTCAATGCAAACGTGTTACTAAGCTCACCGTAGCGTTATAGGGCCAACTCCACCATTTGCAAGTGATCAAAAGGTGATTCTAACGCTCTGAAAAGCATTTTGCGCTCATAAACGAGAAATGTTGATATCTCTGTCAATTTCAATGCAAACGTGTTACTAAGCTCACCGTAGCGTTATAGGGCCAATTCCACCATTTGGAAGTGATCAAAAAGTGATTTGAACGCTCTGAAAAGCATTTTGCGCTCATAAACAAGAAATGTTGATATCTCTGTCAATTTCAATGCAAACGTGTTACTAAGCTCACCACAGGGTTATAGGGCCATTACTCCACCATTTGGAAGTAGTTTTGAGCAAAATCAACAATATAAGGTCAAAAACACATTGTTGGCCAAAAAGAGATTCCAACGCTCTGAAAAGCATTTTGCGCTCATAAACAAGAAATGTTGATATCTCTGTCAATTTCAATGCAAACGTGTTACTAAGCTCACCACAGGGTTATAGGGCCATTACTCCACCATTTGGAAGTAGTTTTGAGCAAAATCAACAATGTAAGGTCAAAAACACATTGTTGGCCAAAAAGAGATTCTAACGCTCTGAAAAGCATTTTGCGCTCATAAACAAGAAATGTTGATGTCTCTGTCAATTTCAATGCAAACGTGTTACTAAGCTCACCACAGGGTTATAGGGCCATTACTCCACCATTTGCAAGTAGTTTTGAGCAAAATCAACAATGTAAGGTCAAAAACACATTGTTGGCCAAAAGTGATTCTAGCGCTCTGAAAAGCATTTTGCGCTCATAAACAAGAAATGTTGATATCTCTGTCAATTTCAATGCAAACGTGTTACTAAGCTCACCACAGGGTTATAGGGCCATTACTCCACCATTTGGAAGTAGTTTTGAGCAAAATCAACAATGTAAGGTCAAAAACACATTGTTGGCCAAAAAGTGATTCTAGCGCTCTGAAAAGCATTTTGCGCTCATAAACAAGAGATGTTGATATCTCTGTCAATTTCAATGCAAACGTGTTACTAAGCTCACCACAGGGTTATAGGGCCATTACTCCACCATTTGGAAGTAGTTTTGAGCAAAATCAACAATGTAAGGTCAAAAACACATTGTTGGCCAAAAAGAGATTCTAACGCTCTGAAAAGCATTTTGCGCTCATAAACAAGAAATGTTGATATCTCTGTCAATTTCTATGCAAACGTGTTAGTAAGCTCACCGTAGCGTTGTAGGGCCAACTCCACCATTTGCAAGTGATCAAAAAGTGATTCTAACGCTCTGAAAAGCATTTTGCGCTCATAAACAAGAAATGTTGATATCTCTGTCAATTTCAATGCAAACGTGTTACTAAGCTCACCGTAGCGTTATAGGGCCAACTCCACCATTTGGAAGTGATCAAAAAGTGATTCTAACGCTCTGAAAAGCATTTTGCGCTCATAAACAAGAAATGTTGATATCTCTGTCAATTTCAATGCAAACGTGTTACTAAGCTCACCACAGGGTTATAGGGCCATTACTCCACCATTTGGAAGTAGTTTTGAGCAAAATCAACAATGTAAGGTCAAAAACACATTGTTGGCCAAAAAGTGATTCTAGCGCTCTGAAAAGCATTTTGCGCTCATAAACAAGAAACGTTGATTTTTCTGTTCATTTCAGAAAACAAGTCGAAAACACATTGTTGGTCAAAAAGTGATTCTAGCGCTCTCAAAAGCATTTTGCAAGCGTAAAAACCAAAAATGTTGATATCTGTCAATTTCAATGCAAACGTGTTACTAAGCTTACCAAAGGGTTATAGGGCCATACTCCACTATTTGGAAGTGGAATACATTAGTTTTGAGTAGAATCAACAATATAAGATTAAAGACACATTGTTGGTCAAAAAGTGATTCTAGCGCTCTGAAAAGCATTTTGCAAGCGTAAAAAACAAAAATGTTGATATCTGTCAATTTCAATGCAAACGTGTTACTGAGCTTATCAAAGGGTTATAGGGCCATACTCCACTATTTGGAAGTGTAATACATTAGTTTTGAGCAAAATCAACAATGTAAGGTCGAAAACACATTGTTGGCCAAAAAGAGATTCTAACGCTCTGAAAAGCATTTTGCGCTCATAAACAAGAAATGTTGATATCTCTGTCAATTTCAATGCAAACGTGTTACTAAGCTCACCGTAGCGTTATAGGGCCAACTCCACCATTTGGAAGTGATCAAAAAGTGATTCTAACGCTCTGAAAAGCATTTTGCGCTCATAAACAAGAAATGTTGATATCTCTGTCAATTTCAATGCAAACGTGTTACTAAGCTCACCACAGGGTTATAGGGCCATTACTCCACCATTTAGAAGTAGTTTTGAGCAAAATCAACAATGTAAGGTCAAAAACACATTGTTGGCCAAAAAGTGATTCTAACGCTCTGAAAAGCATTTTGCGCTCATAAACAAGAAATGTTGATATCTCTGTCAATTTCAATGCAAACGTGTTACTAAGCTCACCGTAGCGTTATAGGGCCAACTCCACCATTTGCAAGTGATCAAAAGGTGATTCTAACGCTCTGAAAAGCATTTTGCGCTCATAAACAAGAAATGTTGATATCTCTGTCAATTTCAATGCAAACGTGTTACTAAGCTCACCGTAGCGTTATAGGGCCAATTCCACCATTTGGAAGTGATCAAAAAGTGATTCGAACGCTCTGAAAAGCATTTTGCGCTCATAAACAAGAAATGTTGATATCTCTGTCAATTTCAATGCAAACGTGTTACTAAGCTCACCACAGGGTTATAGGGCCATTACTCCACCATTTGGAAGTAGTTTTGAGCAAAATCAACAATGTAAGGTCAAAAACACATTGTTGGCCAAAAAGAGATTCTAACGCTCTGAAAAGCATTTTGCGCTCATAAACAAGAAATGTTGATATCTCTGTCAATTTCAATGCAAACGTGTTACTAAGCTCACCACAGGGTTATAGGGCCATTACTCCACCATTTGGAAGTAGTTTTGAGCAAAATCAACAATGTAAGGTCAAAAACACATTGTTGGCCAAAAAGAGATTCTAACGCTCTGAAAAGCATTTTGCGCTCATAAACAAGAAATGTTGATATCTCTGTCAATTTCAATGCAAACGTGTTACTAAGCTCACCGTAGCGTTGTAGGGCCAACTCCACCATTTGCAAGTGATCAAAAAGTGATTCTAACGCTCTGAAAAGCATTTTGCGCTCATAAACAAGAAATGTTGATATCTCTGTCAATTTCAATGCAAACGTGTTACTAAGCTCACCGTAGCGTTATAGGGCCAACTCCACCATTTGGAAGTGATCAAAAAGTGATTCTAACGCTCTGAAAAGCATTTTGCGCTCATAAACAAGAAATGTTGATATCTCTGTCAATTTCAATGCAAACGTGTTACTAAGCTCACCACAGGGTTATAGGGCCATTACTCCACCATTTGGAAGTAGTTTTGAGCAAAATCAACAATGTAAGGTCAAAAACACATTGTTGGCCAAAAAGAGATTCTAACGCTCTGAAAAGCATTTTGCGCTCATAAACAAGAAATGTTGATATCTCTGTCAATTTCAATGCAAACGTGTTACTAAGCTCACCGTAGCGTTGTAGGGCCAACTCCACCATTTGCAAGTGATCAAAAAGTGATTCTAACGCTCTGAAAAGCATTTTGCGCTCATAAACAAGAAATGTTGATATCTCTGTCAATTTCAATGCAAACGTGTTACTAAGCTCACCACAGGGTTATAGGGCCATTACTCCACCATTTGGAAGTAGTTTTGAGCAAAATCAACAATGTAAGGTCAAAAACACATTGTTGGCCAAAAAGTGATTCTAGCGCTCTGAAAAGCATTTTGCGCTCATAAACAAGAGATGTTGATATCTCTGTCAATTTCAATGCAAACGTGTTACTAAGCTCACCGTAGCGTTTTAGGGCCAACTCCACCATTTGGAAGTGATCAAAAAGTGATTCTAACGCTCTGAAAAGCATTTTGCGCTCATAAACAAGAGATGTTGATATCTCTGTCAATTTCAATGCAAACGTGTTACTAAGCTCACCACAGGGCTATAGGGCCATTACTCCACCATTTGGAAGTAGTTTTGAGCAAAATCAACAATGTAAGGTCAAAAACACATTGTTGGCCAAAAAGAGATTCTAACGCTCTGAAAAGCATTTTGCGCTCATAAACAAGAAATGTTGATATCTCTGTCAATTTCAATGCAAACGTGTTACTAAGCTCACCACAGGGTTATAGGGCCATTACTCCACCATTTGGAAGTAGTTTTGAGCAAAATCAACAATGTAAGGTCAAAAACACATTGTTGGCCAAAAAGAGATTCTAACGCTCTGAAAAGCATTTTGCGCTCATAAACAAGAAATGTTGATATCTCTGTAAATTTCAATGCAAACGTGTTACTAAGCTCAACATAGCGTTATAGGGCCAACTCCACCATTTTGAAGTGATCAAAAAGTGATTCTAACGCTCTGAAAAGCATTTTGCGCTCATAAACAAGAAATGTTGATATCTCTGTCAATTTCAATGCAAACGTGTTACTAAGCTCACCACAGGGTTATAGGGCCATTACTCCACCATTTGGAAGTAGTTTTGAGCAAAATCAACAATGTAAGGTCAAAAACACATTGTTGGCCAAAAAGAGATTCTAACGCTCTGAAAAGCATTTTGCGCTCATAAACAAGAAATGTTGATATCTCTGTCAATTTCAATGCAAACGTGTTACTAAGCTCACCGTAGCGTTGTAGGGCCAACTCCACCATTTGCAAGTGATCAAAAAGTGATTCTAACGCTCTGAAAAGCATTTTGCGCTCATAAACAAGAAATGTTGATATCTCTGTCAATTTCAATGCAAACGTGTTACTAAGCTCACCACAGGGTTATAGGGCCATTACTCCACCATTTGGAAGTAGTTTTGAGCAAAATCAACAATGTAAGGTCAAAAACACATTGTTGGCCAAAAAGTGATTCTAGCGCTCTGAAAAGCATTTTGCGCTCATAAACAAGAGATGTTGATATCTCTGTCAATTTCAATGCAAACGTGTTACTAAGCTCACCGTAGCGTTTTAGGGCCAACTCCACCATTTGGAAGTGATCAAAAAGTGATTCTAACGCTCTGAAAAGCATTTTGCGCTCATAAACAAGAAATGTTGATATCTCTGTCAATTTCAATGCAAACGTGTTACTAAGCTCACCACAGGGTTATAGGGCCATTACTCCACCATTTGGAAGTAGTTTTGAGCAAAATCAACAATGTAAGGTCAAAAACACATTGTTGGCCAAAAAGTGATTCTAGCGCTCTGAAAAGCATTTTGCGCTCATAAACAAGAAATGTTGATATCTCTGTCAATTTCAATGCAAACGTGTTACTTAGCTTACCAAAGGGTTATAGGGCCATACTCCACTATTTGGAAGTGGAATACATTAGTTTTGAGTAGAATCAACAATATAAGATTAAAGACACATTGTTGGTCAAAAAGTGATTCTAGCGCTCTGAAAAGCATTTTGCAAGCGTAAAAAACAAAAATGTTGATATCTGTCAATTTCAATGCAAACGTGTTACTGAGCTTATCAAAGGGTTATAGGGCCATACTCCACTATTTGGAAGTGTAATACATTAGTTTTGAGCAAAATCAACAATGTAAGGTCAAAAACACATTGTTGGCCAAAAAGAGATTCTAACGCTCTGAAAAGCATTTTGCGCTCATAAACAAGAAATGTTGATATCTCTGTCAATTTCAATGCAAACGTGTTACTAAGCTCACCGTAGCGTTATAGGGCCAACTCCACCATTTGGAAGTGATCAAAAAGTGATTCTAACGCTCTGAAAAGCATTTTGCGCTCATAAACAAGAAATGTTGATATCTCTGTCAATTTCAATGCAAACGTGTTACTAAGCTCACCACAGGGTTATAGGGCCATTACTCCACCATTTGGAAGTAGTTTTGAGCAAAATCAACAATGTAAGGTCAAAAACACATTGTTGGCCAAAAAGTGATTCTAGCGCTCTGAAAAGCATTTTGCGCTCATAAAACAAGAAATGTTGATATCTCTGTCAATTTCAATGCAAACGTGTTACTAAGCTCACCACAGGGTTATAGGGCCATTACTCCACCATTTGGAAGTAGTTTTGAGCAAAATCAACAATGTAAGGTCAAAAACACATTGTTGGCCAAAAAGAGATTCTAACGCTCTGAAAAGCATTTTGCGCTCATAAACAAGAAATGTTGATATCTCTGTCAATTTCAATGCAAACGTGTTACTAAGCTCACCGTAGCGTTGAAGGGCCAACTCCACCATTTGCAAGTGATCAAAAAGTGATTCTAACGCTCTGAAAAGCATTTTGCGCTCATAAACAAGAAATGTTGATATCTCTGTCAATTTCAATGCAAACGTGTTACTAAGCTCACCGTAGCGTTATAGGGCCAACTCCACCATTTGGAAGTGATCAAAAAGTGATTCTAACGCTCTGAAAAGCATTTTGCGCTCATAAAAAAAGAAATGTTGATATCTCTGTCAATTTCAATGCAAACGTGTTACTAAGCTCACCGTAGCGTTATAGGGCCAACTCCACCATTTGCAAGTGATCAAAAGGTGATTCTAACGCTCTGAAAAGCATTTTGCGCTCATAAACAAGAAATGTTGATATCTCTGTCAATTTCAATGCAAACGTGTTACTGAGCTCACCGTAGCGTTATAGGGCCAATTCCACCATTTGGAAGTGATCAAAAAGTGATTCGAACGCTCTGAAAAGCATTTTGCGCTCATAAACAAGAGATGTTGATATCTCTGTCAATTTCAATGCAAACGTGTTACTAAGCTCACCACAGGGTTATAGGGCCATTACTCCACCATTTGGAAGTAGTTTTGAGCAAAATCAACAATGTAAGGTCAAAAACACATTGTTGGCCAAAAAGTAGATTCTAACGCTCTGAAAAGCATTTTGCGCTCATAAACAAGAAATGTTGATATCTCTGTCAATTTCAATGCAAACGTGTTACTAAGCTCACCACAGGGTTATAGGGCCATTACTCCACCATTTGGAAGTAGTTTTGAGCAAAATCAACAATGTAAGGTCAAAAACACATTGTTGGCCAAAAAGAGATTCTAACGCTCTGAAAAGCATTTTGCGCTCATAAACAAGAAATGTTGATATCTCTGTCAATTTCAATGCAAACGTGTTACTAAGCTCAACATAGCGTTATAGGGCCAACTCCACCATTTTGAAGTGATCAAAAAGTGATTCTAACGCTCTGAAAAGCATTTTGCGCTCATAAACAAGAAATGTTGATATCTCTGTCAATTTCAATGCAAACGTGTTACTAAGCTCACCACAGGGTTATAGGGCCATTACTCCACCATTTGGAAGTAGTTTTGAGCAAAATCAACAATGTAAGGTCAAAAACACATTGTTGGCCAAAAAGTGATTCTAGCGCTCTGAAAAGCATTTTGCGCTCATAAACAAGAAATGTTGATATCTCTGTCAATTTCAATGCAAACGTGTTACTAAGCTCACCACAGGGTTATAGGGCCATTACTCCACCATTTGGAAGTAGTTTTGAGCAAAATCAACAATGTAAGGTCAAAAACACATTGTTGGCCAAAAAGTGATTCTAGCGCTCTGAAAAGCATTTTGCGCTCATAAACAAGAAATGTTGATATCTCTGTCAATTCAATGCAAACGTGTTACTAAGCTCACCGTAGCGATTTAGGGCCAACTCCACCATTTGGAAGTGATCAAAAAGTGATTCTAACGCTCTGAAAAGCATTTTGCGCTCATAAACAAGAAATTTTGATATCTCTGTCAATTTCAATGCAAACGTGTTACTAAGCTCACCACAGGGTTATAGGGCCATTACTCCACCATTTGGAAGTAGTTTTGAGCAAAATCAACAATGTAAGGTCAAAAACACATTGTTGGCCAAAAAGTGATTCTAGCGCTCTGAAAAGCATTTTGCGCTCATAAACAAGAAATGTTGATATCTCTGTCAATTTCCAATGCAAACGTGTTACTAAGCTCACCACAGGGTTATAGGGCCATTACTCCACCATTTGGAAGTAGTTTTGAGCAAAATCAACAATGTAAGGTCAAAAACACATTGTTGGCCAAAAAGAGATTCTAACGCTCTGAAAAGCATTTTGCGCTCATAAACAAGAAATGTTGATATCTCTGTCAATTTCAATGCAAACGTGTTACTAAGCTCACCGTAGCGTTGTAGGGCCAACTCCACCATTTGCAAGTGATCAAAAAGTGATTCTAACGCTCTGAAAAGCATTTTGCGCTCATAAACAAGAAATGTTGATATCTCTGTCAATTTCAATGCAAACGTGTTACTAAGCTCACCACAGGGTTATAGGGCCATTACTCCACCATTTGGAAGTAGTTTTGAGCAAAATCAACAATGTAAGGTCAAAAACACATTGTTGGCCAAAAAGTGATTCTAGCGCTCTGAAAAGCATTTTGCGCTCATAAACAAGAAATGTTGATATCTCTGTCAATTTCAATGCAAACGTGTTACTAAGCTCACCACAGGGTTATAGGGCCATTACTCCACCATTTGGAAGTAGTTTTGAGCAAAATCAACAATGTAAGGTCAAAAACACATTGTTGGCCAAAAAGTGATTCTAGCGCTCTGAAAAGCATTTTGCGCTCATAAACAAGAAATGTTGATATCTCTGTCAATTTCAATGCAAACGTGTTACGAAGCTCAACGTAGCGTTATAGGGCCAATTCCACCATTTGGAAGTGATCAAAAAGTGATTCTAACGCTCTGAAAAGCATTTTGCGCTCATAAACAAGAAATGTTGATATCTCTGTCAATTTCAATGCAAACGTGTTACTAAGCTCACCACAGGGTTATAGGGCCATTACTCCACCATTTGGAAGTAGTTTTGAGCAAAATCAACAATGTAAGGTCAAAAACACATTGTTGGCCAAAAAGTGATTCTAGCGCTCTGAAAAGCATTTTGCGCTCATAAACAAGAAATGTTGATATCTCTGTCAATTTCAATGCAAACGTGTTACTAAGCTCACCACAGGGTTATAGGGCCATTACTCCACCATTTGGAAGTAGTTTTGAGCAAAATCAACAATGTAAGGTCAAAAACACATTGTTGGCCAAAAAGTGATTCTAGCGCTCTGAAAAGCATTTTGCGCTCATAAACAAGAAATGTTGATATCTCTGTCAATTTCAATGCAAACGTGTTACTAAGCTCACCGTAGCGTTATAGGGCCAATTCCACCATTTGGAAGTGATCAAAAAGTGATTTGAACGCTCTGAAAAGCATTTTGCGCTCATAAACAAGAAATGTTGATATCTCTGTCAATTTCAATGCAAACGTGTTACTAAGCTCACCACAGGGTTATAGGGCCATTACTCCACCATTTGGAAGTAGTTTTGAGCAAAATCAACAATGTAAGGTCAAAAACACATTGTTGGCCAAAAAGTGATTCTAGCGCTCTGAAAAGCATTTTGCGCTCATAAACAAGAAATGTTGATATCTCTGTCAATTTCAATGCAAACGTGTTACTAAGCTCACCACAGGGTTATAGGGCCATTACTCCACCATTTGGAAGTAGTTTTGAGCAAAATCAACAATGTAAGGTCAAAAACACATTGTTGGCCAAAAAGTGATTCTAGCGCTCTGAAAAGCATTTTGCGCTCATAAACAAGAAATGTTGATATCTCTGTCAATTTCAATGCAAACGTGTTACTAAGCTCACCGTAGCGTTATAGGGCCAACTTCCACCATTTGGAAGTGATCAAAAAGTGATTCTAACGCTCTGAAAAGCATTTTGCGCTCATAAACAAGAAATGTTGATATCTCTGTCAATTTCAATGCAAACGTGTTACTAAGCTCACCACAGGGTTATAGGGCCATTACTCCACCATTTGGAAGTAGTTTTGAGCAAAATCAACAATGTAAGGTCAAAAACACATTGTTGGCCAAAAAGTGATTCTAGCGCTCTGAAAAGCATTTTGCGCTCATAAACAAGAAATGTTGATATCTCTGTCAATTTCAATGCAAACGTGTTACTAAGCTCACCACAGGGTTATAGGGCCATTACTCCACCATTTGGAAGTAGTTTTGAGCAAAATCAACAATGTAAGGTCAAAAACACATTGTTGGCCAAAAAGTGATTCTAGCGCTCTGAAAAGCATTTTGCGCTCATAAACAAGAAATGTTGATATCTCTGTCAATTTCAATGCAAACGTGTTACTAAGCTCACCGTAGCGTTATAGGGCCAACTCCACCATTTGCAAGTGATCAAAAAGTGATTCTAACGCTCTGAAAAGCATTTTGCGCTCATAAACAAGAAATGTTGATATCTCTGTCAATTTCAATGCAAACGTGTTACTAAGCTCACCGTAGCGTTATAGGGCCAACTCCACCATTTGGAAGTGATCAAAAAGTGATTCTAACGCTCTGAAAAGCATTTTGCGCTCATAAACAAGAAATGTTGATATCTCTGTCAATTTCAATGCAAACGTGTTACTAAGCTCACCACAGGGTTATAGGGCCATTACTCCACCATTTGGAAGTAGTTTTGAGCAAAATCAACAATGTAAGGTCAAAAACACATTGTTGGCCAAAAAGTGATTCTAGCGCTCTGAAAAGCATTTTGCGCTCATAAACAAGAAATGTTGATATCTCTGTCAATTTCAATGCAAACGTGTTACTAAGCTCACCGTAGCGTTGTAGGGCCAACTCCACCATTTGCAAGTGATCAAAAAGTGATTCTAACGCTCTGAAAAGCATTTTGCGCTCATAAACAAGAAATGTTGATATCTCTGTCAATTTCAATGCAAACGTGTTACTAAGCTCACCACAGGGTTATAGGGCCATTACTCCACCATTTGGAAGTAGTTTTGAGCAAAATCAACAATGTAAGGTCAAAAACACATTGTTGGCCAAAAAGTGATTCTAGCGCTCTGAAAAGCATTTTGCGCTCATAAACAAGAGATGTTGATATCTCTGTCAATTTCAATGCAAACGTGTTACTAAGCTCACCGTAGCGTTTTAGGGCCAACTCCACCATTTGCAAGTGATCAAAAAGTTATTCTAACGCTCTGAAAAGCATTTTGCGCTCATAAACAAGAAATGTTGATATCTCTGTCAATTTCAATGCAAACGTGTTACTAAGCTCACCACAGGGTTATAGGGCCATTACTCCACCATTTGGAAGTAGTTTTGAGCAAAATCAACAATGTAAGGTCAAAAACACATTGTTGGCCAAAAAGAGATTCTAACGCTCTGAAAAGCATTTTGCGCTCATAAACAAGAAATGTTGATATCTCTGTCAATTTCAATGCAAACGTGTTACTAAGCTCACCGTAGCGTTAGTAGGGCCAACTCCACCATTTGCAAGTGATCAAAAAGTGATTCTAACGCTCTGAAAAGCATTTTGCGCTCATAAACAAGAAATGTTGATATCTCTGTCAATTTCAATGCAAACGTGTTACTAAGCTCACCGTAGCGTTATAGGGCCAACTCCACCATTTGGAAGTGATCAAAAAGTGATTCTAACGCTCTGAAAAGCATTTTGCGCTCATAAACAAGAAATGTTGATATCTCTGTCAATTTCAATGCAAACGTGTTACTAAGCTCACCACAGGCTTATAGGGCCATTACTCCACCATTTGGAAGTAGTTTTGAGCAAAATAAACAATGTAAGGTCAAAAACACATTGTTGGCCAAAAAGAGATTCTAACGCTCTGAAAAGCATTTTGCGCTCATAAAAAAAGAAATGTTGATATCTCTGTCAATTTCAATGCAAACGTGTTACTAAGCTCACCGTAGCGTTGTAGGGCCAACTCCACCATTTGCAAGTGATCAAAAAGTGATTCTAACGCTCTGAAAAGCATTTTGCGCTCATAAACAAGAAATGTTGATATCTCTGTCAATTTCAATGCAAACGTGTTACTAAGCTCACCACAGGGTTATAGGGCCATTACTCCACCATTTGGAAGTAGTTTTGAGCAAAATCAACAATGTAAGGTCAAAAACACATTGTTGGCCAAAAGTGATTCTAGCGCTCTGAAAAGCATTTTGCGCTCATAAACAAGAGATGTTGATATCTCTGTCAATTTCAATGCAAACGTGTTACTAAGCTCACCGTAGCGTTTTAGGGCCAACTCCACCATTTGGAAGTGATCAAAAAGTGATTCTAACGCTCTGAAAAGCATTTTGCGCTCATAAACAAGAAATGTTGATATCTCTGTCAATTTCAATGCAAACGTGTTACTAAGCTCACCACAGGGTTATAGGGCCATTACTCCACCATTTGGAAGTAGTTTTGAGCAAAATCAACAATGTAAGGTCAAAAACACATTGTTGGCCAAAAAGTGATTCTAGCGCTCTGAAAAGCATTTTGCGCTCATAAACAAGAAATGTTGATATCTCTGTCAATTTCAATGCAAACGTGTTACTAGCTTACCACAGGGTTATAGGGCCATTACTCCACCATTTGGAAGTGGAATAGTTTTGAGCAAATCAACAATGTAAGGTCAAAGACACATTGTTGGCCAAAAAGTGATTCTAGCGCTCTGAAAAGCATTTTGCAGCTCATAAAAATAAGAAATGTTGATATCTCTGTCAATTTCAATGCAAACGTGTTATTAAGCTTACCAAAGGGTTATAGGGCCATACTCCACCATTTGGAAGTGATCAAAAAGTGATTCTAACGCTCTGAAAAGCATTTTGCGCTCATAAACAAGAAATGTTGATATCTCTGTCAATTTCAATGCAAACGTGTTACTAAGCTCACCACAGGGTTATAGGGCCATTACTCCACCATTTGGAAGTAGTTTTGAGCAAAATCAACAATGTAAGGTCAAAAACACATTGTTGGCCAAAAAGTGATTCTAGCGCTCTGAAAAGCATTTTGCGCTCATAAACAAGAAATGTTGATATCTCTGTCAATTTCAATGCAAACGTGTTACTAAGCTCACCACAGGGTTATAGGGCCATTACTCCACCATTTGGAAGTAGTTTTGAGCAAAATCAACAATGTAAGGTCAAAAACACATTGTTGGCCAAAAAGATGATTCTAACGCTCTGAAAAGCATTTTGCGCTCATAAACAAGAAATGTTGATATCTCTGTCAATTTCAATGCAAACGTGTTACTAAGCTCACCGTAGCGTTATAGGGCCAACTCCACCATTTGCAAGTGATCAAAAAGTGATTCTAACGCTCTGAAAAGCATTTTGCGCTCATAAACAAGAAATGTTGATATCTCTGTCAATTTCAATGCAAACGTGTTACTAAGCTCACCGTAGCGTTATAGGGCCAACTCCACCATTTGGAAGTGATCAAAAAGTGATTCTAACGCTCTGAAAAGCATTTTGCGCTCATAAACAAGAAATGTTGATATCTCTGTCAATTTCAATGCAAACGTGTTACTAAGCTCACCGTAGCGTTATAGGGCCAACTCCACCATTTGGAAGTGATCAAAAAGTGATTCTAACGCTCTGAAAAGCATTTTGCGCTCATAAACAAGAAATGTTGATATCTCTGTCAATTTCAATGCAAACGTGTTACTAAGCTCACCACAGGGCTTATAGGGCCATTACTCCACCATTTGGAAGTAGTTTTGAGCAAAATAAACAATGTAAGGTCAAAAACACATTGTTGGCCAAAAAGTGATTCTAACGCTCTGAAAAGCATTTTGCGCTCATAAACAAGAAATGTTGATATCTCTGTCAATTTCAATGCAAACGTGTTACTAAGCTCACCGTAGCGTTGTAGGGCCAACTCCACCATTTGCAAGTGATCAAAAAGTGATTCTAACGCTCTGAAAAGCATTTTGCGCTCATAAACAAGAAATGTTGATATCTCTGTCAATTTCAATGCAAACGTGTTACTAAGCTCACCACAGGGTTATAGGGCCATTACTCCAGCATTTGGAAGTAGTTTTGAGCAAAATCAACAATGTAAGGTCAAAAACACATTGTTGGCCAAAAAGTGATTCTAGCGCTCTGAAAAGCATTTTGCGCTCATAAACAAGAAATGTTGATATCTCTGTCAATTTCAATGCAAACGTGTTACTTAGCTCACCACAGGGTTATAGGGCCATTACTCCACCATTTGGAAGTGGATACAGTAGTTTGAGTAGAATCAACAATATAAGATTCAAAGACACATTGTTGGTCAAAAAGTGATTCTAGCGCTCTGAAAAGCATTTTGCAGCGTCATAAACAAGAAATGTTGATATCTCTGTCAATTTCAATGCAAACGTGTTACTAAGCTTATCAAGTAGCGTTATAGGGCCATACTCCACCTATTTGAAGTGATCAAAAAGTGATTCTAACGCTCTGAAAAGCTATTTTGCGCTCATAAACAAGAAATGTTGATATCTCTGTCAATTTCAATGCAAACGTGTTACTAAGCTCACCACAGGGTTATAGGGCCATTACTCCACCATTTGGAAGTAGTTTTGAGCAAAATCAACAATGTAAGGTCAAAAACACATTGTTGGCCAAAAAGTGATTCTAGCGCTCTGAAAAGCATTTTGCGCTCATAAACAAGAAATGTTGATATCTCTGTCAATTTCAATGCAAACGTGTTACTAAGCTCACCACAGGGTTATAGGGCCATTACTCCACCATTTGGAAGTAGTTTTGAGCAAAATCAACAATGTAAGGTCAAAAACACATTGTTGGCCAAAAAGAGATTCTAACGCTCTGAAAAGCATTTTGCGCTCATAAACAAGAAATGTTGATATCTCTGTCAATTTCAATGCAAACGTGTTACTAAGCTCACCGTAGCGTTGTAGGGCCAACTCCACCATTTGCAAGTGATCAAAAAGTGATTCTAACGCTCTGAAAAGCATTTTGCGCTCATAAACAAGAAATGTTGATATCTCTGTCAATTTCAATGCAAACGTGTTACTAAGCTCACCGTAGCGTTATAGGGCCAACTCCACCATTTGGAAGTGATCAAAAAGTGATTCTAACGCTCTGAAAAGCATTTTGCGCTCATAAACAAGAAATGTTGATATCTCTGTCAATTTCAATGCAAACGTGTTACTAAGCTCACCGTAGCGTTATAGGGCCAACTCCACCATTTGCAAGTGATCAAAAGTGATTCTAACGCTCTGAAAAGCATTTTGCGCTCATAAACAAGAAATGTTGATATCTCTGTCAATTTCAATGCAAACGTGTTACTAAGCTCACCACAGGGTTATAGGGCCATTACTCCACCATTTGGAAGTAGTTTTGAGCAAAATCAACAATGTAAGGTCAAAAACACATTGTTGGCCAAAAAGTGATTCTAGCGCTCTGAAAAGCATTTTGCGCTCATAAACAAGAAATGTTGATATCTCCGTCAATTTCAATGCAAACGTGTTACTAAGCTCACCGTAGCGTTATAGGGCCAATTCCACCATTTGGAAGTGATCAAAAAGTGATTTGAATGCTCTGAAAAGCATTTTGCGCTCATAAACAAGAAATGTTGATATCTCTGTCAATTTCAATGCAAACGTGTTACTAAGCTCACCACAGGGTTATAGGGCCATTACTCCACCATTTGGAAGTAGTTTTGAGCAAAATCAACAATGTAAGGTCAAAAACACATTGTTGGCCAAAAAGTGATTCTAGCGCTCTGAAAAGCATTTTGCGCTCATAAACAAGAAATGTTGATATCTCTGTCAATTTCAATGCAAACGTGTTACTTAGCTTACCAAAGGGTTATAGGGCCATACTCCACTATTTGGAAGTGGAATACATTAGTTTTTGAGTAGAATCAACAATATAAGATTAAAGACACATTGTTGGTCAAAAAGTGATTCTAGCGCTCTGAAAAGCATTTTGCAAGCGTAAAAAACAAAAATGTTGATATCTCTGTCAATTTCAATGCAAACGTGTTACTGAGCTTATCAAAGGGTTATAGGGCCATACTCCACTATTTGGAAGTGATCAAAAAGTGATTCTAACGCTCTGAAAAGTATTTTGCGCTCATAAACAAGAAATGTTGATATCTCTGTCAATTTCAATGCAAACGTGTTACTAAGCTCACCACAGGGTTATAGGGCCATTACTCCACCATTTGGAAGTAGTTTTGAGCAAAATCAACAATGTAAGGTCAAAAACACATTGTTGGCCAAAAAGTGATTCTAGCGCTCTGAAAAGCATTTTGCGCTCATAAACAAGAAATGTTGATATCTCTGTCAATTTCAATGCAAACGTGTTACTAAGCTCACCACAGGGTTATAGGGCCATTACTCCACCATTTGGAAGTAGTTTTGAGCAAAATCAACAATGTAAGGTCAAAAACACATTGTTGGCCAAAAAGAGATTCTAACGCTCTGAAAAGCATTTTGCGCTCATAAACAAGAAATGTTGATATCTCTGTCAATTTCAATGCAAACGTGTTACTAAGCTCACCGTAGCGTTGATAGGGCCAACTCCACCATTTGCAAGTGATCAAAAAGTGATTCTAACGCTCTGAAAAGCATTTTGCGCTCATAAACAAGAAATGTTGATATCTCTGTCAATTTCAATGCAAACGTGTTACTAAGCTCACCGTAGCGTTATAGGGCCAACTCCACCATTTGGAAGTGATCAAAAAGTGATTCTAACGCTCTGAAAAGCATTTTGCGCTCATAAACAAGAAATGTTGATATCTCTGTCAATTTCAATGCAAACGTGTTACTAAGCTCACCACAGGGTTATAGGGCCATTACTCCACCATTTGGAAGTAGTTTTGAGCAAAATCAACAATGTAAGGTCAAAAACACATTGTTGGCCAAAAAGTGATTCTAGCGCTCTGAAAAGCATTTTGCGCTCATAAACAAGAAATGTTGATATCTCTGTCAATTTCAATGCAAACGTGTTACTAAGCTCACCACAGGGTTATAGGGCCATTACTCCACCATTTGGAAGTAGTTTTGAGCAAAATCAACAATGTAAGGTCAAAAACACATTGTTGGCCAAAAAGAGATTCTAACGCTCTGAAAAGCATTTTGCGCTCATAAACAAGAAATGTTGATATCTCTGTCAATTTCAATGCAAACGTGTTACTAAGCTCACCGTAGCGTTGTAGGGCCAACTCCACCATTTGCAAGTGATCAAAAAGTGATTCTAACGCTCTGAAAAGCATTTTGCGCTCATAAACAAGAAATGTTGATATCTCTGTCAATTTCAATGCAAACGTGTTACTAAGCTCACCGTAGCGTTATAGGGCCAACTCCACCATTTGGAAGTGATCAAAAAGTGATTCTAACGCTCTGAAAAGCATTTTGCGCTCATAAACAAGAAATGTTGATATCTCTGTCAATTTCAATGCAAACGTGTTACTAAGCTCACCGTAGCGTTATAGGGCCAACTCCACCATTTGCAAGTGATCAAAAGGTGATTCTAACGCTCTGAAAAGCATTTTGCGCTCATAAACAAGAAATGTTGATATCTCTGTCAATTTCAATGCAAACGTGTTACTAAGCTCACCACAGGGTTATAGGGCCATTACTCCACCATTTGGAAGTAGTTTTGAGCAAAATCAACAATGTAAGGTCAAAAACACATTGTTGGCCAAAAAGTGATTCTAGCGCTCTGAAAAGCATTTTGCGCTCATAAACAAGAAATGTTGATATCTCCGTCAATTTCAATGCAAACGTGTTACTAAGCTCACCGTAGCGTTATAGGGCCAATTCCACCATTTGGAAGTGATCAAAAAGTGATTTGAATGCTCTGAAAAGCATTTTGCGCTCATAAACAAGAAATGTTGATATCTCTGTCAATTTCAATGCAAACGTGTTACTAAGCTCACCACAGGGTTATAGGGCCATTACTCCACCATTTGGAAGTAGTTTTGAGCAAAATCAACAATGTAAGGTCAAAAACACATTGTTGGCCAAAAAATGATTCTAGCGCTCTGAAAAGCATTTTGCGCTCATAAACAAGAAATGTTGATATCTCTGTCAATTTCAATGCAAACGTGTTACTTAGCTTACCAAAGGGTTATAGGGCCATACTCCACTATTTGGAAGTGGAATACATTAGTTTTGAGTAGAATCAACAATATAAGATTAAAGACACATTGTTGGTCAAAAAGTGATTCTAGCGCTCTGAAAAGCATTTTGCAAGCGTAAAAAACAAAAATGTTGATATCTCTGTCAATTCCAATGCAAACGTGTTACTAAGCTCACCACAGGGTTATAGGGCCATTACTCCACCATTTGGAAGTAGTTTTGAGCAAAATCAACAATGTAAGGTCAAAAACACATTGTTGGCCAAAAAATGATTCTAGCGCTCTGAAAAGCATTTTGCGCTCATAAACAAGAAATGTTGATATCTCTGTCAATTTCAATGCAAACGTGTTACTTAGCTTACCAAAGGGTTATAGGGCCATACTCCACTATTTGGAAGTGGAATACATTAGTTTTGAGTAGAATCAACAATATAAGATTAAAGACACATTGTTGGTCAAAAAGTGATTCTAGCGCTCTGAAAAGCATTTTGCAAGCGTAAAAAACAAAATGTTGATATCTTTGTCAATTCCAATGCAAACGTGTTACTAAGCTCACCACAGGGTTATAAGGCCATTACTCCACCATTTGGAAGTAGTTTTGCGCAAAATCAACAATGTAAGGTCAAAAACACATTGTTGGCCAAAAAGAGATTCTAACGCTCTGAAAAGCATTTTGCGCTCATAAACAAGAAATGTTGATATCTCTGTCAATTTCAATGCAAACGTGTTACTAAGCTCACCGTAGCGTTGTAGGGCCAACTCCACCATTTGCAAGTGATCAAAAAGTGATTCTAACGCTCTGAAAAGCATTTTGCGCTCATAAACAAGAAATGTTGATATCTCTGTCAATTTCAATGCAAACGTGTTACTAAGCTCACCGTAGCGTTATAGGGCCAACTCCACCATTTGGAAGTGATCAAAAAGTGATTCTAACGCTCTGAAAAGCATTTTGCGCTCATAAACAAGAAATGTTGATATCTCCGTCAATTTCAATGCAAACGTGTTACTAAGCTCACCGTAGCGTTATAGGGCCAATTCCACCATTTGGAAGTGATCAAAAAGTGATTTGAATGCTCTGAAAAGCATTTTGCGCTCATAAACAAGAAATGTTGATATCTCTGTCAATTTCAATGCAAACGTGTTACTAAGCTCACCACAGGGTTATAGGGCCATTACTCCACCATTTGGAAGTAGTTTTGAGCAAAATCAACAATGTAAGGTCAAAAACACATTGTTGGCCAAAAAGTGATTCTAGCGGTCTGAAAAGCATTTTGCGCTCATAAACAAGAAATGTTGATATCTCTGTCAATTTCAATGCAAACGTGTTACTAAGCTCACCACAGGGTTATAGGGCCATTACTCCACCATTTGGAAGTAGTTTTGAGCAAAATCAACAATGTAAGGTCAAAAACACATTGTTGGCCAAAAAGTGATTCTAGCGCTCTGAAAAGCATTTTGCGCTCATAAACAAGAAATGTTGATATCTCTGTCAATTTCAATGCAAACGTGTTACTAAGCTCACCACAGGGTTATAGGGCCATTACTCCACCATTGGAAGTAGTTTTGAGCAAAATCAACAATGTAAGGTCAAAAACACATTGTTGGCCAAAAAGTGATTCTAGCGCTCTGAAAAGTATTTTGCGCTCATAAACAAGAAATGTTGATATCTCTGTCAATTCCAATGCAAACGTGTTACTAAGCTCACCACAGGGTTATAGGGCCATTACTCCACCATTTGGAAGTAGTTTTGAGCAAAATCAACAATGTAAGGTCAAAAACACATTGTTGGCCAAAAGTGATTCTACGCTCTGAAAAGCATTTTGCGCTCATAAACAAGAAATGTTGATATCTCTGTCAATTTCAATGCAAACGTGTTACTAAGCTCACCGTAGCGTTTTAGGGCCAACTCCACCATTTGCAAGTGATCAAAAAGTGATTCTAACGCTCTGAAAAGCATTTTGCGCTCATAAACAAGAAATGTTGATATCTCTGTCAATTTCAATGCAAACGTGTTACTAAGCTCACCGTAGCGTTATAGGGCCAACTCCACCATTTGGCAAGTGATCAAAAAGTGATTCTAACGCTCTGAAAAGCATTTTGCGCTCATAAACAAGAAATGTTGATATCTCTGTCAATTTCAATGCAAACGTGTTACTAAGCTCACCGTAGCGTTGTAGGGCCAACTCCACCATTTGCAAGTGATCAAAAGGTGATTCTAACGCTCTGAAAAGCATTTTGCGCTCATAAACAAGAAATGTTGATATCTCTGTCAATTTCAATGCAAACGTGTTACTAAGCTCACCACAGGGTTATAGGGCCATTACTCCACCATTTGGAAGTAGTTTGAGCAAAATCAACAATGTAAGGTCAAAAACACATTGTTGGCCAAAAAGTGATTCTAGCGCTCTGAAAAGCATTTTGCGCTCATAAACAAGAAATGTTGATATCTCTGTCAATTTCAATGCAAACGTGTTACTAAGCTCACCACAGGGTTATAGGGCCATTACTCCACCATTTGGAAGTAGTTTTGAGCAAAATCAACAATGTAAGGTCAAAAACACATTGTTGGCCAAAAAGAGATTCTAACGCTCTGAAAAGCATTTTGCGCTCATAAACAAGAAATGTTGATATCTCTGTCAATTTCAATGCAAACGTGTTACTAAGCTCACCACAGGGTTATAGGGCCATTACTCCACCATTTGGAAGTAGTTTTGAGCAAAATCAACAATGTAAGGTCAAAAACACATTGTTTGCCAAAAAGTGATTCTAGCGCTCTGAAAAGCATTTTGCGCTCATAAACAAGAAATGTTGATATCTCTGTCAATTTCAATGCAAACGTGTTACTAAGCTCACCACAGGGTTATAGGGCCATTACTCCACCATTTGGAAGTAGTTTTGAGCTAAATCAACAATGTAAGGTCAAAAACACATTGTTGGCCAAAAAGTGATTCTAGCGCTCTGAAAAGCATTTGCGCTCATAAACAAGAAATGTTGATATCTCTGTCAATTTCAATGCAAA